>NC_086317.1:111730517-112059892 GCF_036172605.1 Pelobates fuscus | reverse complement strand
TTCTCCTTCTCCCCCTTTCTCTAATCACTCTATCCCCTTTTTTTTTTAACAAATTTAACTATTTAAACTATATGAATACTTTGTAAATCGTTAACTCAAATGAAATGGTATTTTTGGATTAATATCTCTGGACACTGTAAGCAACTATATGGTAGAATCTTCTCAAATTGTAATATATATATATATATATATATATATATATATATGTCTGTAAGGAACAGGCACATTTATTCTCCCCACTCTTAGGGGTTAATTTGAATTGACAGTCAAGCTGTATCACTAATCTTGGGGGTGTGCCTGTTTGTCTGCTCCTTTCTAATATATCCCGCCCCCTCTGACGTCTTGATAACCAATTGGCCATATGACGTCACTTGAGGGGTGGGGCTACATAATTTAAATATCCGTCGAGTTCAGTCCGGTGGGATGTTCTTGACAAAGGTGCAGCACAGCGCTGTAACGCGCGTCAAGTCAGACGCTATCACTAGGCGTTTTCTTTTATTCTCAATAGGGTCTCTTATACAGCCTGCCAGTATCCTCACTATAGGTCATCAACCTCAGAGTTGCCTCGAAGCAGCTAGATAGATTAAAGGTGAGCAAGGAGGTAGGGGTTGTTTATTATTATTATTAATATTTTTCTACTCATCAAGTTAGATACCTTCCAACTACTTTAAATATGGGAGAAAGGTTTATTCATTAGGGTTTACAGATCGGTATCTTAATGGGGATTGTATGCGGTATGCCTATGTCCTGGTTTAGGTGTCTTTTGGACACAGTATTAATCTAGGATAGCTACTACTTCTACTAATACAAGATACCTCTCATACACCTATTTGATCCAGCTATCAATAATTGAGGGACTGTTTGAATTTATCTTTAGCACTCTGACTGGGGTTTGTTTGGTTAATTAGGTGGGGGTAAGGAACCATTATAGATTTCTACCCTCCTTTTCCTTTTAATCATATGTTGTCAATTACTCCAGATTGCTGCACCCTACTTTAACAGTCCTACTCTATCTCTACCCAAATACCTACCTCTACCCAAATACTTACCTCTTCTTATATTTCTAACGGATACTTTGCAATTTTTTGTATAAATGGTTGATTCAGGACTTCTATTCTATTTTTCTTTATCCTCCTGATCCCCACAGACTGCTGAGACTAGGTTTAAATGGCTGCATTTTTTTCTTTGTATTTGGAATAACATTGAAACTGTGAGCAGTCTTTTTTTGATACTATTTCTACTCTAATTTGGGTTGATCAGGGATTTGAACATCTTTGTATGTATGTTAGGGTAATTAAATATATATATATATATATATATATATATATATATATATATATTTATTTAATTACCCTAACATACATACAAAGATGTTCAAATCCCCCCCTACATTATATATTGCCTCCCCTTCTGCCCCCCCAATTGAAATTGAACCCAGGAGCAGTGAGTCTCCCTTCACAAACTGCAGCAGCTGTCAGGCACTGTGCTGGCAGGAACTTCCACCTGGGTCACAGAGAGCAGCGCAGGGAAGAGACAGTTACATAGTTACATAGTTACATAGTTACATAGCTGAAAAGAGACTTGCGTCCATCAAGTTCAGCCTTCCTCACATTTGTTTTTTGCTGTTGATCCAAAAGAAGGCAAAACAACCCAGTTTGAAGCACAATTTTGCAACAAGCTAGGAAAAAAATTCCTTCTTGACCCCAGAATGACAGTCAGATTTATCCTTGGATCAAGCAGTTATTACCCTACATTGAAAGATTATATCCTTGAATATTCTGTTTTTGCAAGTATGCATCTAGTAGCTGTTTGAATATCTGTATGGACTCTGATAAAACCACTTCTTCAGGCAGAGAATTCCACATCCTGATTGTTCTTACAGTAAAAAAAACTTTCCTTTGCCTTAGACGAAATCTTCTTTCTTCCAGTCTAAACGCATGGCCTCGTGTCCTATGTAAAGTCCGGTTTGTGAAAATATTTCCACACAATGGTTTGTATTGGCCCCAAATTTATTTGTATAATGTTATCATATCCCCTCTCAGGCGACGTTTTTCTAAACAAAATAGGTTTACATTTGTTAACCTTTCTTCATAGCTGATATGTTCCATTCCTTTTATTAATTTTGTAGCCCGCCTCTGCACTTTTTCTAGTGCCATAATATCCTCCTTTAGAACAGGTGCCCAAAATTGCACAGCATATTCAGTGATTTATAAAGAGGCAAAATTATATTCTCGTCCCGAGAATGAATGCCCTTTTTCATGCATGACAATACCCTACTGGCCTTGGCCACTGCTGATTGACATTGCACATTGTTGCATAGTTTGTTGTCTATAACAATTCCCAAGTCCTTTTCGTGTGTTGTTATCCCTAATTCGCTTCCATTAAGGGTATACGTTGCTTGTGTATTCTTTACGCCGAAGTGCATAACTTTGCATTTTTTCAACATTAAATTTCATCTGCCTTTTAAGTGCCTACTCCTCCAGTCTATCTAAATCCCTCTGCAGAAAAGTAACATCTTGCTCAAATTGTATTATTTTACAAAGTTTTGTGTCATCTGCAAACACTGAAACATGGCAGTTCTGCACAAATTGTGGGGGAATGAGGCATTGAAGCAGCTGCTAGTAAGTGTGAGTCAATTTGTGTGTGACGAGGTCAGTCTGTGTGTGATGAGGTCAGTCTGTGTGTGACGGGGTCAGTCTGTGTGTGTGGGGTCAGTCTGTGTGTGTGGGGGGTAGTCTGTGGAGGGTGCGGTGTATGTGTATGGTGCAGTCTACGGGAGGGGCAGTCTGTGTGTGTGTATGGGTTAGTCTGTGTGGGGGAGGGGTCAGTCTGTGGATTTGTAAGGGTCAGTCTGTATGTGCCTGAGCTCCAAGAGAGATACCTCTCATCTTATGACCTCCCCTGTACCCGATGGATAGGCAGCCTTTTGAACTACCACAGATCTAATTGTGCCACCCCCTCCATGCAAGGTCAGATCAGGGAAAAGAGGAATATTAGTTTTTTTTTTGTTTTTTTTTACAATTATTAAAGTAAATATTGTAAAGCCTTTCTCTATTCTACTTTCTCCCTCACACACTTCATCCCACACATCTTCTCTTCACCCACATACACACTTCTTTCCCACATACCATTACCCCCAAACATATACTTCACCGCATTGCATGTACATTACATATATATAGATGTAAAAACAGATACAATTTGTATCTTATAATACCTTATTAATTGGACTAACAGGATGTTTTAATGACAAGCTTTCAGGAGATCCTCCCTTTCTCAAGTCTGAAGCATTTCTGAGCAAGACGACACATAGAATTTAAAGTTGAGTTGTGATACAGGGGTTAAAGTGACATGAGTGCAGATAACACAGCTTTGATAGAAGATAGACACCATGGTGCGCTCTCTGTAGTGAAACCAGGGCCGGAGTGACGTCATGTCACCAAGCAGCTCTCAAAGGAGCAGAGAGGAACGGCATCAAGGTTACTGCTCCCTTGCACGTCGCCTTCATGCTCCCCGCGGTGGCAAGCTTAAATGTTTCCTGCTCCACTTAGCAAAGGTCTGAGAAATGCCAGGCGCAAAGGCGAAATGTCTAGTCGCCATGGCGACCTGGTGCTTGAGATTTGTTGAGCCCTATATATGTATGAGTGTATATGTATATGCACATACACACATATATACACATTTTATAACTGACCCCCTACATTTATCCCTGGCTCCTTATATACCCCCTCTAAATATGAATCCTGGAGACACCAGTACCACTGTATATAGGACAGGTCAGGCAGGATATTTATGTTTCTCCTTTTTAATATTTAATATCACTTTTCACATTAATTTTTTTCTCACTTCAATTTTTTTTACTTTGTGTCTGTTGTCATTTGTTTAAGATTAATAAAGACTAAGTATTAGTGTTTTATACTGATTATATTAAGCTGCAAATCTCTTATGTGGGTAATCCCCTTTTTTAGAGCTGGTACCCATGTTTTTTACTTGGGACCCTTTCTCAAAAAATGTGTATTTCTATTTTTCAATATTCTCTATTTTGGGTTAAGCCCATATTACCCACTTAATCCTACTTGACTTTAGGGTCGCGTTTTCCTGTCCCTATAGTCACAATAGTGATGGAAAAGTTGTTTCAAGGGGACTAACACCTGGACTGTGGCATGCCGGAGGGGGATCCATGGCAAAACTCCCATGGAAAATTACATAGTTGATGCAGAGTCTGGTTTTAATCCATAAAGGGCATAAATCACCTAACATTCCTAAATTGTTTGGAATAACGTGCTTTAAAACATCAGGTATGATGTTGTATCGATCAGGTAGTGTAAGGATTACGCCCGCTTCACAGTGACAAACCAAACTCCCCTTTTAACGCACCGCAAACAACCGCAAACAGTCCATAAACATATACATAGGCAATAAAAGGAAAATAAAAGGACAGAGCGTAAACCAGACCTTAGAATGGCCGTACTAATACGCTAGAGACAGAGAATGGTCAAAGGGAAAGCCGAGGTCAAGGAAGCCAGAAAATACACAATACCGTTTACACAAGCCAAGTCAGGAAAACCAGAATTCAGAATAATCAGGGAAAAGCCAAGATCAGGATACCAGGAAATCAGATTCACGATGATAAAGCACTGTCAGGAAACCAGGAACAGGAAACTACGAGAGGGCAAGGTAAATACCCTGTTACGTCCCCCTCATCAGGCCTTTTTTAGTATGTATCGCCCACTGTTAGTCCCTTCAGGATCCATCCCTCATTCATCTTAATAAAGGTGAGGTAATCAAGACTTTTTTTGACCTAGGCGACTTCTCTTCTCAGTGACAATACCTCCTGCTGCACTGAAGGTCCTTTCAGACAGGACACTTGAAGCGGGGCAGGCCAGAAGTGCTATCGCAAATTGGGATAGCACAGGCCACAGGTCAAGCCTGCACACCCAGTAGTCAAGGGGTTCATCGCGCTTCAGAGTGTCAATATCTGCAGTTAAGGCGAGGTAGTCTGCTACCTGTCGGTCGAGTCGTTCTCTGAGGGTGGACCCCGAAGGGCTGTGGTGATGCGTAGGACTTAAAAAAGCTCCGCATGTCCTCCATCAACAACACGTCTGTAAAGCGTCCTGTCCTTGCCGGCGTGGTCGTGGGAGGAGGAGGATTACTTTCACCACTTCCCCTATTAGATTTCAGTTGTGCTGTGACATCACCCTTATACGCTGTGTAAAGCATACTTTTTAATTTATTTTGGAACTGCTGCATCCTTTCCGACTTTCCGTAATTCGGTAACATTTCAGGCACTTTCTGCTTATACCGGGGGTCTAGTAGTGTGGACACCCAGTACAGGTCATTCTCCTTCAGCCTTTTTATACGAGGGTCCCTCAACAGGCACGACAGCATGAAAGACCCCATTTGCACAAGGTTGGATGCCGAGCTACTCATGTCCTGTTCCTCGTCCTCAGTGATCTCACTGAAGGTATGTTCTTCCCCCCAGCCACGTACAACAAAACGGGTACCAGATAGGTGACAACGAGCACCCTGGGATGCCTGTTGTGGTTTGTCTTCCTCCTCCTCCTCAAAGCCACATTCCTCCTCTGTTATGGTACTTTTTAGCAGTAAACCAAAATGTTTAAATGTCTATCTGTTCCTGTCCAAATTAAATAAAATAAATTGCGTATATACGCTGAAGTAATTAAGTCTGACACACAAGGTTCAGGTTAAAATAACTTCGAGAAAATTTATTGGCAAGTGATTAAAAAGCGGACGCGCAGGTCCTTTTAAGAGACATTTTACGTCATCATTGATTATTAGAATATCAGTAAATAAACATCATTAATTGGATTAATTGTCAAGTGTCGGGATTAGTGTCCACCTATCAATATTATTAATTGGCTCAAAAGACTAAGTGGTTAATCCCGTGTCCACCCACCAAGAGGTGGGATTGTTCTGGACACGGGTGGGGGACAAGGGGTCTTGAGCGTCATTTTACACGGTCGGTGATCTCAGGCCTCGTGGCCAGGTGCAAGGTCTCTTATGAATAGAACATTTCATTACTACTGTGTTCTCATGGCCTTCAAACTATACTATGTTGCAAATCTAAGGGAAAGTCAGCAATTCCTGTGTTAATCATGTCTTTATAGAAAATACAGTCTTTGTTCTATTGTATTAGATGTGCTGGGAAATTCTGTCATGTAAGGTGATTTTAAAATGAATAAGTTAGGTTATGAGGACAAAATGGAGGATTGAAGAAGTCAGGTTAGGAGGACAAAATGGAGGATTGTCACAGTATAAAGTTAAAATGGAGTTAGTGCAATAATTGAATACAAGTACAATAAGGATTTTAAATAATCCCACATCAGTCCCCCCTATGAAATGTTAGATTCTAAGAGATAAAACTTTATTAAGTTAGTACCAGGAAGATGTGTTAACCCAAAGGCACAGAAACCCCGTGGCCGCTAGCTAGGTGTTAATGCAAAGTGCAAGACTGTCCCTAAATCTGACCCTAATAGGCTAACTCATCCGTCAGTATGGCTCTCGAACACTTCACACCCATGGGTATCCCATGGCAGCTAACCCACCACTTCTCCAACACGGGGCCTTTACCATTCACTGACAGATGCTGTCCCTAAGTTAGTCCCTTCCTAGAATTCCTGCACTTTATCAACAAAAGGGATTGTTTGCAGCGGCAGACAGGGTGAGTTGATGTCTTGGAGCTCTTGGTCATCAACTTCGAGATGGGTGAAAGTGGGTGCCGCTTGGTCAACAGTCTTCAGGAGGGATTTTCTCAGACATGGGAGGATACAACAAAAGAGAAGAGCAAAGATAAAAAGAAAAATTAGTATAGCCATACCAATATGCATTAAAGCCTTTTGCCATCCTGTCATCCAACCAAACCATCTTTCCCAGGGATCTTGTATCCCAGAATTCCTTTTTAACTCTATAGACAGGTCATTTAATTTTTCTATGGCTAATGTAACTTTACCATTGGGGCCTGTGTTTTCTGGGATATAGGTACAACATGTCAAGGTGTCGGGCAAAATTTTACAAACCCCTCCTTTTTCGGCTAAGATCATATCTAGGGCCATTCTATTCTGGAAAGCCATTTGGGATGTGGCCTGCAACTGTTCGGCCAACCCCTGGAGGGCGTCTCTGGTATAATTAACAAAACGCTGTTGATTATAATAAATGTAATTGATCCAATTTAAATTCTTGTTTGTGGTAACTATGGCAAAAAGTGATTCAAATCCTGCAGCAACTTCATCTCTTGCTTTAAATTCATTGGGCACCCCCCTAGGCACCCCAATAGCATCAATATAAACATGAGGATCAAAACTTCCTTTCACTGGGGCGTCACGCTTAACCTTAGTGTGCCTGGACTCATGGGTGACGAGGTGTGTATCAGAGATGATATGTATAGGCATAATAGCTTTAGCCAAAGTACACTCCCCCCACCACTCCTTGTCCATTCTGGATCTCAGCTGTAAATCTCCACACAACCAGTAGATATCTCCTAATGACCTGGTGTGAAACTGCAACAAGTTCATAGAGACACTCCTGTAGGTAGCACAATACCCCTTGGAGAAGTTACCCAAGAATCTACCAATTCCATCATAATTAGCATAACAAGTGTAATTACCTTTATACACGGTAATACCGTCTGGGGGTTTGACATCCTTGGTTAGGAGAGGATACTCCTTTGTCCATGCACTACATATGGACCTGTTAAAATCATAGTGATAGGCAAAAAGGCTTAAAACACATTCCTCTATATCTACTGGCAGGATTAGAGGTACAGTACCCAGGTGAGGCCGGGCACCACCACACACATAGCATGCAGTCTTATTGTGCTTATTAGCATTATATTTCATCCATTCTAACCATAAATTTACATCATTAAAACCTGTTTCAGCGGCCATGGTATCTTCAAAGGTGGGGTTAGCAATGGCCATCATGTCTTGAAAGGTCTGGATGTGAGGTTTTAATGGGTTAGGGACCATATGGGTGGCCCCTTGCCACTCAGAAGAGTTGCACATATCCTTTAAGAAGAAATGCCCTAATTTACGGTAGGAACCCTTTTTCCAATACATTCCCATCACATACTGGTCTGCATCCGTTGGGCTTGGATGCTCAATGTTAAGGATTAATTTCATTGGTGTACCTCCCCCAGGCTTTCTCAAAGTCATTCTCTGGAGAAGGGACCTACCTTGTTCATCTACTTTAGATAAGGCACTTTTTGGTTTGTAACCCCAGGCAGGCCCGGCATTCCATCCCGCCGCCCCCCAATGATTACAATTGTGCCCCCATTGTTTGTCAACTACACAAACATATGGGTCTTTTGAATGAGGGATATCTCTGTAAATACTCTGGATTTGTGATGTGGGGAATGGGCATTCTACAATGTCACAATAGTCAAAGGTGTAAGTAGCCACATGGGTACATGATGAATTGTACCAGAAGGTATACCCACTAATATCTTTGGTGATGGCTACTTGTTGGGCCTTTATAAGGCTGATTAAGGAGAAGGTGTACCAGAGGTACATGCTTGTGCGGTATCTGCTTCCTCAGGGGCTGGAGATTTCTTGCAGTGGGAAGCGTGGATCCAATTTGGCCTGCCGGCCAGTTTGACGGAGGTTGCGGTAATCAGGAGAACTTGGAATGGACCGTCAAATCTTGGTTCCAGGGTATTTTTCCGCACAAACTTCTTGACCAGAACCCAATCTCCGGGAAGCAGGTTATGGGTACCTGTGTCCAAATCGGGATCTGGAATTGAAGAGAAAACTTGGGCATGTATTTTATTCAAGGCACTTGCAAGTTCAGTTACATAATCTACTAAAACATCTGATTGGAGCTGTAACTGCTGCGGATAATAACAACCTAGTCTGGGTGCTGTTCCAAATAGAATTTCATATGGGGACAGTGAATGCTTCCCTCTAGGTGTGTGCCTAACACTAAATAAAGCTATTGACAGGCTTTCTGGCCAGGGCATCTTTGTTTCTTGCGACATTTTTAACATTCTGGCTTTTAGAGTGCCATTCATGCGCTCTACTTTACCACTACTTTGTGGGTGGTAAGGGGTGTGGAAGGCTAGGGTCACCCCTAGAGCAGTCCAAATTTCTTTAGTCACTGTTGCTGTGAAGGCTGGGCCTTGATCACTTTCAATGACTTCTGGGAGTCCAAACCTACATACTATCTCTGTAAGCAGGCGTCTTGCGGTTGTTTTCGCAGTGATGTTGGCCACTGGGTAGGCCTCTGGCCATCCTGAGAACATGTCCACTATGACTAGTGCATATTCATGGGGGCCACTCTTGGGCATTTGGATGTGGTCAATTTGAATTCGCTGGAAGGGGTACATGGGCTTTGCCAGGTGTTTTGCAGGCACCTTGATCGGTCTTCCTGGATTGCATTTTGCACAAATAACACAGGCCTTACAGAAGCTGCTGATCAATGTTGTGATTCCGGGTGCTTCATAATACTTCTGTATGAGGGCGGCCATCAATTCCTTTGACAGGTGTGCAGGCCCATGTGCCCATTGGACAACTGCTGGATATAAATTTTTTGGGAGACAAAATTTGAAGTTGTTGTAATATACTCCGTCCTTTTGGACAGCTCCTTTATTTTTCCATTTTTGGGTTTCTTCAGGAGTGACTGCAGCTTGCTGTTCTCGCAAAATTCGCAAATCAGTAGGAAGAGTTTGCAGAGCAAAAATAGGAACTTCTTCTTGTTCTTCTTCTTCTTCTTGTCCGGACACTTCTTCATCCACTTCCTGCAGATCCCTGGCTGCTAGCTTAGCAGCCTGATCAGCCAAATGGTTGCCCTTTGCTTCATCTGTATCCAATTTCCCATGGGCCTTTACCTTCAAAACGGCCACTTCTCTAGGGAGTAGGAGGGCATCCATTAGCTCTTTGATTGCAGTACTATGCTTGACTGGTGTACCGGCGGTGGTAAGAAATCCTCTTGTCTTCCAAATTAGGCCGAAGTCATGTGCCACACCCAGAGCATATCTTGAATCTGTATAGATGTTGGCACGTTTTCCTTCGGAAATTTTGCATGCTGAAGTCAGAGCCTGTAATTCAGCTTCTTGCGCAGACATTGCTGGCGGTAAGGATGATGATTTGATAACTTCATCTGTTGTGGTTACGGCATATCCTGTGTGATATCTTCCTTCTTCATCAGCATATCTTGAGCCGTCCACAAACAGGGTAAAATCTGGATCTAGTAATGGATTCTCATGCACAGTTGGTAGGTGCACTGTCTCCATTTTCATCTGTTCAAAACAGTCATGAGGTGTTTCGGGGTCATAATCATTCACTATGACCAGATCTTGAAATTCCTTTTCTAGGAAGTGGCGTGGCCATGCTTCCAGAAGGTCAGTTGTTGGGTATTTGACAATACCATTTTCCTGTAGCTGTTCTTCATCCATGGTGGCCCATAGCTTTGCCATGGGCCCGAGATCATTCCATGACCTTGTCTTCAATTTGGTAACAGGAATATGTGGGATAGCAGTATCCCAATGGCGGTAGAGGTAGTTAAGTTGTTGAGGTAGTTGGACCAAGACCATACTATTGCCTTCAGAGTCGCAATAGAAATCTTGAGCAGTGAGCTTCACATCAGTCCAGTGGTAAAGCTCATCTTCATAGCAAGGTTCGGGAGTAATATCTGGTTTGTACCACATGGTACAGAAGGCGTAATCTGGGCCTTCACAGAGAGGCTTTTCATCTTCATAAAATGTCAAATGTGGATGCATGACTTTCTTGATACATCCACAGAGCAGGTAAATGTAGGTTTCATCCGTGATAAATCCATAATAGATACCCCCCTCAGGGAGTGGAAGAAGAGTGGATGGGTTAAGAACTTGACATCTTTGGATGGAAATGTTGTCAGGTAGAAGAAGATGACACTGTAGGCGTAGGTGTCTGGCTGGAGACACGTGCTTGAGCTGGACTTGGTTGATGATGGCCGAAATGTCATGAGGGGCCAAGACAACCAGAGGGTGGCCAAGGACCAGGTCTGAGGTTCTTTCTATGAGCTCTCTTGCAGCAAAAACAGCCCTGAGACAGGAAGGAGTCCCTCTGGCCACAATGTCCAGTTGACATGAGAAATATCCAATAGGCCTCTGGCGGCCTCTTAAGTCATTAGTTTGGGTGAGAACTCCTGTTGCATGGCCTTGTCTTTCAGAGACAAATAATTTGAAAGGTTTGGAGTAGTCAGGTAGGCCCAGGGCAGGAGCAGATGCAATGGCACGTTTGAGAGCATTGAAATTGTCCAGAGCTTCATTAGTCAAACAGAATGGGTCAGACTTGAGTGCATCATAGAGAGGTTGCATAAGCAGAGAGGCTTCTGGGATCCATGCTCTGCAGTAGGAAATGAGGCCTAGGAAGGCATGGAGAGATTTTGAAGTCCTTGGAGTTGGAATATCCAGTACAGCTCTCACCCGGTCCCGGGTAAGATGTCTGGTGCCTTGAGATAGGCAATGTCCAAGGAAAATTACTGAGGGTTGGCAGAACTGTAGCTTGATGAGTGAAGCTTTGCATCCTTGTTCTGCCAAATAACAAAGCAGGCTAATTGAGCACTTTTCAGTAGTGGGTATATCATCTCCACAGAGCAGCAAATCATCCACATACTGAAGCAGAACAACTTCTGGGTGCTCGGCTTGCCATGGGTCAAGGATGGTGGCCATGGCCTTTGCAAACTGACTTGGTGAATTTTGTGCCCCTTGGGGCATGACAGTCCAGGTATACTGTTGCATCTCATGGGTGAAAGCAAACAGGTATTGGCAGGATGGGTCCAGGGGAACACTGAAAAAGGCATTTGCTAGGTCAATGACTGTGAAAATTTTTGCAGATGGTGGGACTCCAGAGAGCAGAGTATGGGGATTTGGTACAAGAGGGGTGTCAAGGACGGTAGCCTCATTAACAGCACGGAGATCCTGAACCATCCTGTACTTCTCTGGCTCACCTTTTGGAGTTTTCTTTTTCACAGGGAATAATGGGGTGTTGCATTCAGATTTGCATTTCACTAGGGCACCCTTCTCCAAGAGTGCCTTGATGTGGGTAGAAATGGCAGCAGCCTGTGCTGGTTTTAATGGATATTGTGGTTTTCTTGGTAATTTAGCTCCTGGAATGAGTTTTACCACCACAGGGGGAACATTTAGGTGACCTATGTCCTCTGGGCCTGAGGACCATAACTTGGCGGGCACCTGTATTTTTAATGCCTCTGGGAAATTGGACCTTAATTCTGCTGCTTTCTCACGGGGCTCTTCTAAATGCAGCATGAGAGGCAAGGAGCACAAGGCTGAGGTGTCTGATTCAGATAGAGGTGTGGACATTTCTACCTGCCCATCCGGTGTAAAGGTGATGGATGCTTGCAGGCGTGAGAGAACATCAGCACCTAACAGGTTAATTGGGCATGTGGAGGATACCACAAAGCGAGCAAGCAGGCTAGAGCCAACTCGTAATGGAGTTGTTAAAGGGCTATGTCTTGGCTGGCCATCCACTCCAACACAAGAGACATCAATATTTGACAGAAAGGATGGGTCTGGCAGGTCTTGTTCTCGCAGAACGCTACGGGCTGCACCTGTGTCAACCAGAAATGTGGTAGGGTGGCCTTCAATGGGCAAAGTCACTGTGGCAAGTGGCCCCCCCCTCTCCCCTGTAGACACTGCCATTACAGGGGTTACAGACACAGGCTTGCCAATTTCCTAATCATCCGGTTCCTCAATTATCGGAACCTGTTTGGTGGCTTTGGGAGCCGGGGCAGGTTTGGAGGGCTTTCTGGGCTCCCTTGGCTCCTTTTTAGGTTCTGGGCAGTCACTTCTAAAGTGCCCCTTGGTTCCACAATTAAAACAATGTCCCCCCTCCTCCGGTCTAGTACCTTTTGGGACTGGGGTGGAGCGGGATACCATGAGAGGAGCTGAAGTGGATCTTCTTGGGGTCTGAGCGGATTCCAAACCTCTAGCAACTAAAAGTAGGGTGTCCAGGGGAACAACCTTATATTCAGGGCGTGCAGCAATGATTCCCTTGCGTATTGAGTCTTTAACACCTTGGACAAACGCACCTGACAGCATTTGTGAATGAATCTTGTCAGTAAGATCAAACCCCAAATCTGTAAACATTTGATACAGTCTTGCATGAAACCTTTCTACTGATTCTCCTTTATCTTGAATGACATCAGTAAGGCCAGCGGCCTGATCTGCAAGTTTGTCCTTAGCCCATTCTCTTAATTGGGTACAAAAAGTTACTCCAGAGGGGTAGTCAACATCAGTGTTGAGCAAATCTGTACTGAGGTGTCGGGCCATACTTGGCCAATATGCATCCCCTGCTTTAATAGCACAAATGCTCAATAGATCACGCCATGCAGCTGAATAAGTCTTTTGAATTTGAACTATCCCTCGGTAGAAGGGCATAGGCTGCTTTTCTGGGTCAGGGAGTGATTTCATCAGAGCACTAGCTTGAGTGGGGTTAAAAGCTACATATTTAGGAGGGGCCTGTTCTCCCCGACCCTTGTGGCCGAAGGGATCATCGATAGAACGATGAGTTGGGGCTCCCGCAGCAAGCTCCGACGAGACGTGGGACACCCTGTCCATCTCGTCATCATCGAATTCTATGATATTGACTCTTCTACGCGGTGCAGGTCCCGCGTGAGGTGAAAGGATTGGTGGTTGGGAAAGAGCCCCAGATGCAGGGGTGGCCAGTGAGTCGTAACCTGGGGATAGGTAATCACCGGGAATTACCGGCATCAGGACCGAACTGGGGGCCGCCATATTGGAGGCGGGGAAAGGGGTTGCCGCGGGATTAAGGGAAGAAGCGGCGGCCATATTTGATATGGGGACTTCCGGGGCAGACTGGGCCGGACTGGGCATGACCGGAACCTGGGGAGTGGCTTGGGGAAAGGGAGGGTAACCGGGGTAGGGCAGGGCCATGGGATATGGGAAGGGGTAGGGCCAGGCAGGGGAGGGCAAAAGAGTAGGGTGGGCAGGTACGGTTAAGGAGGTAGGATATTGGACTGGGGCGGAGCTGGTTATCGGAGGAGACAGGACGGGATTAGTAGGGATGGATGCAGAAAGAGGAGTCGTAGCATGGGAGGGAAGGGGATTAACCATAGAGAGGGATTGCAGAGAGGAGGCGGAAGATGAGATGTTAGGATTAGGCATGGAAGGGAGCGTGGGGATGGCTGAGGATGATGGGACCGTTAGAGAAGGGGAAGGGGTAAAGAAAGATCCATCAGAATTCAGGACCGGGCAGACAGGGGAGGTGATGGGATGGGATTCGGGAAGATCGGGAGTGGGGAACATAGTCAGCTGGCTATCACCTATGGCTGACTGAACCTTGGGGACGGACATCCCCAGGGCGCCATTTTGGGGCGCTGGCTGAGGGAAAACCCCAGCAACACAATTTTTATGATATACAAACAATTTCACACCTTTGTGATTTACTTCTTCCTCAACCCAACCTTCCAACTGAATAGCCTTCGCTACTCTGTACCATGCTTCAGCAGTCTTTAATAAACCATTATCTGTAAGCTTGCCTTTCATTTCTGCTAGTAACTTGCGCCAACTTTCTGGTTGCAATCTTCCACATGTCGGTACAGCAATTTTACATACTTTTGCAATCTTTTCAACACCTTTAACCATCTCTTCACCCTCTCTGTTCTCTACTAAATCACATGCTAACCAGCCCTTGCTGGGCTTATCTAAATCCTGTCCCATAGTCCCTTTACCCCTATACCAGCATCCTAGATATAGAGAGAGAGAAGGAAAATTGAACAGGAACGTCTACAATGCTCGACTGCCACCCGAGAATCGTGGGACTTTCTCAGGTGCGTCTTCCCAAAACGTAGACCAGTCACTGAATCCGCCTACCCGGGGTGGTAGACACGGATTGGAGCGAGGCGAGAAGTGTGTGACCAATCACTTCTCTTTTAAGAGGAATGGGAGTGGATAGTATAATAATATAGGAAGTGTAGAAAAGATGAAAGGCAAGGAAAATCCTTAGAGACAGACACAGGAGTACATGAGACTCCTCATTAATCAAACAAGACAACAATACAGTTGAAATACAGTACATGCATCACAGTTCAAATGAAATCAACAGTAATACCTTTCCTTTACTCGTGTGCTTACTCCAAAGTCACCTCCCTCAACCCCGTAGTGCCCCTACAAAACCCACTTATAAGTCTCACTACTACGTGATGCGGAAAACAAGCAATGCCTACTTGAATCCCCCCAGGGAACAGAGTCCCCTACCACAAATAAACAGAAAACTGGAATTCCACCAGCCCCAGCGCTCAGGGTTGTGGTTACCAAAAGAAAACTGGAATCCCCCCCGCCGAAGCTGAGGTTTACCAAAACTGGAATCCCCCCAACCGAAGCTGAGGTTTACCAAAACTGGAATCCCCCCAACCTCGGTACTCGAGACAGTGGTTACCAAACTTGGAATTCCACCAGCCCCAGTACTCGAAACTGTGGGTTACCACGTGCACAATGAGGCTAGCTGAGCTCTCAGAGTGTCACTAGAAGGATCACAGGAAATTATGAGTCTACACAAAATCCACAGTTCCAACAATCCCCTTTTTCCTTACAGCCACAGCCACGAGGCTCCTAAAAGAGGTAAACAGGCAAAGAAGACCCCCAGGAACACATCCACAGGTCCACCCCCCTTTATCCCAAAAGGGGTAAAAATACAAACAGATAAACAGACAAACCGAAGACCCAGGCAAGTCCCCCCAGGTCCACCCCCCTTTATCCCAAAAAGGGGAAAACAAGCAAGACAGAACCCCAGGCAAATCCCCTGCAGGTCCACCCCCCCGTTAACTCAAAATGGGGAAACAGGCAAACAATTCAAACACACTTCAAACACACCCAGGCAACAGATAGACTAAAATGCAGGTAAACAAATGGGTAACGAGACACCGGGCAAGATATTACCTGTCTTTGATGTCCTCCCGGGAAGCAGTCACAGACACGTGGACGGGTCAATCAAAGGGGCCGGAACATACCGGTGGCTCTGCAGAAGTCTCTACCGTGTACCTGGAGGTGATCAATCTCCTTTCCTTCCCCCTGGATTCCTCCGTCCAACAGCGTCTTCCTTAGGACGGCTCACCGGCCAGACATAGCCCGATGCCCCACGTTGGGCGCCAAGTTGTTATGGTACTTTTTAGCAGTAAACCAAAATGTTTAAATGTCTATCTGTTCCTGTCCAAATTAAATAAAATAAATTGCGTATATACGCTGAAGTAATTAAGTCTGACACACAAGGTTCAGGTTAAAATAACTTCGAGAAAATTTATTGGCAAGTGATTAAAAAGCGGACGCGCAGGTCCTTTTAAGAGACATTTTACGTCATCATTGATTATTAGAATATCAGTAAATAAACATCATTAATTGGATTAATTGTCAAGTGTCGGGATTAGTGTCCACCTATCAATATTATTAATTGGCTCAAAAGACTAAGTGGTTAATCCCGTGTCCACCCACCAAGAGGTGGGATTGTTCTAGACACGGGTGGGGGACAAGGGGTCTTGAGCGTCATTTTACACGGTCGGTGATCTCAGGCCTCGTGGCCAGGTGCAAGGTCTCTTATGAATAGAACATTTCATTACTACTGTGTTCTCATGGCCTTCAAACTATACTATGTTGCAAATCTAAGGGAAAGTCAGCAATTCCTGTGTTAATCATGTCTTTATAGAAAATACAGTCTTTGTTCTATTGTATTAGATGTGCTGGGAAATTCTGTCATGTAAGGTGATTTTAAAATGAATAAGTTAGGTTATGAGGACAAAATGGAGGATTGAAGAAGTCAGGTTAGGAGGACAAAATGGAGGATTGTCACAGTATAAAGTTAAAATGGAGTTAGTGCAATAATTGAATACAAGTACAATAAGGATTTTAAATAATCCCACATCACCTCTGACTCCTCTTCCTCACAATCCTCTTCCAGCGTTGCCGCAGGTCCAGCAAGCGATGCTGATAAGGCTGTTTCTGGTGGTGATGGTGACCACAACTCTTCCTCTTCATGCTCATCTACGGCCTGATCCAGCACTCTTCGCAGGGCATGCTCCAGGAAGAAAACAAATGGTATGATGTCGCTGATGGTGCCTTCGGTGCGACTGACTAGGTTTGTCACCTCCTCAAAAGGACGCATGAGCCTACAGGCATTGCGCATGAGCGTCTAGTAACGTGGCAAAAAAATTCACAGCTCCGCAGAGGCTGTCCTAGCACCCCGGTCATACAAATACTCGTTAACAGCTTTTTCTTGTTGGAGCATGCGGTCAAACATTAGGAGTGTTGAATTCCAACGTGTCAGGCTGTCGCAAATCAAGCGCCTCACTGGCATGTTGTTTCACCGCTGGATATCAGAAAAGTGCACCATGGCCATGTAGGAACGCCTGAAATGGCCACACACCTTCCTGGCCTGCTTCAGGACGTCCTGTAAGCTTGGGTACTTAAGCACAAAGCGTTGTACGATCAGATTACACACATGTGTCCACTTGCCCAAATTCAATGCCGCCAACAAATTTCTTCCGTTGTCACAAACCACTTTGCCGATCTCCAGTTGGTGCGGAGTCAGCCACTGATCCACCTGTGCGTTCAGGGCGGACAGGAGTGCTGGTCCGGTGTGACTCTCTGCTTTCAGGCAAGTCAACCCCAAGACGACGTGACACTGCCGTATCCGGGATGTGGAATAGTACCTGGGGAGCTGGGGGGGGGGTGCTGTTGATGTGGAGCAAGACGCAGCAGCAGAAGAGGACTCAGCCGATGGAGTAGAAGGAGTAGAGGAGGTGGCAGCAGGCCTGCCTGCAAGTCGTGGCGGTGTCACCAACTCCTCTGCAGAGCAACGCATTCCATGCTTGGCAGCCGTCAGCAGGTTTACCCAATGCGCAGTGTAGGTGATATACCTGCCCTGACCATGCTTTGCAGACCAGGTAGCAGTGGTCAGATGGACCCTTGCCCCAACACTGTGTGCCAGACATGCCATTACTTCCTTTTGCACAATCGAGTACAGGTTGGGGATTGCCTTTTGTGCAAAGAAATTTTGTCCGGGTACCTTCCACTGCAGTGTCCCAATAGCTACAATTTTTTTGAACGCCTCAGACTCCACCAGCTTGTATGGTAAAATCTGGGAGGCTAAGAGTTCAGTCAAGCCAGCTGTCAGACACCGGGCAAGGGGGTGACTTGGTGACATTGGCTTCTTACGTTCAAACATGTCCTTGACAGACACCTGACTGTGGGCAGATGAGCAGGAACTGCTCAAGGCGAGAGACGGAGTGGCGGAAGGTTGAGAGGGGGCAAGGAGGACAGTATTGGTTGACGTGTCTGAAGATGCTGGACCAGGAGGAGGATGGCGGCTTTGAGTTTGTGTGCTGCTTGTACTCATGTGTTGATCCCATAGGCGTTTGTGATGTGCGATCATGTGCCTTCGCAAAGCAGTTGTACCTAGGTGGGTGTTGGACTTCCCACGACTCAGTTTCTTTTGGCACAGGTTGCAAATGGCATCGCTGTTGTCAGAGGCAGACACACAAAAAAAATGCCACACTGCTGAGCTCTGAAATGACGGCATTCTGGTGGTGGCAACAGCATGCGTTGATTGGCGTGCTGTCTGGCTGACCCTGGGTGCCGATGCATGCTGTCTGATTGTGCCATTAGCTCCTTGCGATGACCTCCCCCTGCTTCCAACTCGTCTCCTCCTTCTCCTCTCTGTCTCCCCATCTGAACTTTCTCCCTGTTCTTCTTCTGTTCTAGCGGGCACCCACGTGACATTCACGGACGCATCGTCATCATCAACCGCTTCACTTGTATCTGACAACTCAGCAAAGGAAGCAGCAGCGGGTACAACATCATCATCATCACACCGTACGTCCATGTGTGTAATGCTGCCTGACTGAGACATATCCCTGTTATCTATATCCTCTGGCAATAATGGTTGCGCATCACTCATTTCTTCCAACTGATGTGTAAATAACTCCTCTGACATACCAAGTGAAGCAGCTGTGGTGCTAGTGTTGGTGGTGGCGGCAGGCAGGCGAGTGGTAACTTGAGAGGTGCCCGAAGCTAAGCTGGAGGAGGATGGTGCGTCAAGGTTCCGAGCGGAAGCTGTAGAAGATTAGGTGTCCTGTGTTAGCAAGTCAAATATTTCCTCAGAACTTTTCAAGTTCAGGGTACATGGCCTCTGAACACTGGGCATTATTCTAGGGCCAAAGGGAATCACAGCACCACGACCACGACAGCCCCTGCAGGGTGGCCTGCCTCTGCCTGTCATTTTTTTTTCGATTAGTGGTACTATGCGTGCAAGCTACTATGGCAACAGATATGAGTGGCACTGTGCACTGGCAGAAGTTGGCAGAGTAGACGCTGTAGGCCTGACACACACGCTTGCAGACAACTAACTGCTATTCAATCTATTATAGTAAAAAAAAAAATATTTTTTTTTAAATGTACACTACTGTTACACCAGATATGAGTTGCACTGGTGTGACACTGTGCCCTGGCAGGCCCTGAAACGCACACGCGTGAAGGAAACTGACTATTATATTACAGTCCAAAAAGTTTAGTTTTTTTTAAATGCAAGCTATTGGGACACCAGATATGAGTGAGTGGTGGCACTGGGTAGGCCCTGAAACGTACACTCATGAAGGAAACTGACTGCTATTATATCACAGTCAAAAAAGTTTTGTTTTTTTAAAATGCAAGCTATTGGGACACCAGTAAGTGAGTGGTGGCACTGGGTAGGCCCTGAAACGCACACTCATGAAGGAAACTGACTGCTATTATATCACAGTCAAAAAAGTTTTTTTTTTTTTAAATGCAAGCTATTATGACACCAGTGAGTGAGTGGTGGCACTGGGTAAGTGGGCACAGTATACGCTGTGAGCCTGACACACAAGCTGGCAGACAACTAACTGCTATTCAATCTATTACAGTCAAAATTGTATTTTTTATTTTAAAATGTACTCTACTGTTACACCAGATATGAGTTGCACTGGTGTGACACTGTGCCCTGGCAGGCCCTGAAAAGCACACGCGTGAAGGAAACTGACTGCTATTATATTACAGTCAAAAAAGTTTTTTTTGTTTTTTTAATGCAAGCTATTGTGACAACAGTGAGTGAGTGGTGTCACTGGGCAGACCCTGAAACGCACACTAGTGAAGGAAACTGACTGCTATTATATTACAGTCAAAAAAGTTTTTTTTTTTTTTTAAATGCAAGCTATTGTGACACCAGTGAGTGAGTGGTGGCACTGGGCAAGTGGGCACAGTATATTCTGTGAGCCTGACACACAGGCTGGCAGGCAGGCAACTGCAATTACATTAGACAAAAAAAAAAGCAGACCGATGTTCTAGCCCTAAAAAGGGCTTTTTGGGGTGCTGTCCTTACAGCAGAGATCAGATGAGTCCTTCAGGACTGTAGTGGACACTGAATACACTAGCCTAGCTATCAATTTCCCTATCAAATCAGCAGCAGCTACACTGTCCCTCCTCTCACTAAGAATGCATCTTCACAATGAATGTAAAATGGATGCTGTCCAGGAGGTGGGAGGGTCTGGGAGGGAGTGTCTGCTGCTGATTGACTGGAATGTGTCTGCTGACTGTGAGGTACAGGGTCAAAGTTTACTCAATGATGATGAATAATTGGCGGACCGAACAGCGCATATGTTCGCCGTCCGTGGTGAATGCGAACAAGCGATGTTCACCGGGAACTATTCGCCAGCGAACAGTTAGGGACATCACTAATGCAGATAACATGTTTTCAACTGAACAACTAAATCCCTCTGATACCACTCCTTCTGATATTAATCAATATTTTAATAATCTCCAGAAATTTTACAAAAAAAACAATAAAATCGAGTTGGGAAATATCTTTACTGGAGAATTTTATGAAAAGAGAGATTCCAAGAGGACTAAGGGTCCGGAATGCACTGTTTTAGATCAAACCATGTGTTTGCTTGAGTATCTGCCCCGTCCAGATTGCTTAAAATAGAATGCATGCATGTTGAAGTAAATCACACTGAGACACAGGTTTCAGGTTAATGAAAAACTTTGGAATGTTTAATCAAGGGGGAGTCAAGCCCCTTATAAAGGCAGAAATACATCATATGCAGAAAGCAACATAACAGAGAGAATACATCTTTAATTGGTCAAGTGTTAGGTGTCTTATCTAATGCACGTCCTCCAAAGTGTGATGTCACCATCATCATGGATGCAGCTCTGGATGCAGACGCCATCTTAATACATGACATTCTTTACATTCTTTGGTCGATGGGAGGGGATGCTCTAGCAGCCATTTTAAGTAAATAATGAACACAGGATGGGTGGGGGTGCTCTAGTAGCCATTTTGAGTAAATAATGAACACTGGCGCATACAGTAAATAGACATTTTACTGACAATAATTTCTATCCATAACAGCACCATCTTCCTATACTGAGAATACAGAGCTGGTAAGAGAGTGGGAGTCTTCGGCTGGCGCATGCTCCAGATGTTTTATGGAAATTATAATCAAATTTGAAAAAGAAAAACTGATGGAGCTTAACTCTAAACTTAAGGATGAAATTGATAAAGTTAAACAATATCAAACTAATTCTGATTTCAGTCAGTTCGAGACCAGACTAAAAAACTATTTGGACAAATTTCAACACACTATAAAAATGCAAAAACACCAGAAATTTGTCAGGGACTCTAAGGACTACCAGAATGGTAACATCTATAGACTCTTTACTCGTAAAGTGAGAACGAATTCTTAAAATTATCTGACATCGAACTATGAGTCCTGTCCTCTGACACTAATGACGAGTCAGGGAGACAATCACAGCTTTAATCTTTCTCCCAGTCACAGACTCCCATTCCCTCTGCACAAAATAACCCCAGAGGTATACTTAAGAAATGGGGTTAATCTTTTAGCAATAGACCCCCAGGATGGGATCCAAACTCGCAGGAACTGGTACCCAACACAAAACAGAGAGGGAGGCAGGAGGGGAGAAAGAGGGAGGAGAAGGTTCTAAATTCTAATTGTCCCTCCACCATTATATCTAGTCTAAGTGTCATGAACCTTTCAAATAATTGCTTTAGTAAAGATCACCTTTCGTTACTTGAGAAAGGGTATCTTTTGTGCCAGTACCGTTGTTTGACAAATTCACGTGTGTTAAAGATCTACACTTATTGCGCCCAAATTGGCACTTCACAAATATCATCAGAATAACAAAGAGATGGGGGCAAGATCTCATGGGATGTCCACTACTGAATATGAATGCCTTATGACCCTGATGGAGTTGTGGGAAGAGAACAATGAGATTAACCCCCCAACTATACCAACCTTAAACCAAAGAGTCGCTTTGCACCCTATCTTGGGAAGTATTGACACATTGAATTATTCTTGGAAACAATGAAAAGGGAAATTGAAAAGATTAACATAAGGACTTTGGAATTTTATCCAAACAACAACGTATCCAAAAAAGAACAGCAAGCTTTAAGTTCCCTTAAAAAAATATACTAATCTAATTATAAAACCAGTGGTTACGGGAGGTAATATGGGAGTTATGAATAACTATGTTGAGATGGTTGGGAGGGTTCTGGAGGATATAGAAACATATAGGATCTTAAAATCGGAACCTACAAATGACTTTCTCAAGAAATATAAATCAATTCTGGACAGGGGCTGCAGTGAAGGGTTGCTGTCGGGTGAGGAGTATGAATTCATTCTTAATCGTCACCCAAGGATAGCAACCTTTTACTGCCTGCCCAAAGTCCACAAAAGCCTTACCTCCAGGGTCGCCCCATTGTGTCAGGTGTTGATAACCTGACTCAAAACGGGAGCATTTATATTGACCAAATACCTCCCATCTATTTATTTGTGGCGTCGGTATATAGACGATGTCCTTATTGTGTGGCAGGGTAACCTTGAGAAGATCATTGACTTTGTAAAACTCCTTAATATAAACAATGAAAATTTGAGGTTTACAAGTGAAATTTGGGGTTTCTAGTCTCAATGTTTTTATTTTGACAATTTAAATCACGGACCACTCTTTAAAAAAAAAAAAAAATGTCGCCCTTCAATAACCTCCTCAGATGAGACAGCTTCTATCCTACTGCAGCATCATCGAGGAGTTCAACATCAAAGCAAAAGACTTAAAACATCAGTTTAGTGAAAATGGATATCCCAATAAATGTTTGAAACTAGCCTATAGGAGGGCATTGGAGGCCGACCGTAATGCATTGTTAAATGAGGCCGAACCCAAAATGGTATAGAAACATTCCAGGGAGATCATCAGGCTGATAGTCATCTATGATGGGGGATGGGAGAGTATGAACAATATCACTCCAATGGTTTTGGCCTATACTCACTGGTGACGGACACCTACAAGAAGTGCTTTCCTCGAATGTGACCATTACAGCACGCCAGGCGGAAAAACCTTTGAGATCTTTTGGCCCTAAGTCACTATCAATAGAAACAGCCATCTCTAACAACATGGTTTCAGAATCCTTTAGTTTGCACCTTTGGATGTGGAAGATGTGTTGCATGTCAATTTATAAAAAGGGACTCAAAAATTGTAACAGATAGAAGGAAGAAATTAGTTTAAGATCACATCTTTCATTAACTGCAATACGGCAGGTATAGTATATTTACTTACCTGCCAATGTAATCTCAAATATTCTCTATTTTGGGTGAAGCCCATATTACCCACTTAGTCCTACTTGAATGAGGGTCGGGTTTTCCTGTCCATCTAGTCTTTTATTTCTTTACCCTTGCTCTAGACACAGTCCAGTCCTTGAAGTCCTAGCCTGTGACTTGGTATCTGTAAAGTGTGAATACCTTTTTTTTTTTTTTTTTATCTCAAACTGACTTATTACTGGAACTGTGTCGCGAGGTGAGTTTCTAGATTTTCTTTGTAGTGCATTACTCCTATGTATAAATGTTGTATTATCTGTTTAGACCTTGTATATACATTAATATACCACCCCTCCAGTCTTCCATTTTGTTAATATTGCCATTCAGTATATATGAGTTAAAGGAACACTAAAGGGTCAAAAATACAAACATGTAAAAATCACCTTTTTTCAGTGTCACAAGGGTCTCAATTTTAATGATGTCAGGCAATCCAATACTTTCACACAGGAAAGCGTTGGGGGCTATTGTGCATGCAGTGCATCTCTTTGAGGAATGTTCAGGATCTCCATGAAGAGCGTGCAGACGTTGAAGGTCAGTGCGGCACTTACCCAGGCCGTACAACAGTTGCCATCAGAATAGGCAGTGTTTACATTAAAAAGCCTGCAGGGACATACTATACACACCAAAACAACTACATTAAGCTGTAGTTGTTCTGGTGACTATAGTGTCCCTTGATGCTATATGTTGCCTCTAGAAGATAACTATACATATATTATTTAGTTTCAGTACATGATATGATCAATTATGCTTGCCTTCTACTAACTAGACCTGTGCAAGCCGTAAAGATGTGGCCTAATTTTTTCAGGACGCCCCAAATTTCATTCCAATGTCAATTCTGCTCAGGAGATTTTCTGGAATGGAAAAACTGATTCGGGGACTGATTCAGATAAACCAAAAGAGTGCAAAAATGTGCCAATAAGTATACTGCAAAATATGTACATCATCTAATGCTATGTATATATTTTGCAGTTTACGGATGGAGCATTTTCCTGCCATTCAGTTCACAGATTAAGTAAGAAAGAATAACCAACATAGGGAAAAGCATAACTAGTAAAAAAAAAAAAAACTATTTATATATATTTAATACATATATAATATATAAAGATTATTTTTTCCAACTATTCTCAATTTATCTATGAATAAAATCAACATTAAGTTACTATCCCCTAAGTCATCAATCATCTCTTCTTTCACATTAAAATATTTTTTTTTGGTGCCATGGATAGAATTCAGAATCAGAATTATGAACTGAAACAGACATGCTCAGAATTTGCACCATTTGGTTGGTTCATAATTTAAGCACATTATAGCTTGGAGTTAGACAACCATTCACATCACTGCTAGAAGCATCTCTTTTATTACTTAATATCTATACATTTTCTGCTTTAACAATTGCACTTTCCATATTGAATGATACAAGCAGTAGTATTGTTTTATTGTATTCTATAAGTGGTTTTATGTCCATTTGCCTCTTGCATGATAGCTTTTTAGGAAGGAACTGCAATTTAGAATAGCAATATTCCTATAATATGATTTGTTATTTTCAGCAAGTTTTATTATTTTTAGCACTGTATAGATTTGTATTTAGATGTATGCATTTGTTTTCTCCTGAATCACAATTCTTCAGAATTGTGGACTATCAGTGGCTTGTACAAATTTTCAAACTCTTAAACACTATTTGGATGAATCACAAAGCAAATGGACTGGAAAATTAATGAATGGTTTCAATTGTTTTGTGATTCAAAGTTCTATCTGTAGCACCAAAAAAATAGGTAATTGATGGGAAAAACCACGATTGATCGTTAGCGAACAGTAAATAAATGTTGATTTTACACAGAACAAGTGAGAAGTTATCAATAGATGAAAAATAAGGAGGAGTAGTAAAAAAATAAATCTATAGTAATATATTTATATATTATATATTAAATAAATATTTAGTACATTATATTATTAAACCAGAGTGAGTTTAGTGAAGTCTGGATATAACATCCAGACTATACTAATCAAGTGAGTGGAGCGCTAAAAATATACACTTACCCTAAAATAGAAAGCAAAAGAGAGGGACTACAGAGTTGGACAAAGCCAGCACTAGTACCCCTTTAGGGTTACAGAGATATCCAGGGGCATGAACCCCAAATAATAAAGACAAAAAGAAAAACTAGAGTGGAGTGTCTGAAAAAGACAAATGGATATCCACTCCAGCAAAGGATATATCTTCAATTTAAAAATTCATATTTCTGGTATAACCTTTATTAAGCCGAATATGCATAAACAAAAAATAATAATAATAAATGTGATAACCGTGAAACGATCGTGAAAGCCATGGGGCACACTTTTAAAATCTGGGAAGATTTGGTACAAATTACCACATAAATATCAGGAGTAAAGTTATGTAGATAAATGTCAGGAGTCAAATTTAAAAAAAGAGAAAACGTTCTCAGTATATTATGCAAATAAATCAGATGCCTGCATATACTCCTCCAAAAAGTGGTATTTACATAATACGTAATTATGCTTGTACCCCGGCTGTATATAGATAAACCTTAAGGGTCTGAGTATAGGATATACAGACTAAAGTAAAGGATACCCTCACATAGCAGGATAGGTCATAGATTGTATCTAGTCTGTAACAAACAGAAACAAGGTCTAAAATAGACTCAAAGGATACACCCATCCCATGGATATAAAGTAACCAGACGGTCAATAAATAAATTACTCTTGCCCTGACTGTATTATGAACAGATTATCAATAACAGCTTCTATTCACACCTTCTGCTTACATCCAAGCATATTCTTACAGGGGTATAATATCAAAAATATTTTGCAAGATAAATCTCACATGTTTTGTTTAGGTGAATTGGTATTGATAGAGAACAACAGCCTGATTCACCTTCAAATTACAATTTTCAGCTGTCAGCTTTTTCTTTGTTGGCCATTAACAGCAGCCCACCTACTGATAAGCATGGCAGTGACCAACTGCTGGTACTTTCTGTATGAAAACTGGATATCATTTCTAAAAGCATTCTAGGTGTTCATGTCTGGACCCTAATGCTTGAAGAAGCTCCCTCTCCACCTTTAATCTCTATCCTCTTTCTGCAAACTTCTAAGTGCACACCTCTTAAATGAAGCATTTCCTGTCACTTCCTAAACCAATCCCTCACGTTTCCCTCACAGCCCAATGTATCTAACTTGAACACACTACCATTATTTCCTGATCCCCCACTGTGTCCACAACATGGGCTTCTTCCTGTCCCCCCCAGGTGCAACAAATTCAAACTGAATCCAGGCCTAGATGACATGTCATGACCCAGCTAGGTAAATTATCTTCTACAATAGACACTCCTCCCTTCAACACTACATTCCATGTTCTTCAGATCCACCTAACTAAGGGTCCTCCTGACTTATTACTTAATATCAACCTAACTATTTTCTCTACATATTCAATGCATAGTGATTGTAACCATTGCTTCTAAATTCTATCTTTTCACTCTCACTGGGTGCAGTGTACTGATTGCTAAGCAGTACTCCTTATATTGTCACAATCATTGATACATATCTATTACTTTGACATTATATTTTCTCGCTGCTCCCTTTTGTTTCATTGTACTATTCCTCCCTAGATTATACGCTTAAGGGCAGAGTGTCTAATTATTTATCCCCCTTTTATACAATTACCAATGTTATTTTTGCATAAATCGTAGAGCACTTTAGATAAGAACACTATATAAGGCCTGTTAAATAAACAAATCTAAGCTCAATTAAGAGCTGAAACTAGAAAGTAATGGTTCAAGTAGCAATATGTATGCTATTTCATGATTGTTGGTATTTTCTTTGTATTCATTTCATTTTTAAATTCCTGTATGATAATTCTGTAAACAAATGTCTTCACAATTGAGCACCAAGGACAAAAGATCTTAATTAATTATTTTAAACCTCTCCAACTACTTGTTGATCTAGATAAAAACTAAAATAATTTGGCAGGGCTATATCAATATCATTTAAGAAACACATGTGAACTGTTACATTTGATTTAATAAAAGTTAAATAGCAGTTATTAGGCATTATTTTACACACAATGTACAAAGAAGTTGTTTATTTTTAGATGTTGTTACACAATTAAAATATTTATATAACTCAAATAAACATTGCTCCACAATCTGTGCAAAGTAATTTAATTTCCCACATCAAGTCAACTTTATAACAAACTTTATGTTTATACATTAAAACTCAAACTTAAATTTATTGCAAATGTAACGAAACATTTACATTAACAGTATGTTATCATAAAAATGTATCTATTTTGGGAGGCGGGGCCAAGCTGTTGAATGAGACGGACGCATCTCGGATGAGCTCCGGTACATACCTCTGAATACTGGTGATTTCCACGTCCACGTCCAACACGGTCTACAGGAATCTCTGACAGCCATGGGACTGAAGTTAAAAAAACAAAAGCCCAACAAATCAAAAGCGGGCATGAATGTAGAGGATCTCCTCAGGCAAGCACACGGAGCATGCAGGCCCAAGATGGCCGCCGACATAGACGGCTTCACTGACTCCTCAGAGGAGTCGCTACTAGTGATGGGAGCCGCAGACCTACCTTCCCTCCCATGGCCCCAGACGGCCCCACGGAATGCCGACACGACTCCCGTGACAAATGCAACCCTGAAGGAGCTCTTAAACTGCCTCTAACTCACTCTACAAGCCGCCATGGTCTCACTCAGGGCAGATCTTACCAGCATGGTGACCCGACTGGGGACAGTGGAGACAGTCGGGTCACTGCAGCTGAACAGGCCCAGACAATTGCCACTCTCTCCAATGAAATGCAGGCACTAAAGGCACAACAAGCAACTTTCAAACACCGTTTTGCAATAATAGAGGACAGCAGACGCCAAAATAACCTCAAGATTAGAGGTGTCCCAGAGGTGATCCCAGACGCAGAACTCTCACACTTAATGAGGAGGCTGTTAGGATCCCTGCTAACACCAAGACAAGCTAAAAACACCATGATTGATGGGATAATTCAAATCCCGAAACCTCGCAAAGCTCCTGAGACAGCATCCAGAGACCTGATAGTCAGATTCAGCAGCGGCAGGGAGAAGGCAGCAGTACAAGCAGCAATTAGGGAAACTTTTCCGCTTTCTTTTGAAAATATGGTGCTCACATTTTATGCTGACCTCTCTGGGGACACCCTGAAGAGGAGGAAAACCTTACAACCGTTCACCACACTGCTACGCACCCATGATATCTCATATCGCTGGAGAACTCCACGGCTACTTCACATCACAAAAGGGGACTCTGCTCACTCACTCTGTCAGGGATCTGACAGAAGCAGTGGCCATATTGGAAACCCTCGGCCTCCCACGAGATGCGCTCACCCGGCCTGCACGGAGTAATGCTGCTACAACACACACCTGGGACCCTGCAAGAGTCACCCCGTTCGTCCCTCAGAGAGCCCACTCAGATACATACGCTGCAGCCACAACCTGAGGCGGTACATGCCTGTCCGAGCTCCAAAGAGACAATACCCATACTGCTCACAACTGGGGGTTCACTTGAACCTTATCATTTGAGTTAATTATTAGTCTGTTTTATGTTTTTGTTTCCTTTAAGAGTTAATGCTTGCTATTATATATGACACACGCACATTATGAGGGATGTACAGGCCCCTAGACCCTTTGCACTCCCACAACTCTCACTACTCGAGCACATTATAACCTGAAGCGGTGAAGACTTGAGGTACAAATCGATGAAGGCCAGAATATAGCCACAATCACCACACTTTAAGTATAGGTCATGTGACAATGCTGTCTATAGCCTTGTAGCACCTTCGACACTATACTACACACTCTTCCTTCCATTGCAAATCCCGGTCAGCAACATAAGTACGCCCACACCTGCACGACCGAGCTAGCCCATCTCATACCCTTGGCAGGGCCTGGCAATGTAGTGCCCCACAAGACGTCCAAATAGACCACCAGATAACTAACAAAAACCCTCAACCCACCACCTAGCCCCCCACAGTGCACGGAACACAGCCACACAAACAACACAAATGTTGTCTCACACTTTGTATTTTTTCACTGTGCAAAAATGCAACCGTTTTTCTCTTTGCCGCAAACTCATGCCGGTGGGATGAGTATAAATAAAGAATAAAAGAAAAAAATGTATCTATTTTAATTTTAGGTTTTTTTTTATTTGAATGGTTTAACCCCTTTTGGACACATGACATGTGTGACATGTCATGATTCCCTCTTATTCTAGAAGTTTGGTCCTTAAGGGATTAAACTACATTTCAAATTTCCAGCCATCAATGTGTTATTGTTTTTTTTTTGTTCATTGTGTTTGCTTTCAAGAAAGTATAATGATTTTAAAGGATAATAATTTTGTTAAAGTGCTTGTGGATCCCAATTGCTATCAATATACCTCCTGCTGATAGCAACACAGCTTTTCATTGTTTTTATATTTAAGGTATTTGCACTTTGTTGCAAAGACATATAATATTATGAAAACTATAGTTAGAAACTGTTAAAAAAAAAGATGCTGCTAGATGTGTATTATCCCAGAGAAGGGTCAGAGAAGATGAAGAAACTAAATTAAATTAAGTGAGAGTGCACACTAGAAATAAAAAAATATATAATATATACAAATAAAATGTGGTTAACTACTAAAATAAAAGAAGCATGTGTATTAGAGAAATGTTCAGTAATGTAAGTAGCCAAGTTGTTTTTCAACAGTTAGGCTTTTTAACTGGGTTCTGATGACCAATACTTTCAATCTCAACTACAGCCTTTCAAAAGCTGGAAACTCTCTGCCTATGCTGAGCCAGTGGTCCTGCAGTCAGGATTTTGTCAGTCTGATGGAATCTATATAATTAATTCGTAAGGATTTAGAGAATCACAAATATCCACATGCAAACACATTTAAAACACAAAAATCGGGTAATGACATGATGGAAAGACACACTACGGGGTTCATGGCTCAAAGAAAGAGCAGGAAGAGGGGAATCAAGACGCTTTTAGGTGACAGCAACTCACGTGTGGCATGCTGAAGCCCACACAATTTAAGCAAACTAAACAGAGAATACCAGAGAGCATATGAGAGGGGCGGCACACAAGACCAGTACCATTTTGCGAGTTCCACTGAGGTCCATATTGGATAGAGAACTCAAGAGTTGCAAAATCCAAGAATGGCATTTTGACTCCAGGGAGAGACGGAGAGAGAAAACGTCCTTAGTAAGGAGCCATGCATGCAGATACAGCATTACTCAAGGAAGCAGGTGCAGGACAATGAATACTTGAATGGGGCAAATGTGAGTTGTAAATAACATATAACAACAAGGAATTATACAATTTCGTTTTTCTTTTTGTATAATAACTGAGTGTGGATTGATTCTAGATGAAAGATTTCAAGAGATTAATTCTCATATATAAAATAGAATAAAAGTATCAAATCTGTATGAGTACAAAGAAAGAGAAGTTGAATAAAGAGAGAAAGAGAAAAAAAAGATTGATATTGGCTGAAATAGAGGAAAAGAAAGGAGGTAAGGGCTAAAGGAGTGAAGTAATATAAAAGTCTGGAAGCAATAATCCTCGGAGCCTTTTTCAATTTCAGTTTAAGACAGATCAGATTCCTAAAATGTAGTTGGTTATTTTGGAATAACTTCAAAAAAGGAAAAAGAAAAGAAAAAGGGGGAAATAAGTTGAATTGCAAATAACACTGGACTGAATACTTTAAAGAGGAAGCAAGAGAGAGAAAGAGAGCAACAGACAAAGCCTAAAAAAACATGAGAAGATGAGAACAAAGAGGAAATCCCCACTCAGATATTGGGGACTGTCTTATATACTAAGAAAAGATGTTGAATGTGAATGCGGGTGGGTGTTTTTTTTTTTCTCTTCTGCACCACTTATAATGTAGCAGATTTAAAGAGATGTCTGATTTATCTGAAAGAACAAGTGAAGGAGAGTAGAAATACCGAATTGAAAGAAGGAGGAGGTGTATTAGCTAGACAGCTACATAAAGTCATCAGCAGTTTCATTGTATAAAGGAAAAGATAAATTAAAACGAGAGAGAAAAGAGGACAATCAAGAATATAAACAGAAAGGAAAGAAGGACACAGGAAATAGAAAAAGGAAAAACTGCTGAGGTTTCATCCATGAAGCCTAAGATAAAGATTCATAAAGATACAGGTGACTCTGTTATTTATCTACATATAATAAGATATCAATTTACAAAGGCAGGGATAGAAGAAGACAGTGAAGAGGAAGAGGAAGAGGAAAGGAGGAAAACTAAAAAGAGTCAAAATGACATCCAAAAAGCAAGAGCCTAAATATAATTCAAATAGAAAGATACCAGTACAGAAAAGAGATTACCTACTTTTTTCTCATCAAGTTGAAAAACAAGAATCCTCATTTAATACCATGCAATAAGATACAACAATCTCTCAATTGACTAAAGAATCCATGAGTAATACATATTCTGGGGATATATCCTGGTCTGATTCAATTGGAATTACTCCTGTTTATCCGAAACAGTGCTTGGAAAAGGAATTAGAATCTGAGACAGATTTATTACTGAATTTAAGATGGAAATTGCAAGATGGGGAGAAGGATTGAAAATTCTAACAGACAAATGTAATAATATAACTCTTCAAAACAATTTAAAAGAGGATCAAATTTAAAGAAAAATGGAAAAGAAAATAGAAAATCTGGGGTCCTAAATAAGAGATAATGAAGAGAGATCCATATGGAATAATCTAAGAATCAGAGGGATACCGAAACAAGTAACTTACCCTAACTTGGAAAGCTACATTGAAAAATGTTGTACTCTTTTCCTCCACTTAGATCAAAGATAAATTCTAAGTGTTATAGAAAGGATACATCATTCCCCAAAACCACCCAACATAGCAGAGCATTTATCTAGAGGTACAATTATTTGTTTTCGTCCTGTAAATAGGACAGTTATTTTGAAAACCTTAAATAGAAAAAGCTTAAAAGACTCTGAATAGGAAAATATTAAGGTATTTCAAATTGTATCCTTTGCAACAAGAAACCTTAGGAAATAATTTGGCCCTTATACATCAATATTAAGAGAGAAAGAGGTAAAATACGTTTCAATTTTTTTTATCAACAGTAACTTCTTTTTTATTATACTTACTAGTTTAAAACGGCTTTAACCCCTTAAGGACCAAACTTCTGGAATAAAAGGGAATCATGGCATGTCACACATGTCATGTGTCCTTAAGGGGTTAAAAGACAATTTTCAGTTTTTCAGGTTTATCATATAAAATATTGTCCTCTTTAAGTATGCTCCAATGTTTGTTGTTGATGCTTTTTCATTTGTTACTTTTTATAGTAATCTATATATAACTTGGTAATTTTATATCTTGTTTAGTATTATCTTTGCATTTTATGAGTGTTTATCTAAAGTGTTAATATTCTTAATTAAGGTTTTTAGATCATTAGCACTGAATTTATTTTATTTTATAAAATAGTAGCATGTTTTTTAAATGTGCTTGGAGATTGTAACCTTTCTTAGGTTTTGCAAGCAGAAAAAAATGGACAAGCAAATAGATCTGAGTGACTTTGACAAGGGCCAAATAGTAATGGCTAAACAACTGGGTCAGAGTATCTCCAAGACGGCAAGCTTTATGGGGTGTTCCCAGTTTGCGGAGGTTAGTACTTGCCAGAAGTGGTGCAAGGAAGAACAACTTGTGAACCGGTGTCAGGGACATGGGTTCTCAATGCTCATTGATGCACGTGGGGAACAGGCTAGACCAGGGCTGTCCAACATGTGGCCCCCCAGATGTTGCTGAACTACAACTCCCCTGATTCCCTAGCTATCTGTTTCATTGAAAGAATCATGGGGGTTTTAGTTCAGCAACATCTGGAGGGGCACAGGTTGGACAGCCCTGGGCTAGACTGTTTGAATCTATAACACAGAAAAGCAACTGTAAATTTCTGAACACACAGTGCATCACAGTTTGCTGCATCGGAGGGATGTGTAGCTGCAGACCAGTCAGAGTTCCCATTAAGACACCTGTCCACTGTCAAAAGTGCCGTCCATGGGAATGTGAGCATCAAAACTGGACCATGGAGCAATGGAATAAAGTTACCTGGTCTGATAAATCACATTTTATTTTAGATCAGGTGGATGGCCATGTGCGCGTACATCCTCTTCCTGGGGAAGAGATGACAGCAGGATGCACTATGGGGAGAAGGCAAGCCGTCGGAGGCAGTGCTACTCTCTGGGCAATGTTCTGCTAGAAAGCTTTGAGTCCTGGCATCCATGTGGATGCTTTGACAAGTCCCACTTACCAAGACATTGTTGCAGACCACATACATGCCTTCATGGCAATGGTTTTCCCTTATGGCAGTGACCTTTTTCAATAAGACAATGCACCATTTCACACTGCAATAATCGTTCAAGAATAGTTTAAGGAACATGAGAAAGAGTTTAAGGTGATGCTAGGCCTCCAAATTCCGAAGATTTCAATCTATTATGCTGGAACAACAAATCCGATCCATGGAGGCCCCACCTTGCCACTTGCAGGACTTAAAGGATCTGGGTGCCAGATACCGCAGGACACATTCAGAGTTCTTGTGGAGTACATGCCTCAATGCATCAAATCTGTTTTCGAAGCTTGGGGGCAGACCTGTATGATTTCAGGCAGGTGATTTTCATGTTGTGGCTGATCCGTATACAATTAGGGAAAAAAGTATTTAATCCCCTGCTGATTTAGAACGTTTGCTCACTGACAAAGAAATTATCAGTCTATAATTTTAATGGTAAATAAAAACAAAGATAAAAGAGGGCTGCACCACAATAAAATAGTGAATAAATGAGCAATGTCCAATTATAATAGTGGGAGCAAATAAAAAAAAGGAGAGGTCCAACCTAGCTGTTCTTACTGTCGTCTTAGAGGGTTGGATACAGGAACAGGGTCTTCAGGTGTAATTATGATTCCAATAATATGAAATATAAAAAGTGAAGAACAGCCAATAGCGCAATATTCCGAAATGCGGAAGTGCCGCGAATCACGTGTTATTCTTCTTTTATATCGTATAACACGTTCCCATCCTCATTTTAAACTTAATTTTATCAGAAATGTCTAGTTATATCACTTGCTAATCCCAGCAAAGCTAGGAATGTTTATTCAAACATGTTAAATCTAACTTCACTCTGATTGGCCGGATTATTTTGGTGCCAATCTTTGAATTAACTGTGTCCTTATAAAACACCATTAAGCCAGGTATTGTATTCTATTCCATTTGATAAAGTCTGTAGACGAAACGCGTTATGGAAATTATATATTGTGTATTTTTGAATTAAAAGTTTTTGGTCATTTATTTGTGCCATTAACCTTTTTTCATATACACATTTCTATTTTTATCCTGGCTTTTTTATTTTATTTTGCTTTTTATTCTGTTTATTTTATAATTTTTTATATAAAATCCTAGGTGGGGATCATTCCACCAATGCTGACATCAAAGAGCAGTTGGTCTGCTCTATATTTGTAAGTACAGTTTTAATTATTTTCCATTGAGAAAGTTAAATAGAGAGCACTATTGGTTGTCTCTTTTTTTTCTGAGTATTGGACACTATTGACGAAGAGGTACTCATCACATATCCCATAAGCGGGGATTATACCGCTGTATGCGCTTTACCCTAGAGCTGGATATAAGCTCTTATAAATGTGAGTTCTCTACCATTACTCCTATTTTATTTCATTTGAACTATACATATTGCGCTATTGGCTGTTCTTCTCTTTTTATTTTCCATTTTATTGGAATCATAATTACACCTGAAGACCCTGTTCCTGTATCCACCCTCTCAGACGACAGTAAGAACACCTAGGTTGGACCTCTCCTTTTTTTTATTTGCCCCCACTATTATAATTGGACATTGCTCATTTATTCACTATTTTATTGTGGCGCAGCCCTCTTTTATCTTTTCTTTTTTTATTTGTCTTGTTTTAAAAGGGTTTAGAGGTGTAGCGGAGAGCTGATATTCCACAGCTAATCTCCACTTAAGATCCCAGTGAGGCTCAGGAACAAGTATTATAAATCCATAGAGTAGTAATTCCAGCAGGCAAAATAATCCAACAATATCCCAACAGCAATCCCAATGACTGGACGACACACAGCATCAGGAGCAGAACTGACGTTTATTCCCACAGCCTCCTTTTAAGACATTCCCCCATGCAAGGGAGGGATTTGCAATCATTAAGACAGTGACCAATACAGCAATAGTTAACTCCCACACATCTCCTCCCCTCACAGTGACTCATAATCCCCTTAACTGTGCTGTACATTTACCCCAAACCTGGATGGGTGACTAACATATCCAAAATTCACCCAGATCGGACCAGGGGTTCAGGTAGTTAGGTGGAGGGTGAAGTTTGACCGACCGCACATGAGGTGGTATCCGAAAAAGGTTCCATGTGTTTTGGCCCTGCGGTCGGTCTCCGCTCGGCAGTTAAATTGCATGAAAATCCTTGCCATCCATACCTATTAATACCTTCACCTTGATTCCCTTGTTCGGTACTTTGTTTTAACCGAACGGGGGCTGTCTAGTCCCACCGTTCGGGAGTTATGGCACTCTGGAGGTCTCAGCGGTGTTCAGTTGTTTGAGTGTCCGATTTGAGTTCCAGACACTCGACGACCAAACACTGCTGAGATTTCTGTGCAGAAGATGGCCGCTGCGCGTGGTTCGTATACCGAACAGCGGCCACCCAGGCACTTAACCCACATCAATTAACTTGCAGTTTTGAAAAGTGTGAATGCCTAACGAGGTGCACACTTCTAACTGGGGTGGTCTGGGGGTTCGGTAGTTTCATTCGTATGAAAACTACCGAACCCTCATACGAAAATACATACAGTTTTACAATACATAGCGATACAACTAAACGAATGCCGTTTTACATGAATTATACAGGACAGGCTCAATACAATCCGCTACACTGCTCCCCCTTGCCCACCAGCAATCACAGTCTGATCACAGTCTGATCCAGCACGGATCGGCTGGGGTACTGAATGTTAAAGTCAAAAGGCTGCAGCGCCAAACTCCAGCGCAGCAGCCTGGCATTGTCCCCAGCAAGCCTGTCCATATAAATACGGCTGCAACTTCTTTAGGGCCCACACCACAGCCAGGCATTCCTTCTCGATGGCGGTGTAGCTTACTTCTCTGGGTAATAGTTTGCGACTGATGTAAGCCATGGGATGTTCTCCGCCATCGGCCCCAACTTGGCTCAGCACAGCCCTCAATCCAAATATAGAAGCATCTGTGTGAACAAAAAAACGTTTAGTTGGATTGGGAGCTGCCAAGACAGGGGCATTAATACGTGCATTTTTCAGATGTTGGAATGCCTGCTCACACTCCGGGGTCCAGGTTACTTGGCGGGGAAGGTATAATTGGGGACAAACTTTCTGTAATATCCTGCTGTCCCTAGAAATGCCCTAGGGGTAGGCCATTGGGCTACAGCCTCTACTTTGGCTGGTTCTGGTTTCTGTTTCCCACAACCCACTCGATGGCCCAGGTACTTTACCTCGGCCATTCCTATACTGCATTTGGCCAGTTTCAACATCAAACCGGCCTCCCTAATCCTGTCTAGAACCGCTCCTATATGGGTCAAGTGCTCCTGCCAGGTATTGCTAAAAATGGCAATATCGTCGAGGTAGGCACAGGTGTAGTCCTGAAACCCATCTAGGAGTCGGTTCACCATCCGCTGGAACGTAGCCGGAGCATTTTTCATCCCAAATGGCATAACCTTAAAGTGGTATAGGCCAAATGGGGTGACAAAGGCTGACTTGGGGATGGCGATCTCCTTACGCATATTCTCTCGCACCGCTTCAGGGATGCGGTACGGGGACTGGCGCATGGGTAGTTGCCCTGGGGTTTCTACTCAGAGGAGTTTACCCAGGCACATTGGAGAAAGTCTCCTGCTTCTCCCTTAGCAGCTGTTGTACCTCGGTACGTTCCTGTGGGCTCAGCCGGTCCCCCAGTACAACTTCTCCTAAATCCCCAGACAGCTGACCGTCCCCCAGTAGATCTGGGAGGGGAAGACTGTCAAACTCCTCAGAGCTGGGTGCACAAATAGCGGTCACCTCTTCTGAACGTTCCTGGTAGGGCTTCATCATGTTCACATGGAGCATCCGTCGCCCTCCGGTCCCTGCGCAGGGGCCAATTATATAAGTGGTGTCACATCTCTGTTCCACCACTTTATAAGGGCCTTGCCAGGCAGCCTGTAACTTATCATGTCGGACAGGTTTCAAAATTAAAACTTTCTGCCCAACCTGGAAGCTATGGTCCCTGGCGCCCCGATCGTACCATGTGCGCTGGCGCATCTAAGCCGCCTGGAGGTTTTCCTTTACCGCCTTGGTTAGCGCTTCTAAGCACTCTCGGAGCGCCAACACATATGGTACAATGGGGGTGGCGTCTGCGCTCCTGTCTCCCTCCCAATGCTCCCTAATTAAGTCCAGTGGTCCCCTTACTCTCCTCCCGAACAACAGTTCGAATGGGCAAAATCCGGTGGATTCCTGCGGCACCTCCCGGTAAGCAAAGAGGAGGTGAGGCAGGAATCGTTCCCAGTCTCGGTGTGTCTCAGCAAAGGTTTGGAGCATTTGTTTTAAGGTGCCATTGAACTGCTCGCAGAGCCCATTGGTCTGAGGATGGTAGGGGGCACTGATTATAGGTCTGATTTTGCAAAATTTCCAGAGATGCTGGGTGACCTCTGCAGTGAATTGAGTACCTGATCCGAGATGATCTCCCTGGGTAACCCCATCCGGGAGAAAATCAGCATCAGACGTTTTTTTGTAGTTGGCCACCAGGTGTGCACACATCTCAGGAGGGATTTTGTTACACTCATCTTTGCATCCTCTCCAAGTCATTAAGGTTTTTAGGCTGACATTTGGCCCCTCGAACCTTTAGCTCCATCCACAGATTTTCTATGGCATTAACATCTGGAGACTGACTAGGCCACTACAGGACCTAAATATGCTTCTTCTTTAGCCTCTCCTTTGTTGCCTTGGCTGTGTTTTTCTTTGGGTCATTGTCATGCTGGAATACCCATCCACGACCCATTTTCAATGCCCTGGCTGAGGGAAGGAGGTTCTCACCCAAGATTTGATGGTACATGGCCCCATCCATCGTCCCTTTGATGCAGTGCAGTTGTCCTGTCCTCTTAGCAGAAAAATACCCCCAAAGCATAATGTTTCCACCTCCATGTTTGATGATGGGGATGGTGTTCTTGGGGTCATAGGCAGCATTCCCCCTCCTCCAAACACAGCGAGTTGAGTTGATGCCAAAGAGCTAGATTTTGGTCTCATCTGACCACAACACTTTCACCCAATTCTCCTCCGAATCATTCAGATGTTCATTGGCAAACTTCAGATGTAAATTAACAATACAATATTACCCTTGTGACATATAGTGGAACAGGGGAATAAATAATAATAAATTACCCATTAGAGGTAGTGTGAAGACTCCTCAATGTCTTTGCAAATACAAATACCATATATACTCGAGTATAAGCCAAGTTTTTCAGCACATTTTTTGTGCTGAAAAACCCCAACTCGGCTTATACTCGAGTCAATAGTCTGTATTATGGCAATTTGCATTGCCATAATACAGACTGGGGCTGGCAGAGCTGTACTTACCTTTCCTGCAGCTCCTGTCAGCTCCCTTCTCCTCTGCGCCGTCCGTTAAGCACCTCGGTCAGCTCCCAGTGTAAATCTCGCGAGAGCCGCGGCTCTCGCGAGATTTACACTGGGAGCTGACAGAAGAGCTGCACGGACGGCGCAGAGGAGGAGAAGAGAGCTGATAAGAGCTGCAGGAAAGGTAAGTACAGCTCTGACAGCCCCCTTCTCCCCCCACTGAACTGCCAATGCTGGACCACCAGGGAAGGAGCCCCCCTCCCTGCCATGAATCAAGCAGGGAGGGGGGACGAAAAAAAAATGAATAATAATAAAATAAAAAAGTTAATTAAATTAAATAATAAGAAATAATAAATAAAAAAAATTAAAATATATTTTTTTAAAAAATAATAAAATTGCCCACCCCCCACCTAGGCTCTTCAACACACACACACACACACACACACACACACACACACACACACACACACACACACACACACACACACACTGCATTCATACACACTGCATTCATACACACTGCATTCATACACACTGCACTCATACACACTGCATTCATACACACTGCACTCATACACACTGCATTCATACACACTGCACTCATACACACACTGCATTCATACACACTGCATTAATACACACTGCACTCATACACACTGCACTCATACACACTGCACTCATACACACTGCACTCATACACACACTGCACTCATACACACTGCACTCATACACACTGCACTCATACACACTGCATTCATACACACTGCATTCATACACACTGCATTCATACACACACTGCACTACTACACACACTGCACTACTACACACACTGCACTACTACACACACACGCTGCACTCATATACACACACTGTAAATAAATATTCAATTAATATATTTTTTTAGGATCTAATTTTATTTAGAAATTTACCAGTAGCCGCTGCATTTCCCACCCTAGTCTTATACTCGAGTCAATACGTTTTCCCAGTTTTTGGGGGTAAAATTAGGGGCCTCGGCTTATATTCGGGTCGGCTTATACTCGAGTATATACGGTATATAAAAATACACAACCTAAAAAAATAAAAAAACAGAGAAGGACCACAAATGGTGCAGATAAAATTATAAACCATAAAAAATAAAAACTAAGATGCACTCACAAACACATAGTGTACAACTGGATAACACAAATAAATGCTTTATTTGATTGCATTCACAAGAGGTAAGTAGTTAAAAAGCCCATGAAAAATCGCAATGATCCATCAATCTCTCTGAAGAGGCTGGTGACCACCCAGGGTTAGAAGTTTAAGCGAATAGATAGGAAATAATAAAAGCATCAATTCAAAAGAACTCCTGCCACCCTACGCGTTTCGTCCAGAGACTTCGTCACGGGGATCAGGCTGGTGTCCTCCAGTTGTCTTTTCGTATGTCGTAACTACATTTCCCATCACACCTAGCGGCCGAGCAATCTAACAAACAGCCAAAACTCCTTACCCAATGCTCGTTTTTAACATCTAACATAACAGTAGGGATCTACAACAATATATCTATTAATATATAACACTGTTTGCCCTTTTTATAATGTATAAAATGTTGATGTTTTCTCATTGGATGACTGTGTATGACGCAATTTTGGTGCCAATTTTGTATTAATCTCTCCCCTATATAAACTCCTACTAGCCAGGTTGAATGTTCTTTATGCCATTTGAGAAAGTCTTTTTGGTGAAACGCTTAATGGTTATTTTAAATTGTGTATTTTAGATCAATTAAAGGTTTTTGGTTAATTTACTGTGCCAATTCTCTTTTTATTGTATTTTTATGCACTTCTACTATTTTTACTTTCCTGGCTTTTTATTATTTTTCCTACATTTAAAGAAATCCCAGGTGGGGATCATACCACCAACGCTTTATTAAAAGAGCAGTATTTTCTGCTATATACCTGTAAGTATTATTCTAGTTACTTATACTTACTTTTATCAAATTGAGAGCACTATTGTTGCCTCTTTTTATTCCCCTGGAGTTTCGGATGACCAGAAAGCGCTGATAGACGCATTTCCTTTACACATCCCAGAAGTGGAGATTATACAGTTGTACGCCCTCCACACCAGAGCTGGCCATAGCTCTTTTAAATGTGAGTTTTCTACCTTCTACTACTATTGTACACTTTGTATTTTAAACGTATTGCACTACTGGTTGTTCCTGTATCTCTGTCCATATCTCCTGTACATATGCGAATACCCTGAGACACTAGGACGCACCCCTACTGAAACAACTACTCATCTATATCCCATCAAGTATTGTTGCTGTAGTGAGACTCTTTTGGACTATTTTACGTTATTTAACTTTTCTGCTGGCGCAGCCCTATCCCATCTCTTTGTATTCTCTCATCTTTGAGGGATTTCCTTCATTTGGGTTGCTGCCTATCTACATATTATTTGTTAATTAGCGCTGATTTCCTTTTGTTTTCTGTATGTATATATTTTAACCTTCTGGGTCAATGGACAATGTAAATTAAGCTGATAATAAAAACAGGGATCATTTATGTAACGGAACCGCTGGCACCCCAACCGGGTACCCTCCGCTGACGGATGCTCCTAGTGCTTTCCGAGGTCTCCAAGCACTCTGCCTGACACCATAACCACTGCAGACCGCACGAACCGCCGCAGCTTGGTTAGGCTCTCGCCGACTCCACCCACTCTGGACCCAAGACCAGGGTCCAGCTTCCAGTAGGTGGACCTCTCCGAATTCCAGAGAGCAGGAACAGGAACAAGCTCTTAGCAGAGCTCAGTGATTATACCCTGGGGAGTATAGTGATTATAGCAATCCCCAGAGTGTAGTTCTCCAATCCCCCAAACATGAGCCGAAACTTCATGAAGGTACAAGATGATCTGAGGTGCTAGCACACCCAGTCTGCTTTTATTTCCATCTTACACATATAAGACCGCTCACAGGGGAGGGGTAAAATAGCCAATAGCATAACGGTTGCAACCCACAGGTTCCCTCCCCTCAGATAACCAGTTAACATAATTATTACAGCCAGGGAAAATACAGTTTTTATACATGTGCTATAACTTTAAAACCGTACATCCAATAAAAATTACATATTTGAACTCAGCACACTTCAAACATAAACACTTCCAAAAATCAGCCAAATCCCTGCAGTGGATCAAAAGTTAGCTGGAGGTCCCTTTATGACCGACCGCAAGCACATTTTCCTGCCCAAAACAGTTCCATAGATTTGGGCTGTGCGGTCGGTCAATTTCATGCCGAAAAACGACTAAGTCCCATTTCGAACGGGACTTAGTCTCTGGAGCTGAAAAACGAAGTGTAGGAGAAGGTAAGGGTCAGCGGTGTTCGGTAAAATGTGTAGCCGATTTCAGTTCCACAGAATCTTTAGCATACACCGCTGACCGCGTTCGACTGAACAAAGATGGCCACCGCCACGTGCAATTAACCTGCAGTAACCTCACAGCCTGGGAGGTAAATTGCCTGCATACTTTAACTTCTGGGTGGTCTGCCTGTGTGGTACTTGGTTCAGTAAGCCCTATTTACTGAACCAAGTGGGAGAAAGCCAGAGGCAAGTTATTTTACAGGTCTGGGGACATAGTCTTAAAGGGACATTGTTCACCAAAGTTACAAGATGTCCCCAGGCGGTTCTTAAAGGGCCATACACACCCAATAAAAGTTAATACTTTTCAGGGGCCATAGTCTTAAAGGGTATTGTTACCCAAAGTCTCAATATGTCCCCAGACAGTTCTTAAAGGGCCAGCAGCAGTACAATAAAATACCATTCACTGTGCTTAAAGGGCCAGCAGTCGCACAATAAAATACAATATGCCCAAATGTTGCACCTGAAGGGCCAAATCTCCCAGGGACCATAGTCAACAGGTAAGAGGCTGGCAATCAGGCTCCTCCAACGGCCGTGGGTAAAGGGCAGCTTGTCACCAATAAATTCAATGACGACAGGCATTTCGTCACAATTTATCTCTGGAATGCTTACAAGAATTGATAGATACATCAGTTAAATTGTTGCTAAGAATGTTCAATCAGCAATGACAGACAAGAAAGCTAACAAATCCTTCTACCATGGCATTAACACGGTAAAAAAATCTAGTGATCATCCTTTCTTACTCCTATCTTTTTAGGATAAAAATATGTCAGCATAAAAATCATCTGTCACTGTCGTGATCTTGTTGCCTTCAAAAAGAGCAGACCACCTTCTTTACACTCTCTCTAGAATCATTTACTGTCATCACTTACGAGGTTGAAGAGTACTTAGTAGCTCAGCTTGCGAGGCACATAGAATGTCTAGTTATTAATACTTTTCATTAAAGCAGCTGGATGCTCCTTTCATATGAAGAGCATACAAGGGAGTAGATGGAAATGAGAATGAAATAAAGTCCTCTCACCTCCTCCTTTCAGACAGTAACTTGAGCATCTATTCTGTTTGTGTGTGTGTTTCTTATGTCAGTGAAATTTAGATGTTAAAAATATTTAATAATAAATCAACTAACTATATAATATGAAAATTAAAAAAACAAAGAGGTGAGCTGTTTTGAGGGAAAATGACATAACTAACCCTGTGATATCCTTACGCTGTGGCTGGTGAAGTTTAAAGATTTTATGGTGCTGCCCTATGACTTGTATTGTGTGTTTGAAGCTTTTGCTTCAGAACATACAATAATGGATGAGCTCAATAGCCTTAGAAATAATTGGAAAGTTGTGAGACTTAATTTGGGTGTAGTTGCATTAATAGAAGTGCATGGGCCCATGAAAAGAATTAAATACAAATTATTCAGCAATGTTTTCATATAAGCAACTTATTTCAAGGCAGTTTTAGTAACTAATGTGTGCACTAAAATGCGAAACAGGAGGTAGACTGTTTAATGACTATTAATCCCAAAACTATTAGCAAAGACAAAGTATCCAAGTTCTCAGTGGAACAAAAGACAATAGTATAATACTGGAAACAGTTTGGATGTCAACAACCTATATATATATATTTAAAAACAGCCCTGGTCCTTAACGGTAAGAAAATTGAAAAACGGTCTGGTCATTAAGGAGTTAAACATATATATATATATATATATATATATATATATATATATATATATATATATATGTTTGTGTTTCGCTTTAATTTTCCTCTTACTCATTTACTGTACCCACACATATTATATACATTTTTTCTTGTCATTAAATGGTCTTTCTAAAGATAGCATTATTTTCATCATATGAAATATGAGGAAAACATTTTAAAAAAACACACTTTTTCTAACTTTGACCCTCAAAATCTGTTATGCATCTACAACCGCCAAAAGAAAAACCCGTGCTAAGTTATAGGGCTAAAAGTACAAGTAGCACATTGCTGTTCAAAATATATATTTTTAAAATGTATCAATAGTGACATTGTAACACTGTTATGTCATAAATCTCTGAATCACACCTCACATGTACAAGTGTTTTTTTTTTTTTTTAAATAGATAACCTAGGGTATTCGATATAAGGTTATGTCCAGTTTTTTTTTAGTAGCCTCGTAGTCGCAAACACTGGCCAAAGTTAGCATTTATGTTTGTGTGATAAAAATGCAAAAAAACTATTATGAATGCTAAGTTTGGCCAGTGTTTTTGACTAAGTGGCTACTAAAAAAGACTGAACATACCCCATTTGCAATACCTTGGATTGTCTTCTTTTGCAAATGGTATGTCATCATGGGGGTAATTCTTATTCCTTTATTCTTATTACATAAATAGATAGTCTGTCATACCCAAATTTTAGATAAGTAAAAATAACAGATGTACTCACTGCCTCTTATTAGTACACTCCTGCACTTTCTTAACCCATAAAAAATTTTTTTACCCTACCTTCACCTGCTCTTGATATCCCAATTATTTCCAATTTTAGCAACGATCTGTCTTCTCCTCCTCTGTATTTCCTCCTTCTCCCGAGTATAAAAAACTCTCCTTAAACCCACTTCACTTATCCCCATCCACATTTACATTTGCCCCTCTCTGCTACACTTCCCCCTTTTCTCATCTCATACCCTGCACTCAATTTTCTACTCTCTCACTCCTACCCACAATCAATCTCATTCTAGACCCCATGCACATAAAACCCATTCACACCTCCTGTCACTTTCTCTCCTCCTGCTTCTAGCAGCTGGTGTTATATCTCCCAATCCAGGGTCCTTCACCTTCTCTACACACACTAAGAAAACCAGAAACCCCAGAAACCTCATGACAATACCCTCACGTACCAACATTCAGTGTGCATTCTGGAACGCCCGCTCCGTCTGCAGTAATTTAAAATCAACAGCCATACACGACTTCTTCATTTAAAAATCACTCATACTACTTGCACTTACAGAGACCTGGCTGTCCCCCTCTGATAGCGCTACTCCTGTCTTTTTATGTTTTGGTGGGCTACAATTCTCTCACACTCCTTGACTCAACTGTAAAGGAGGTGGTGTAGGCATCCTTCTCTCCCCTCAATGTACCTTTCAATCAATTATAACTCCCCCTGGCCTATTCTTTCCCTCTTCTTAAGTTCACACTGTCCACCTATTTAAACCCACTCTTTTAAGAATTGGCATTGGCATACCTAAGACCCAATTGACACCACCGTCTAAACATCAATCTCACAGAAACCTCAAATTCTTGACCTAGAGCATTTCTCCACTAATCTCCAAACTCTCCTTTTACCCATCTCAAACCTCATCTGTCCTAGTTCTGCAACCTCCTTCTACAATTCCACCCTCTCCTCTCAACTAGACATCGTGGCACCTCCGACATTTAAACGCAGCAATCGCCTCCAACAACAATGTTGGCACACCAAGCTGACTCGATACATCCAAAAATGCTCCAGAACTGCTGAATGCTGTTGGAGAAAGTTCACTGTGCATCTGATTTTCTCCACTATAAATTTATGCTGCACTCATACAGCTTGGCTCTTTCCTCTGCAAAAGTAAATTACTTCAATACCCTCATAACCACACTTTCCTGCAAACCCAAATGACTATTTCACACTTTTAACTCTCTTCTTTGCCCTATTGGTCTTCCTCCACCTACTAACTTGACCGCCTCAGACTTTGCAACTCACTTCACTGACAAGATCTATACAATCAGGGAAGAGATCTCTCATCTTTCTTCTGCCCTTACAAAACTTTCCCTAAACTCACTCCCTCTGCTGTTCTATGTTCATTCACACCCGCTACAGTGGAAGAGGTTTCTGCTCAGTTCCAGTACTCCCACCCCGCCACCTGCTCCCTAAATCCAATTCCCTCACTGTCGGGATCCCGCGGGCAGCTGCGAGGGGAGGCTGCACTCCGCTCGCAGTACTCACCCTCCAGACATCCGCAGTCCCCTCCTCCTCGTGGGTTCGGCGAGCAGCATCCTTCCAGCCTCGGATGCCGCCCGCATCTTCCTCCACGTCCCCCAGCGGCAGCATGCATGACGCTGCACGCTGGGAGACCGCCCAATATATTACACGCCGGGGTCAGTCACAGTGCCTCAATCACACGTGGGAGGTTTAGATATCTCCCACGTGTGATTGTTAATTCTGATTGGAAATTATCCAATCATAATTAACCTTAGGGTTTAAATACTTACCTTTCCTGTTCCTCCCTGCCCTGTTGTGATCTTTGCTTTCTAGCTTTGCTACTGAACTTGTGTTTCTGGTTACCTTCTCTCTGGCTTGTTTATCTGACTTTGTGACTTTCTCCTACCCTTTGACCTTGGCTTGTTTCTCGTTATTCTGTCTTCTGGTTCCCCTTACTCAGCTTGTCTCCTGACTATTCTTTGTGTGCTTAGCCCGGCCACTCTAAGGTCCGGTACAGCACCTTTTCTGTGTGTGTGTAAGCGTGTTTGGTTCCCCGAAACATGACATTACAACAGGGCCAAAATGGAACCTGCTAACATTCCACAGTTATTGGTTCATCAGGAAGCCAGAATGGATGGTTTGGATCACCGTATGGGCCATTTTGCTCAGGCTTTACAAATCATACTGGATTGTGCCGCTCACTTGCAGCCTGGTGTCCAAGTAGCAGTTGCTACGACGCCAGACCCTGTTCCTGAGTCGGTACCCGCTCCTGCTCATGTATTGCAAATGACGCCACCACAGCGTTATAGTGGTGATCCGTCATCATGTCGTGGTTTTCTCAACCAAATTGATATCCATTTAGTAGTAAATCCTCATTCCTATCTCACTGATAGAGCCAAAATTGCTTTTCTTATTAACCATCTATCCGGGAAAGCTTTAGCATGGGCTAATCCCATATGGGAAAATACATCCCCTACATCCTTTGCTGAGTTTTTGACAGCCTTTAAATGTACTTTCGATCTACCCGGAAGGGTTGCTTCTGCTGGCAAAGCTCTGCTTAGGGTTCAACAAGGGAACAGATCGGCAGCGGATTACGCTATTGAATTCCGCACTATAGCAGCTGCAGTGGTTTGGAATAACGACGCTCTCGTAACGGCCTTTCAGGAGGGTTTGGCCGCTTACATCCTGGACGAAATAGCGTCCAGGGAATTGCCTGTCCTTCTGGATGATCTTATTGAGTATATCATCCATATTGATAATCGTATTAGAGACAGACGTAGTCAGAGGCGTATGTATACACAGATGTTACCGGCTTTACCCGATACCACGCTACTAGCATTACCCCCTTCTAGCCAACCTCCCCCTGAACCCATGCAATTGGGTGCTACTGGGTTAACTGAGGTTGAAAAATCATATCGAAGAAGGGAAGGGTTATGCCTTTACTGTGGAAAAAGGGGACATCTTCTAAGGACCTGCCCTGAATTGCAGGGAAAACTTCAGCACCTAAGGCCTATAGAGGGGTCGGCCTCGGGTGTTATGTCGTTTTCCCCTCACGTCCCCATCACTAGACCGTTTATTATGGTTATCCTTTTTGTTGGAAATAATACTGTGATTACCAAAGCCTTAGATTCAGGGGCTGCTGACAATCTTATGGATGAGAGATTTGCTAAAACCGCATCTGTGACTCTGATCAAAAAAGTCACTCCCTTGGCCATGGAGGCCATAGACGGTAGACCACTGGAGAAACCTCTGGTGACCCATGAGACCCAAGAACTGGTTATGTCTGTGGGTGCCTTGCACAAGGAAAGTTTGTCCTTTCAAATAATTGACTCACCTACAGCCTCTATCGTTTTGGGCTTCCCCTGGTTGGTTAAACACAACCCAATGATTGATTGGGGTTGTTTGGAGATTCTCTCCTGGGGGAAGTCTTGTCAAAGAGATTGTATGACTCGTGTTTATCCTGTTAGCTTGCTTAATATACCCACAGCCAAACCACTTTCTGTTTCTGTCCCTCCTGTGTATGCAGACCTAGCAAAGGTTTTTGAAAAAAGGGAGGCAGATAAACTGCCCCCGCACCGTGAATATGATTGTGCCATAAACCTCTTACCTGGTACTATGCCACCTAGGGGTAAGGTATATCCTCTTTTTGAAAAAGAGAACCAAGTCATGGAGGAGTACATACAGGATGCCTTAAGTAAAGGTTTTATTAGAAGGTCCTCCTCTCCTGCTGGGGCTGGTTTCTTTTTCTTTGCCAAAAAGGAGGGTGACCTAAGGCCATGTATAGACAACAGGGGTCTGAACAATATAACGATTAAAAACGCCTACCCTATCCCCCTCATCACTGAGTTGTTTGATCGTGTTAAGGGTTCTAAGTACTTCACTAAACTAGACCTCAGGGGGGCTTTGTCAGGGTACCTGTTGCCTCAGAGGAGGTGAGATACTTAGACGTTCATCCTCTCAGAGGGGTTGACTCACTCGTTCCTCGCAGTTCTCTCGGCCGTTTACACGCCGGCCGCGAGGGACCCGCTTCCTTTTATGACGCGGTGCTCAGTAGCCGACGTCATGACGACAATCCGTTCCGACCTGTCAATCAAGCCCCGACCACGAATCAGGACTCGTCGGGGGCGTGATTACCTATCTAGAACCAGGGTATAAAGTAGGGCTTTATGCATTTGTTCTATGCCCTGTCGTGGTTCTAGCTTGTCTAGTCACTCAGTGCTCTTGTTATCTATTTATCTCTTTGGTTTTGACCCGGCTTGTTTGTTCTATCCTCCGTACCTCTATTACCCTTTGACTCGGCTTGTCTCTTACTTATCTGCTCTCTCGTTCCCTCGACCTCGGCTTGTCTTTAGACCATTCTTGCTTACTCCTTACGTTAGTCCGGCCATTCTAAGGTCCGGTATACGTACCTGCCTCCTGTTCGTACTTTGCGTGTTGGATCCCTGTCCCGATCCTGACATTACGACAGGGCCAATGGATCCTGCAGGTACAAACACTCAGATTGTTTCTTCCGACTCTAGATTTGAGGCCATGGATCATAGAATGGATCAGATGGCTCTAGCGCTGCAGGCTTTATTATCTCGTTCTAATAATCAACCAGAAGAGATGCGTACTACATCCATCTCCCCTGTAAGTTCAGCTCTAGAGGTAGCCACAGTAGGTGCTTCTTCCCGTATTACTCCTCCTGTACGTTATGGTGGCTCTCCGGATAAGTGTCGTGGTTTTTTAAACCAGATAGGTATTCATTTCGAATTACAACCCCGCTCCTACCCTACAGATAGGGCGAAGGTTGGATTCATTATCACACTACTCATTGATAAGGCTCTGAGATGGGCCAATCCATTATGGGAGAATGATAATCCGTTAGTCTATAATTATAATGCCTTTGTCGCTGCCTTTAGAAGAACTTTTGACCCTCCAGGTAGAAAGGTCAATGCAGCTAAATTATTGTTGCGCCTTAGAGATAAGAGACAAGATAACCGAACCCTTGTGGATTATGCACTAGAGTTCAGGTCCTTGGCGGCAGAAGTTAAGTGGAATGAACAGGCTTATATAGACGTATTTTTAAACGGATTATCAGATGAAATTCTAGACGAGGTTGCTACAAGAGAGCTTCCTGAAAATTTGGAGGATTTAATTTCTTTTATTTCTCGTATTGATGAACGTTTAAGAGAGAGGCAGAACACTCGAGATAGAACCCGTAGACCTTCCTTTAAACTAGCTCCCTCATTTCAAAGTCCTGAATCCACAACCTCAGCTTTTCCAGAACCTATGCAGATAGGCAATACTCGCCTCTCAGAAGAAGAGAGACAGTACAGAAGAAGGGAGGGGTTGTGTATGTATTGTGGAGTAAGAGGCCTAAATTGTCCTAATCGCCCGGGAAACGCTCGCACCTAAGTTTCTCTAGAGGACAGGCCTTGGGTGTTTCTATTTTGTCCTCTATACATAATTATAAAGATCACAGGCTTCTGCTTCCTGTTTCTTTAGCTTGGGAGAAGGGAGTACTAAAAACTATGGCGTTGGTAGATTCCGGAGCTGCTGAGAGCTTTATTGACCACGTTTTTGTTACTAAACACTCTATTCCATCCCAGCTAAGGGATACACCCTTGGCCGTTGAGGCCATAGATGGTAGACCATTATCTGAACCTGTTATTTTTCGTGAGACCATACCTGTTAACTTAACTGTTGGTATCCTACACGAGGAAGGTATATCTCTTATGCTTATTTCGTCTCCTTCTGTTCCTATAGTCCTGGGGTATCCGTGGTTAAAGTAACATAACCCTATTATTGATTGGGAACTAGGGGAAATAGTCTCATGGGGTCAAGGTTGCCAGAGCAGGTGTTTACAGAAAGTCTCACCGGTTTGCGTAGTTAACGCACCGGCTAATTCTACCCAGTCTACAGACGTACAAATACCGCCTCTGTACCTGGATTTAAAGGCAGTCTTTGACAAAAAGAATGCTGACCCTTTACCTCCACACAGGCCCTTTGACTGCAAGATCAGACTCCTGCCTGGGACCATGCCCCCGAGGGGTACGGTATACCCTTTATCCACTAAGGAGAACTTAGTCTTAGAGGAGTATATTCGTGAGAACCTAGACAAAGGATTCATTAGGAGATCCTCCTCTCCTGTCGGGGCCGTTTTTTTTTTTTGTGAATAAGAAGGATGGTACGTTAAGGCCTTGCATTGATTATCGAGGCTTGAATAAAATAACGATTAGAAATGCCTACCCGATTCCTTTGATTACTGAGCTCTTTGATCGTCTAAAAGGCTCCAAGATTTTCACCAAGTTAGATCTCAGAGGGGCGTATAACTTGGTGAGAATTCAGCAGGGAGACGAGTGGAAAACAGCGTTCAATACCCGATATGGGCACTATGAGTACACGGTAATGCCTTTTGGGCTCTGTAATGCACCGGCAGTATTTCAGGACCTGATCAATGAAGTTCTTAGGGAATTTCAACAAGATTGCGTTATTGTATATTTGGATGATATACTAATACACTCTAGAGAAATTGAGACCCACCACAGACAAGTCAGAAGGGTATTGCGCAAACTTCTACAACATGGGTTGTACTGCAAATTGGAGAAATGTAGTTTTGACCAATCTCAGATAAACTTTCTTGGTTACGTGATTTCTGGGGACAGGTTTAAAATGGATCCGGATAAACTCCAGTCTATTTTAGATTGGCCATTACCCAGGGGTCTCAAAGCCATTCAGAGGTTTATTGGATTCTCCAATTATTATAGGCGTTTCATTAAAGGATACTCTTCTATTATTGCTCCTATTACCAATATGACCAGACAGGGGGCTGACACTAAGACTTGGTCTACTGAAGCTCTCGTTGCTTTCAAGACTCTCAAGGAACTTTTTGCTTCTGCACCAATTTTAGTTCACCCTGATACGACTTTGCCTTTTCTACTCGAGGTAGACACCTCAGAGACAGGTTTAGGCGCTATCTTGTCTCAAAGGCTAGGTGTGGATAAACCGTTACATCCATGTGTTTTTTTTTTCCAAGAAATTATCTGGGCCTGAAAGCAGATATGACATTGGTGACAGGGAACTACTAGCGGTCATCATGGCTTTAAAGGAGTGGAGACATTTATTGGAAGGGACCTTGCATCCTGTTACTATTTTGATGGATCACAAGAACTTGTCCTATATTGGGGAGGCCAAGCGTTTGTCCGCCAGGCAAGCTCGTTGGTCCTTGTTCCTCACTCATTTCAATTACGTGCTCACTTATAGACCTGGTTCTAAGAACTCTAAAGCCGATGCTTTGTCTCGCCAACATGAACCTTCTACTACATCTGAGGCGGTTTTGTCTTCTATAGTTCCCAAGTGCAATATTATCGCCATCACGAGTCTCAGGATTCATTCTCCGTTGCTGGCCGAGATCATGAAGTTACAGCATCTGGCTCCTAGACAGGGTCCTGGGGCAAGGTATTTCGTTCCTCCTGAACTCCAACTGGAACTGTTACAGTGCTTTCACAACAGTAAGGTAGCTGGGCATCCTGGCATTCGCAAGACGTGTGCCTTGATTTCCAAAGATTTCTGGTGGCCTTCACTATGTAAGGATATTAGGGATTTCGTCGGAGCATGTGAGGTCTGTATGAAGACTAAACAACCTCATACGCTTCCATGTGGGCTTTTGCATCCCTTGGAAATTCCCGAGAGACCATGGTCCTGTCTGGCTATGGACTTCATTGTCGATTTGCCTGTTTCGAAAAAACAGACTGTTATCCTCACGGTGGTTGACAGGTTTACTAAGATGGCTCATTTCGTGCCCTTACCTAAACTGCCATCTTCTCCCGAATTGGCTGAGATATTCGCGAGAGAGATTTTTCGTTTACATGGGATACCCTCCGAAATTGTTTCTGATAGAGGTTCCCAATTTGTTTCCCGTTTTTGGAAATCCTTCTGTTCTCAACTGGGCATCAAATTGAATTTCTCTTCTGCCTATCATCCCCAGTCTAACGGAGCTGCTGAACGCACCAACCAAAAGATTGAACAATATTTACGTTGTTTTGTTTCCGAACACCAGGACGATTGGGTCGGTCTGATTCCTTGGGCGGAGTTTGCACACAACAATCTCGTTTGTGATTCTACTCGTTCTAGCCCCTTTTTCATGAATTATGGCTTTCATCCTTCCATTCTTCCCTCGGTTTCTCCTTCCCAAGGGGTACTGTCGGTTGATGTTCATGTTGCCAATCTGAGGAAGTTGTGGGATCAAACTCGACAAATTCTCCTGCATAATTCCGCGTTGTTCAAGAAACACGCTGATAAGCATAGAAGGGCGGCTCCGGTTTTTGTTCCAGGTGATAGGGTATGGTTGAGTACCAGAAACATTCGCTTGAAGGTTCCTTCTATGAAATTCGCCCCTCGTTACATTGGCCCTTACAGGGTTCTGACTCGAATTAACCCAGTTGCGTATCGCCTGGCCCTTCCATCTGCCTTACGCATTCCTAACTCCTTTCATGTTTCCTTGTTGAAGCCTCTAGTATGTAACAAGTTTTCCTCCGCTGTATCCTCTCCTCGCGCTGTTCAGGTTGAGGGTCAGGAGGAGTATGAGATCAACTCCATCCTCGATTCTCGAATCTCTCGGGGGAGGTTACAATATCTTGTTGGCTGGAAGGGATATGGTCCTGAGGAGAGGACTTGGGTACCTCAGGAGGATGTGCATGCTCCTCGCCTCCGCAGGGCTTTTCACTCTCGTTTTCCATCTTGCCCCGGTTCCTTCCGCCCGGTGGGCGTTTCTGAGAGGGGGGGTACTGTCAGGGTACCTGTTGTCTCTACCTCAGAGGAGGTGAGATACTTAGACGTTCATCCTCTCAGAGGGGTTGCCTCACTCGTTCCTCGCAGTTCTCTCGGCCGTTTACACGCCGGCCGCGAGGGACCCGCTTCCTTTTATGACGCGGCGCTCAGTAGCCGACGTCATGACGACAATCCGTTCCGACCTGTCAATCAAGCCCCGACCACGAATCAGGACTCGTCGGGGGCGTGATTACCTATCTAGAACCAGGGTATAAAGTAGGGCTTTATGCATTTGTTCTTTGCCCTGTCGTGGTTCTAGCTTGTCTAGTCACTCAGTGCTCTTGTTATCTATTTATCTCTTTGGTTTTGACCCGGCTTGTTTGTTCTATCCTCCGTACCTCTATTACCCTTTGACTCGGCTTGTCTCTTACTTATCTGCTCTCTCGTTCCCTCGACCTCGGCTTGTCTCTAGATCATTCTTGCTTACTCCTTACGTTAGTCCGGCCATTCTAAGGTCCGGTATACGTACCTACCTCCTGTTCGTACTTTGCGTGTTGGATCCCTGTCCCGATCCTGACAGGCTTATAACCTTGTCCGTATAAAGGAGAATGACGAGTGGAAGACAGCGTTCAATGCGCGTAGTGGGCATTACGAATATCTGGTCATGCCTTTTGGACTGTGTAATGCTCCTGCTGTGTTTCAGGATCTCATAAATGATGTCCTTATGGATCTATTGCATGTCTGTGCCATGGTGTACCTTGACGACATACTTGTATATTCTCCTGATTTGAAGTCACATCATAACCACGTTAGGATGGTGCTTAAAAAGTTATTACAGAAAGGACTTTATTGTAAATTAGAAAAATGTTTGTTCGATCAGACCTCTGTGCAATTCCTGGGATATATAATTTCTGAACAGGGTTTCAGTATAGATCCTGCAAAATTGGAAGCCATACTGTCCTGGCCACTTCCCCAAGGATTTAAGGCTATCCAGCGTTTTATAGGATTTGCTAACTATTATAGGAAATTTATAAAAAACTTTTCACCACTTATCTACCCTATAACGAAGCTGACTAAAAATGGTCTACACCCTAGGGTTTGGACTCCTGAAGCCCTTAAGGCCTTCAAAACTCTCAAGAAGGCATTTGCCTCTGCTCCAGTGCGACACCACCCTGACCCTTCTCTTCCCTTTGTTATGGAAGTAGATGCTTCTGAATCAGGTGTGGGAGCAGTACTGTCACAGAGGTTATCGTATGACGAACCCCTCCATCCCTGTTGTTATTTTTCAAAAAGGTTGTCTGATCCAGAAAAGAATTACGATGTTGGGAACAGGGAACTATTAGCTATTGTGTTAGCTTTTAAGGAATGGAGGTACTTATTAGAGGGTTCTAGACACAAAATCATGGTTATAACAGATCATAAGAACCTCTCCTATATAGCTGATGCTAGAAGGTTATCTGCCCGGCAGGCTAGATGGTCTCTATTCCTTTCACGCTTCCAATACATCATTACCTATAGACCTGGTTGCCGTAATGCCAAAGCTGACGCTATCTCTCGACAGCATGAACCTTTAGAATTTGTTAACCCGACTCCTGTACCTATTGTACCTGCGTCTCAGATAATAGCTGCTACCCGTTTGGTTGTTTCATCTCCTTTCCTTGATAGTATTAAGACATACCAAACCCAAGCAACCCCTGAGACGCCGGTTGGTAAACTATACGTTAAAGCAAAGGGCAGAAAAAAGTTGTTAACTTTATTTCACACCGCCAAAACTGCTGGTCATCCAGGGGTTACCAAAACCTATAAGGGCCTCCTTCAACAGTTCTGGTGGCCTTCACTTAAGCGAGATGTAGTGTATTTTGTACAGGCTTGTCTGTACGCAGTGTAAGTCCCCTAATGTGAGACCCCAGGGTTTACTGATGCCTCTATCTATACCCAAGAAACCATGGACCCACCTATCCATGGATTTCATTGTAGACCTTCCTCTTTCTGATGGTCAGACAGTGATATTGACTGTGACGGATAGAGTCTCTAAAATGACGCACTTTATTCCGCTTAAGAAACTGCCTTCTGCGGTTCAGCTAGCTCAGGTGTTTGCCAAAGAAGTGTTCCGCTTGCATGGGGTACCTCAGGATATCGTATCTGACAGGGGCCCTCAATTTGTCCCTCGGTTTTGGAGGGGCTTCTGTGCTGAGATGGGGGTCTCCTTGTCGTTCACTTCCTCCTATCACCCACAATCTAACGGTGCGGCCGAACATGCTAATCAGTCTGTGGAATTGTATTTACGCTGCTTCACTAATGCGCACCAGGACGACTGGTCTCGCCTCCTTCCGTGGGCTGAATTTGCCAGGAATACGGTGTCTCATTCGTCTACTGGCTTAAGTCCTTTTGAGGTTGCTTATGGGTTTCGGCCTTCTGTCCTTCCCGGTGCATTCTCCAACAAGGGAATGCCCGCCTTGGACCAGCACCTCGCCTCTTTGCGGAAGATGTGGGATCAGGTCCATGTTGCGCTGTCTCGTTCAGCACCTGCTCAGAAGAAGTTTGCTGATCGCCGTAGGGTTGCGGCCCCTTCTTATGTTCCGGGTGATAGGGTATGGTTGTCCTCCAAGAACCTCTGTCTCAAGGTACCCTCGATGAAATTTGCTCCCAGATTTCTTGGTCCCTACAAGGTGTTACGTAGGGTTAACCCCGTTTCCTACTCCCTTGACCTGCCTCCTTCCATGCGTATTCCAAACATGTTTCACGTCTCGCCTTTGAAGCCTTTGCTGTGTAACCGGTTCTCTCGTCCCCTCGGGCGGCCCGTTTCCCCTCGCGCTGTCCCTAGTGACATGTACGAGGTGGCTGCCCTTCTCGACTCTCGTGTTTCTAGGGGTCGGATGCAATATCTGGTGGATTGGAAGGGGTACGGCCCTGAGGAGCGGTCTTGGGTTTCGAGCTCTGATCTGCACGCTCCCTCTTTGGTCCGCTCCTTTCATGCCCAGTTTCCTTTGAAGCCTTCTGCTTCCCGCCCTCCGGGCAGTCTTCGAGGGGGGGTAATGTCAGGATCCCGCGGGCGGCTGCGAGGGGCGGCTGCACTCCGCTCGCAGTACTCACCCTCCAGACGTCCGCGGTCCCCTCCTCCACGTGGGTTCGGCGAGTGGCATCCTTCCAGCCTCGGATGCCGCCCGCGTCTTCCTCCACGCGTCCCCCAGCGGCAGCATGCATGCCGCTGTACGCTGGGAGACCGCCCAATATATTACACGCCGGGGTCAGTCACCTGACCCGGCGTTAAAGTCACAGTGCCTCAATCATAGTGGGAGGTTTAGATATCTATCACGTGTGATTGTTAATTCTGATTGGAAATTATCCAATCAGAATTAACCTTAGGGTTTAAATACTTACCTTTCCTGTTCCTCCCTGCCCTGTTGTGGTCTTTGCTTTCTAGCTTTGCTACTGAACTTGTGTTTCTGATTACGTTCTCTCTGGCTTGTTTATCTGACTTTGTGACTTTCTCCTACCCTTTGACCTTGGCTTGTTTCTCGTTATTCTGTCTTCTGGTTCCCTTTACTCGGCTTGTCTCCTGACTATTCTTTGTGTGCTTATGTGCTTCCAACTTGCTCCGTTATGCTCCATAATGAAGGCGGCGGCGAGGCTCAGCTTCCTGTCTGCCCACACCTCCAACTCCTCACCCTTCTGTCAGTCCATACATTGGAGTCCTGTCAGATATAGGGCTCAATTTAAAATTCTGGTTCTAAAATTCTTGGATTTTTTTTTTCTGTATTTAGAACAGACATTTAGGCAGTACACTGTCCACTGTTGTACATTAGTATGTATAGAGTTTCACATAACACCACAGGTAAGATATGCTTATCTGATATAACAATAAATCATTGGACTCTTTTTTTTTATTATTATTATTATTATTATTATTATTATCATCACCATTTATATAGTGCCAACAGATTCCGTATGTAACGGACCGTTTCACTTACAAGAGGATACAACCCAGTTTAGGCGATATCCCCCTTTTCCATTGACCAGCAGCTACAGCAATCACCAATCTTCCGAACTGCAAACTGTACGAATTCGGGAAACTCCCGAACTGGAAACACACGAACCCTGGAATCAGCCGAACAGGAAAAGCATACAATCCGCTTACACTCCTGGCAGTCAGCATACAATCCAATTCCCCCAAAAACGAGACGACACATCGGTTTGAGGGTCAAGCAGAATCTCAGGTCTGGAACACCCAGCCTGGTTTTTATTACAGTTGTGCACATACAGGACACATCCAGGGGGAGGCATAAAACAACCAATCAAGTAACAGTACAACCCACACATCCCCTCCCCCCAGATAAGCAATTAACATAATTATTACATACAGTAAAAATACAGTTTCCACACATACTCTGTAACTTTAAAACCATACATTCACATAAAAATACATATCCACAATCAATCCATTCAGGGGAACAACATGGCACTTTCATTTGGTCTTGTGAATATGCTCATAGTAATTTGGTTGTGTAATATGCATGGACTTTTAAACAGTTTCTTTTGTATGTATAAAGAACTTATGTGTACTGGACACCTTAGGTGCAGCCTTCTCTTCTCTTTGTGTTTTTAGATGTTGGGGACATTCCACTTTGGAACGCTCGGTTTTGGGTGTTTCCGGCCCGGGCCGATATGCGTTCCAAGGTGGAACACGGAAGTTCTGTTAATCTACATTGTGAGTGTAGACGCCAACGTATGCGTTCCAGGGTGGAACGCGGAAGTACCGAACGTCCGCGTCACCAATGCGGACGTCATTACAGCTACCCAATGGAGAAAGAATATTGACGAAAACCGGAAGTAATAATTTTAGCGGCAAAATCAAATATCACCTATTTTTATGAATATATAAGATATTCCCTGTGTCATCTGATATCCCTGAAGAAGTCTACTTAAGACGAAACGCGTTGGATTTAGGACCTGGACGTTTGGTTTCCAGTTTTATTTATTTTTAGTTTTATGCATATTTTTTTCTGCTGCTATCTAACTGCTGTTCCACTTGCTGTTGTTTATGGACTTTTCCACACAGTTCCACTTGCTAGTGGAGATATGCTGGCTGACTGCAGTTTGAATGTAAGTGCAATCAGTGCAATAAATTGTAATTTCTTTTAACAGTACTGCTCTATATGGTTTCTTTCCCTTTGAGGACCTGACACATCAAGAGCATCCTCACTTATTTCGCAAGATTCTTTTTCAAAGAGAGACAAGCACTTTCCTAAGACACCCCGCAAGAAAAAGGGGAGATAAGCGCAGATCATCAGTGGCTCTTGTAAGTTCTCTACCTCTGGGATTGAGTCACTTGTCTCTGCATACTTCACTTTTGTGTGATTTTTTATTCTTTAGATTCATCCTAGATCATTCCTTGTTATATACAGGTTGTATTTTCTGTATATTTGTGTGCTACCCCTTTTTCGATCTATACTCCCACTTTTGTGACGTTGTATAGATGTGTTTGGTTTTGAGCATGATCAACAGTTTCAAAGGCAGCAGAGAGGTCAAGAAGAATTAGTATGGAGTAGTGGCCTTTGGATTTAGCTTTGATTAGGTCATTTGTAACCTTGATAAGTGCAGTCTCGGTAGTGTGGAGTGGGCGGAAGCCAGATTGAAGAGAGTCAAGGAGAGAGTTGGAATTGAGGAAGTGAGACACACGGGCAAAGACAAGTCTTTCCTGAAGCTTTGAGGAAAAAGGGAGTAGGGATATGGAATGATAGAGGGGGAGGACAGGTGAGGAGATGTTTTTTTCAGGCTAGATACTACAGTGGCATGTTTAAGGTCAGCAGGGACATCACCAGAAGAGACAAGGAGAGAGAGATCTGATAAGGTGAGATGGGACAGGATTGTGTGGGTAAGTGTTGGGGCAAGATCAAATGAGAAGCGCAGCCACCTCTTGTTCAGTAGCCATGGAGAAAGTCTGAAGAGTAGGAAAGGCATGATCTACATGTGGTTGAGAAAGAGAATGGAAAGGTGGGAAGAATTCTTTCATTAGCTGTTCAATCTTGCTGGTAAAGTATCATGCAAAGCTATCGGCTGTAAGGTAAGTTTGGGGGGTGGCCACAGCAGGGCAAAGAAGAGAGTTAAAGGTGTCAAAGAGATGCCTGGGATTGCGGGAGCATGAACTAATGAGAGAGGAAAAGTATGACTGTTGGTGAGGGCAAGGGCTGCACTGTGTGAACACAATATGAATCTATAATGTAGAAAGTCTGTCTGGGTGCGAGACTTCCTCCAGGAGTGCTCAGCAAAACGGGAGCAACTTTGCAGGTAGTGTGTTGCTTTAGTATGCCACAGTTGGGGGTGTGTCCTCCTCGAGATGCATGTTTTGAGCGGGGCTGCAGTGTTCAAGGCTGAGGTGAGGGTAGTGTTATATGTGGAGATTGCCAGTGAGAGTCAGGAGAGGGAAGGGATTAATAGCAGTTGTGAATCAATATAAGCTGACAGCTGCTGGAGGTCAATAGAACTAAGGATCCTCCTGAGTTGAGGGGGGTTAGGCTGAGGTTGTTGGATACTTTAAAATACTTATCTTTAGCTGAAGGAAAAGGGACAGCTTTGGGAATTCCTTGCTTCTCCTGAACATCAATATTTTAATTAGAGCAAAAAACAAGTCACAAGAGAGTGATGAGAATGGAAAACGTCTAGTTAGCATGCACTACGGTGGGTCCCCGCTCAGTTCTCAAACTGGTTTTAGCTCATTTTGTGCCATTACAGTGATAACCAGACCATGCATCTTATTATTATTATTATGTTATTATTTATATAGTGCCAACAAACTCCATATCGATTTATAGTGGGTGGACGAACCGTCATGTAGTTGTAACCATACAAGTTGGACACACAGGAACAGAGGGGTTGAGGGCCCTGCCCAATTAGCTAACATGCTAGAGGGAGTGGGGGAAAGTGACACAAAAGATAAGGATAGTATTAGACTAATGACATTTGCAAGAGAGGAATCAGTCGGGAGCTATTAACAGTTTAATTGATACTCTTTCATGAAGAAGTCGATTTTTAATGATTTTTTGAAGGAGTGGAAACTGGGTGAGCATCTAACGGAGGAGGGAAGTGAGTTCCACAGGAACGGTGCAGCCCTGGAGAAGTCTTGAAGATGAGCAGAGGTGGGAGTACGGACAGAAGATAGACAGCACCTTAGTTGCATCAGGCGATAAGTAGGATTTGGCGATAGACTGAACATGAGGTGTGAAGGAGAGGTCGGAGTCAAATAGAACACATAGGAAGCAAGCCTGTGTGGTGGAAAAGATGGTAGCACCGTTGACTTGGAGGGAGACAGACACAGGAGTAGCAACACTTGAGGGAGGAAAGACTAGAATTTCAGTTTTGGTCAAGTTGAGTTTAAGGGCAGCCAACCAGTTAGAAATAGCAGAGAGGCAGTCAGAGACACCAGTCAAGAGGAATGGGGAGAGATCAGGAGAGGACAGGTAGAAATGATATTGGAAGCCAACGAAGCTAATGCGTTTACCAAGGGAGGCAGTATAGATAGAGAACAGTAGAGGACCAAGGATTGAACCTTGGGGGACACCAACAGAGAGGAGTTGGGGAGAAGAAGCAGAGACAGAGAAAGAAACACTGAAAGAGCGCTGGGAGAGGTAGGAGGAGCACCAGGATAGAGCAATATCTTGTAGACCGATATTTGCGGAGGATGAGAAGAAGCTGTTGATGATCAATAGTGTCAAAAGCTGCAGACAGGTCAAGGAGAGTTAGGATAGAGTAGTGACCATGAGATTTTGCAGCGAGCAGATCATTGGATAATTTGGTCAGTGCCGTTTCCACAGAGTGCTTAGCATGGAAACCAGACTGAAGCGGGTCTAGCAGAGAGTTAATCCTGTCAATCTTGAATACACAACTCTTTAAAGGATCTTGGATGCAAAAGGCAGTAGCGAGAAAGGTGGAAGGGGAGTTAGGGTCAAGGTTGGGCCTCTTTAGAATTGGGATTATAGTTGCATGTTTGAAGGGCGATGGAAATACGCCAGAGGAAAGAGAGAGATTTCAAATTTTAGTGAGAGGTGGAGAAAGAGAAGAAGACAGAGCACGGATGAGATGCAAGGGAATCGGATCTAGGGAGCAGGTGGTGGGGCGGGAGGACTGGAGCAGAGCAGAAACCTCTTCCACTGTAGCGGGTGCAAATGAACATAGAACAGCAGAGGGAGTGAGGTTAGGGGAAGTATTGTAAGGGGGAGAAGAAAGATCTCTTAACTTGTCAGTGAAGTTAGTTGCAAAGTCTGAGGCGGTCAAGTTAGTAGGTGTAGGAGCAACAATAGGGCGAAGAAGAGTGTTAAATGTGTGAAATAGTAATTTGGGTTCGTGGGGTGTGGAGTGTGGTTATGAGGGCATTGAAGTAATTTACTTTTGCAGAGAAAAAAGCCAAGCTGTATGAGCGCAGCATATATTTATAGTGGAGAAAGTCAGATGCACAGAGAGACTTTCTCCAACAGCGTTCAGCAGTTCTGGAGCATTTTTGAAGTATCGAGTCAGCTCGGTGTGCCAAGGTCGTTGTTGGGGGCGCCTGCTGCATTTAAATGTAGTAGGTGCCATGATATCTAGTTGAGAGGAGAGGGTGGAATTGTAGAAGGAGGTTGCAGAGCTAGGACAGGTGAGGTTTGAGATATGTAAAAGGAGAGTTTGGAGATTAGTGGAGAAATGCTCTAGGTCAAGAATTTGAGGTTTCTGTGAGATTGATGTTCAGACGGTGGTGTCAATTAGGTCTTAAGTATGCCAATGTCAAAAGTAAGGAGATGATGGTCAGATAGAGGAAAATTAATATTGGAGTTATTAGAGATTGGTGAAGGCGAGATCAAGAGTATTTCCCGCTGTATGGGTTGCTAAATTGGACCATTGCGTAAGGACAAAAGAGGAGGTTACAGAGAGCAGACGAAAGGCATCAGTGCAATTGGGGTTGTTGATTGGGATATTGAAATCCCCAAGTATAAGGGAAGGAGTGCTAGATGAGAGGAAATGGGGAAGCCAGGAAGAAAAGTTCTCAATGAATAGTCTAGGATAACCGGGGTGGGCGGTAGATGATAGCAATTCTCAAAGCAGTGGGTTTTTAAATAGGCGGACAGTGTGAACTTCAAAAGAAGAAAAGGATAGGGCAGGTGGAGTTATAATTGTTTGAAAGGTACATTGAAGGGAGATAAGGATGTCTACACCAACTCCTTTACAGTTGAGTCTGGGAGTGTGAGAGAAATGTAGCACACCAAAACATAAAGAGACAGGAGTAGCGTTATCAGGGGGGGGACAACCAGGTCTCTGTAAGTGCGAGTAGTGTGAGTGAGTTTGAGATGAAAAAGGTTGTGTATTACTGTTGATTTTAATTTACTGCAGATGGAGCGGGCGTTCCAGAGTGCACAATGAATGTTGGTAAGTGAGGGTAAAGGGCAGGGTATTGTGATGAGGTTTGTGGGGTTTCTGGTTTTCTTAGTGTGTATAGAGAAGGTGAAGGGCATCAGATGGTCTTACAGCAGTATTGGGGTTTGGAAATCAGGCTTGCTTATTGCAGACAATCAGCTGATTGAGCACTGACTTTCTTACAGCAGTATTGGAGTTTGGAAATCAGGCTTGCTTATTACAGACGATCAGCTGATGGAGCACTGACTTTCTTACAGCAATATTGGGGTTTGGAAATCAGGCTTGCTTATTGCAGACGATCAGCTGATGGAGCACTGACTTTCTTACAGCAGCATTGGGGTTTGGAAATCAGGCTTGCTTATTACAGACGATCAGCTGATGGAGCACTGACTTTCTTACAGCAGTATTGGGGTTTGGAAATCAAGCTTGCTTATTGCAGACGATCAGCTGATGGAGCACTGACTTTCTTACAGCAGTATTGGGGTGTGGAAATCAGGCTGTTGAATAAGGATGTGAGGGTCAGATAGACTTGCAATAAAGCTGAGTGAGAGGGATATGTATCTAGGCACAGAGATTATGGGGTGGTTATTCAAATAAAAACAAACATATCAATAAAAGAAGGGAGGGGTCAGAGTTCAGTCAGAAATCAGAGGGGAAATAGAGGAATGCATATATGGTGAATAAAACAATTACATACAGGACTAGCAAACTACCCTTTAGCATAACATACATGATATAAAGGCAAGAAAATATACAATGCACACAGGATATATAAAATAAATGTACAGGGTGGTTAAATTAAATATAAATGATGCTGTGCAGAATAGACTCTTGGTGTGGTCTTCCAGAAGGCTGCCTTGCTTATGACAGACGATCAGCTGATGGAGCACTGACTTTCTTACAGCAGTATTGGGGTTTGGAAATCAGGCTTGCTTATTGCAGATGATCAACTGATCTTAGACTGATTCCACCCAAAAGGGCATGACAGATCCAAAATACAGGTTATCTCACTCTGCACAGCAATCCTGCGACCTGTTTTTTGCTGTCCTTAAGTTTAAAGAGTAATCCAGACGTGGACCCCTTGCTCACGGTGCCTAGAGAGATATTGGCTATACCTCACTTATGATGCCTTACAAGGTTTAAACATTTGTCTGGGGTTGCTGTATCTCTCATGCAGAGAGAGCTGGCCTCTATTTTGGATCTGTTCTGCACTTTTGGAAGGATATGTCCAGCACATTTTATGTAGCCCCTGCCTGGAGGTGGCCATTGTCCAATCCAGCATAAGGGCTATTGTAAAAGCCCTGTGTCTCACCTGTATGTGGCTCCATGAGCTGGTGCACCTTTGTGGGAAATAGTTGTGACTCCAGACCCGTGGCAACCAGCGCAGAGGTGCAGAAGGCAGCGGAGATCAGCAGGATCCTCAAGGGCGCAAAGCACAGGTGACAGTGGAATCCGATAGTCTGTTCTAGTAGTCTGCTGGGGATCAGGGGGTAGTGATCATGTGGGAGAGGCACACAATGCCTTCTTATATGTCAGCCAGGGTTCCCAAATGTTCTTAAAGGACTTAAAGGGGAGTTGTGCAGTGTTGAGGTTAATTTATCCATTAGATAAAAAGAGCTTCTGCTGATATCTTTGCATGTATGTCTTTATGATTTATGTATGTCTGTATAATTGCCCCCTTCTCTTTCCTTTTTATATTTCTATGTATTCTGCAATATTTAACTTAATTATGCATATTTCCCTTCTAGTTATTTTTTTTTTAATTCTTTATTTTTGTCGTGAAGGTGATTACAAAGCATAAACATACGCCACAACAGCGTACTTGAGTAGTTAAACATAGGATTAACAGTGGCATGAGAGGTTTGCACATTTTTGTTTTGTTTTAACATGAGAATAACTGGCTTTTTAACAATAGTAGGTAGAGTTAAAAACGCTAGGTCAGACAAGCTTATAGATGGTTTAGGCGCGTTTGAGATTATGTTAAATGTTATGTCATATCTATGGTTTTGCATTTCTGAGGAGGTCAAACGTTTACGTTTATACCATATTTACGACTGTTAGGAATAAATGAGAGTATCAAACTATTAAACTTCGTTTTCATGTTATAACAGGCTAAGCTAGACATGCATAGGACAATGCTGTTTGCGCTTAAGATATGGAGCAGGCTGGTCGTTTAAATGTATGTCTTCGTAGCGCATTAAAAACAAAAAATAAATCTTAGTGTGGTATACTGCTGGCCTTCAAGCCTATTTAAAGGGCATTGCACAAGAATAAACAGCTTTAGGTCAAGTAAAGTCTTGGGACATCCCGAATGCTCCATAGGGTGGACAGGTGGTAGATAGCCTATCAAAATAGTGGATGGTATAGGGGCATAGTCCGCAAGTAGCCTGTGTCAGGCGCCTGAGTCCGGGTATTCTGCTGTAGCGAACGTTCGTAACAGTCCAGGCCAGAAATAACTGTGAGGCAGCATGGTGGGCAGTTCAGCCTATGCCCAGCGTAGGTAGGCCTTGTGCGCTGGGACATGTAGCCTCGTGGCTCTTGGGGATGGTGATTCCGCTTTGTGGGTCGGCTCCAGTCACGCTCCGTGGGGTGAGTGGCTGCTTGGCCACCAGTTTTGCAGCGTTGGCTGTAAGGCGTCGGGTTATGCGGTAATGAATGTCGCAAATTTGGTCGGGTGAGGTGCTTGCGTGCGTCACTTGTTTGGTGGTTCCGCTTTTGTTTGTCAGGGAGTGGAAGCGTGAGCCCGGAGAGCACGGTGCCCGTTCCCGCCTTGAGGATCTCAGGTACCTGCTCCGCCGTGTGGCCCCTTTGGATGCATGAGGTAAGTGCCTATAGTGTCAGCGTCTTGCTGTGGGTCTGACCCATGAGGCCACCGTCTGTTCGGCCTTGAGGTATGTTGCCCCTCTGCTAAGTAGTGCATCCCTGAGGTTTGCACAAAGCCGGTCAAAAAATCCCAGAGGTGTTGGTGGTGGTTGAATGCGGGTTCTCTGCTTTTTAGGACCACGCTGGGCGGCCATTTTGGTTTTGGCCCGGTGTCCTGGAGCCCCCGTATGCCTTGTTGCTGGCAAATCTCTTTGGTCGGATCTATGTGTCCAGGGGGGACTGGGATGACCCCCACTGGTCCAAAGGGGGGGGGGTTTGCTGGATTAAAGTCACTGAAGGGCCCCTGCGCCGAGGAGAGCGGCCGCCTCCCCCCGGCTCCGGTCCCAATAGGCTGCATGTGGATGTCAGCGCTCCCGGCTCCGACGGACCCCCGGGTGGTGTCTTTCGGTTCTGGGGGGCACCCCCGACGTGGGTGGCGCACCCCCGAAGGACCTTGGGCTGTATAGCTGTCGCTTTCGTCCCGGGTTTGGCTCGCCAGGCAGGAGCTCTTGACATGTCTGCCCGGCTTGGTGGTCGTTCTTCTAGTTATTTTTGAGTATCTGGGTTATGATTTCTATCTGAATGAAATAAAAATTACATCCTGTATTTTATCAAAATTATCTTTTTATTTTATGTCACGCATTACCCCAATGTAGGAGCATCAAAAGAATATATTGTATTCACTGAATTTTATTAGAAATTCATAAACTACAGCACAATGATTACAATTATATAACGTTAGAACAGATGGGTACTTTAAGACAGTGCTTATTCAGACTGTTTGTTAGCTTAGCCAAAAACATAAGCATAATTGATTGTTGATCATCACAATTGTTTTCCCTATAGATATCTCTTGGCTAAGATTTTGCTATATTGGTCTATTGCCATTGCTTTAAACAATTTAAAATCTACACTAATTATCTAAAACATAAACACAATATAACCTTGTGATATGATTACACACTGCCAACATAAAATTGTATGCAATTCTAAAACATCTGAAAAATAAACTTTATTTTTTACTATGTCAACAGAAATCAAATTAAAACAAATAAACGCATACAAAAACATGTATACATGTCCCTACATTAATTATCCGATAGGAAAATAGTAACAATAAAAACACGCCTTCTGTGTGCATCCATTTGGGAAAATAGGGGGAAAGAAATTATTGAAAAAGGAAGGACAATAAAGGGGGAGATGTTTCTTCAGCATAAATATAATAAAACTATATGAGGTAGAAAGGGGAGAAATAAATGAAAATTCATTTATTTGCAGCATCATCCCTAATCTGTTTGTGAAGAGAAGGTAAGACCCTTGTGTGAGGCATGTGAGCAGCAAGCTGGCTGCCCAGATCAGTTCTCCCAACAAATGTGGTGGAAGTGGTTTCCAGTGTACTGGAATTAGTGTTTTTGCTGATGTCCTAAATGAGAGGGTCAAAGTAGGTACACAATATTGCAGCAATATCTCTTTTGCTGTGGGAGAGAAGCAAAACGTGTCAAGCTATGAACTTGCATTTAGTTGCCTAACTTTTCACCACATCTTCATTATACATTTTCCTGTTGTAATCCAAATCTAGTTATGATACTTAGGGTGAAGTTGAGTCAGCAGCTTATTGCAATTGCATTCAGACCCCTCTTGTTATAGAAGGTAACATGTGAATTATTTCTTTTTGAATTTGACAATTTTTATTTTTATTGTTAACGGGGGGGGGATACAGAAAGGAAAAGGGTTAGGCATAATTGAGACATTATTGACCATTGACATTTGTTAAGTTTAATGATTATTGTATATGCAACTATACAGAGTAGAGTGGATTCGTTATTAGTCGGCAGCATAGTTTCACAAAATGTGTAGGCCTGTCAGGCTTGGTTAGAGTTGGTGTATGGTAGTGGGTCTCGGTTTGTGGAGGGCAGGAGGGTATCCCATGCCTTACTCATTATCGTATGCCATTGTAAGTTCGCTTATGTATGGGGCGGGAGGAGGGAGAGGAGTGGAGGTAAAAGCAAAGAGGGTGTGGGTGGGGGTGGGGGGTAACAGCAGAGTGTGAGAGTGCATAGCTAGCTACGTGGCGTGTCGTGCCTGTGATTGACTATATGTCGGGTTTATGTTTCGTATTGCCCTGGGGTGTGGTGATGTAGTTCCAGTCAAGGAAATTATGTGCTTGGTTCTGATGTGAGCTGGTCTTGTACGTTAGGAGGTTCAAGTTGGGTATTGTCCCATAGTTCCCATGCTTTTTGCCAGTAGATGTTTCCCTGTTTTCTCTTCCGTGCCATAATTTCGTAGGTTTTGGTATTGTTTACCACTGTGATGCATTGGTTTATCGTCAGAATGCTTGTTTTCTTCCATTGGCGACTAATGAGTGTAAGAGCAGCAATTATGATGTGGTACATTAAGTATCGAAGATGCAGGTGTGGCATTTGCGGTAGCAGGAGGAGTAAAAATGTCTCTGGCGAGGCGTTGAGGCACACTCCGGTGCAGTGTTGTATTAGGCTTGCGACTTGGGGCCAGAAACTTCCAAGTGACGGGCATTGCCACCATATATGTATCATGGTACCCCTGTGGGCAGTGCACCTCCAGCATGTGTCTGACGCATCCGGTTAGCTGTGTTTAAGTCTGGTGGGCACTAGGTACCATCTGTACAGTATTTTACGTGCGAGTTCTGTGTGAGTTGTAGAGAGGGTCATTTTCTTGTGAGCTCGGTAGATGTATTGCCATTGTTCATCATTGAGTTGGTAACCGAAGTCTTGTTCCCATGCTATTTTGAAGGATGGCGGTTTTATCTGAGGTTGCACATGCTCTGAGGCGTATATCGTGGAGATAAGTTTTGTTGCTGGTTTAGCTTTTGTACATATTTGTAGTAGGGTTATCCAGTGTGCGTTCACCCTGTCAGAGTATGGGGAGTCGGGCTGAGCTTGAGTCCAGGATTTCAATTGTCTGTAGGAGAAGGTCGCAGTACTTGGTAGTTTGAATTCCGCTTGGAGGGATGGTAGCGGTTTAAGGTCATTACTCTGCATTATTTGCGACATAGTTATCACTCCGTGCCTATGCCAGAGTTTGTGGTTGAAGTCTGGGATTAGGAGCCGTAGCGCTTCCAATGGGAGTGCCGGGGAGAGTGTCGCTGTTGCCCCCATCCTCTTTCGATATGTATCCCATATGGATAGGGTTATTGCCGTTGTGGGCAGTAATTCAGAAGTTTTTGGCCTATTCTGTTTTGGTAGCCATGCCAGGAGGGGTATGGGAAGTCCCTGCGCGCGTGATTTCTCTATTTCAGCCCATGCCGGTAGGTCATGTCGGTGTGCGAGTGTGATAAGGGGTGCAACGTGGGCGGCTTTATAGTAACCTTCGATATCAGGGAGGCCCATACCTCCCTGCGTGGTGGGTCTATATAAGGTCGTTCTGGCTACTCTCGGTTTTTTGTGGTCCCATATGTAGTTGGTCAGGGTAGTCTGTAGGTCCATGAGGTATTGCTTTGGCAGTTTGATTGGGAGTGTGCGGAATAAATACTGAATTTTTGGCATTACTATCATTTTTATCGCTGCTATTCGACCTGTCCAAGATATGTATTTGCTTTTCCAGCTTTGCAAGAGGTTTTTGATTTCCGTGTGCAGCTTTACATAGTTTGCTTTATGTAGTGTATTTGCGGTGGGTGTGAGGTTGACCCCTAGGAATTTTATGCAGTCTTGTCTCCAGTCGTAGTTGAAATTTGATTGTAAGTTTCTTAAGGCGGGGGTTGGGATATTTATTCCTAGTGCTAGGGTCTTTGCAATATTTAATTTGTAATAAGAACAGAGACTGTATTGGGAGAGGAGTTTGTGGAAGTTGGGCAGTGAGATATGTGGCTGTTCAAGGGTTAGGAGTATATCATCCGCGAAAAGGGACATTTTGTATTCTGTGTCACGTATCTTAATCCCATGAATGTCAGGGTGCTCCCTGATTAATTGGGCTAGGGGTTCTAATGCAAGAATGTAAAGCAGCGGGGAGAGTGGGCAGCCTTGCCTTGAGCCATTGGAGATATCAAACGGTTTAGATATGAATCCCCCATTCACCACTCTGGCCGTTGGGGAAGAGTATAGGGCAGTAACTAGCGATATAAACTGAGTCGGAAAGTCAAATTTTCGTAGGACTGAGAGTAAAAAGGGCCAGTTTAGCCTATCAAAGGCCTTTTCTGCGTCTAGTGATAGTAGAACGCAGGGGGTTGATTGGTGTTGTATCTCATATAGTATGTTTAGGGTTTTCCTCGTGCCATCTGAGCCCTGTCTGCCCCCTACAAACCCCACTTGGTCATCCCCTATGATCGTTGGGATTATACGTGTGAGCCTATTCGAGAAAATTTTGGCTAGAATCTTAACATCAGTATTTAGCAAAGATATAGGCCTCAGGTTTTGGCATTTGTTGGGTGGTTTTCCTGGTTTGGGGAGGGTGGCTACATGCGCCATGAGCATCTCTTTTGGCAATGTTCCTGTTTGTAGCGCATGGTGAAAAACATTTTGTAGATACGGAGCTAGAGTAGGGGCAAAATGCTTGTAATAGGCGTTAGACAGGCCATCTGGGCCTGGTGATTTCCCAGGTGGGAGGGAGTGGATAGTGTCTAGTATTTCCTTCGTTGTTATAGGTTGGTTGAGGACATCTTTCTGTTCATTTGTGAGCGTGGGCAGAGTTACTGAGGTTAGGAAGTTTTCTATTTCTGGTCTTCCTGGTTGGTGCAGCGTTGGGTCTGTGTTGAGGTTGTAGAGGGAATGATAATAGTCAGCCATGTGATCATTGATGTCTTGAGGATTGTGAAGCTTATCACCTTTGCCAGTGAGGAGGAAAGGGATTTTGGAGTTCGCTTGTTTTTGTCTGAGCATATGAGATAAGTGTTTCCCTGCCTTGTTGCCTTGGGTGTACATGGTCATTTTCAGTTTGGTAAGGACGTGGGCTGTTTTTTCTAGCGATTTGACATTGATTTGTTTAGTAATATCTTTAATGCTTGCTGCCGAGATATCTGACGGATTCAGGAGGTGTTTTGCTGTGACATCTCGCAGTCGCCTGAGGAGGTCTATATGTGTTTTGTTGCGTTGACGGTGGAGATAGGAGGCTCGGCTTATCAGGTGACCTCTCATAACAGCTTTGTGAGCTTGCCATACTGAGACGGGTGATACTTCTGGGTTGTCATTTAACTGGAAATAGCTTTCTAGGTGTTCGGTTAGGCTTGCCGCATATGTATTGTCACATAATAGGGTGTCGTTGAGACGCCATGGTGGTTTCCCTCTATGTTGGTAATGGTTGTGCACAGTGAGGGTCACTGGGGCATGATCTGACCATACAATGCTTTCGATGTTGCATTCTTCCATTTGTGGGAGTAATGTGCCTGATATGAGTATATGATCTATTCTAGAATGAGTTTTGTGCACGTGTGAGTAGAATGTGTATTCTCTTGCTAATGGGTGCTTCGTTTTCCATGCGTCATACAGACCATATTCTTGTATAAGTTTTGTGAGTGCTTTGTTTGTGTTGTTTAGTCTAAGGTGTCTGTCTGAGGCGGTGGGTATCGTAGAGTCAATGCGTGAGTCCATGGTATGGTTAAGGTCTCCGCATATGATCAAAGGGTTTGCCATGTCATTTGGTATTTTATTTAGGACCTTATGTAAAAAGTTACGCTGTTGGTCGTTCGGGCTATAGAGACTCACTATGGTCATCGGGATATTGTTTATGATGCATTGGAGGATCACATATCTACCCTGGCTATCTTTTTTGACTTGGAGTGTTTCTACCGTCAGAGAATTGTGTAGTAAGATGGAAGCACCTCTAGATTTTGATGTGTGCGTTGCATGGTATTGTATTGGGTATGCCCTATTTGCAAAGTTTGGGGTTCGGTTGGTGACAAAATGGGTTTCTTGGATACAGACTATGTCTGCGTTGGCTTTCTTCAGGTCTTCTAATAGGATTCGCCTCTTATGTGGGGTGTTGAGGCCTTTGGTGTTGTGTGAGTATACCAGCATATTAGTTCTGTTGGCGTGTTTTACTGAGATCGTGTCGTCACGTAGCCAGGAGGTAACTATTACTCAGCAGTGTCGTTAAGCAGCGTGGGGTGTGTGCGGTGGGGGGGGCGTAGGGCTGGGATGTGTAGTGGGGTTTACAGGAAACCTGTAGTGCTGGTACTCTGGTCGTACCGTGGGGTATTGGAAGTAGTTTTCCAATTGGGTGGCTGGTTGGGCTCCATAATAAGGAGGTGTTTTGAACAGAAACCTTCAGTGTGAGGGTGAGAAACATTTTTTTTTTTTTTTTTGAACGGTTATTAAACGATTATCACAAGAGACATACTATTAACTTGAGCATTGTAGGAGGCATGCAAGAATACACAAAGCATACATACATTGTTGATTGGATCGGAGCAAACTGCTGTTGACCTGTAGCATTACATAGTGCATACATACAACTCAAACCCAGTAAATTTGCAGTCCGGTGTGGACGGGTGTAGGGCCCCATTATATAGTGGGCTAACTTGAGTGGCTAGGCGATCCTGGCTCGCTAGTTTCCCGCCATATGAGCTACACCCCCTGAGATCCCTAGAGGGGATATTTTGGGCGCTTATGTGGTTTGCCAAACTCCTAATCCCGTGCCATATAGTACTTTACCCAGGGTTTGACGGCCTAGTTGGGCCGCGGCAGGTAGATAAATAACCCCTGTTCAGAGGGTATTAGCCGTGGTCAGAAGCATTATGTGTGCAACGGGATCAGGTGCTATTACTGCAGTCAGGTGTAATATTTGGCGGAGGTGTAATATTTGGCGGGTAAAGGCGCCATAGATTGGTTGGACTTAGCGTCGGGCACTTATCGCGGCAAACATATGGGGGATATGCGCGCCCGGTTCGTAGCTACCGGTGCCAGTAAGGGAGGGGAACCAACTTGGAAGCAACTTGGGGCGAAGTGCCGTCTGCACAGGGTTGAGTGAAACAGTGTTTATACTCACAAACCTAGCATAGCAATCAGCGTGTTCAATACTTGCATTACGGTGCCTCTATCAGTTCGTTATTTAGTACGAGCATGGTGTTAAGTGATTAGTCCATATTTCCATTGCGCTTTCCTCGGGGTGAGTAGGAGTGTGGTCCCGGTGTAGGCGTGGAATCTAGGCCCCATTTCGCGAGTGCAGACTTCCCTTCCTCCGGTGACGAGATGGTGGTGGTTTCCCCGTCTCTGGTGAGTATGATCTTCGTGGGGAAGCCCCACCTGTATCTGATTCCGTTGGAGCGGAGAGCTGTTGTGAACTGGATGAATTCTCGCCTGCGTCGGAGGGTGGTTGCAGAGATGTCCGCCATGATGCGTACCGATGGGTAATCAGCATGCGGGTCTGTTTTGCTGCGATGTGTCCGGAGGATCAGGTCTTTAATATGGTAGTAGTGCGCTCGCACTAGGACGTCCCGCGGGATGGCTTCAGGTAGGTGTCGCGGCCTCGCAACTCGGTGCACTCTGTCAGTTAGGAGCATGTCAGACGGGATGTCTGGAGCGTAGGCATGGAAGAGGCCTTGCACGTAAGTGTGTAGGTCGGCCGGAGTGACAGACTCTGGGATGCCTCTGAGCCTTAAATTATTTCGTCGCGCTCTGTCTTCTTGGTCTGCCACCCGGGTATCTATCTGCTCCATTTGACGTTGTAGAGCTTGTAGCTGACCCGACATGTCTGCCTGTGTGGAAGACAACTCCTCACAATGTCGTTCCACCGTGGCGGTTCTGGTGGAGAGGTCTCTCACCTCACTTTTGATCTGCTCTGCTGTTGTCTGCCAGGTATTTATAAGTTTTGCTGCCATTCCCTCCATAGCCCTTTCGAAGTGGTCCCGCGTGAGGTATTCTGCAGGCAGTGTGGATTCTGGCGTCGGGTGCTGCATTATGGTGTCTGAGTCGTCCGCGCCATCTTGAGTGGCCGCCCGTGCGGTCTCGCTTGCAGGGACGGATTTCTGCCCAAAAAAGCTGTTTTTGTCAGCCTTGGTGGCAGGTTTCTTTGTTTTGGAGGAAGCCATCGCACTTGAAGTCTGTTTTACGGTTTCAGTCTCGCGTAGGTTTGCTTTTGTCGGAGCCCATGTGCCGGAGCAATTCACTGAGCGGCCATCTTGCTCGGCGGTCAGCCACGCCCCCACATGTGAATTACTTCTAATGGTAAAGGTGCACCCAGACACCTATTTGAAGATGGATTTACTATCTTCAACTCCAGTTTATTTTCTTTGCAGCTGCCCACCTAAGTAGTTTGCCATCATTGTGCATAACTGTAATGTCAATACAATCTCTCTCCCCATTCTCTCTCAAAAGCCCCATGTAGTCATATTCCCCTTTCATGCAATCTGCCACTTACTCCTAACTTGTTAACATACCGTCTCCCATCTAGTCACATTCACAATATCCACTTAATTATGTATATATACAACAACCTAGCCAAACTCACATACTCATGCTTAAAATGAGTCACGGTCACATCTTACCCATAACCCAGGCCATCTTTAATATTGACTGGACTCTGGGCAAGGATTTGATAGGGCCCCCTGTCCCTCACTCCACACCCCCTCTCCCTGACATGCAATCAACGCAGTAGTGGAACCATTTTCCCATGCTTGCAGAGTTGTATTTAGCACTGGGCTGTGTTTGAGTGTTTGAATGGAAGCATGATTTTGTGTGGAGTATGTTTGTGTAAATGTAGGGGTGTGTTTGTATGTGTATTGGAGTTTTAATGTAAGCATGCATCTATGTGTATTTTTTTGTGTTTTTTTAATGCTGGGTGTATTTATATATATTTTTGGTGTTTAACACAAAGGTGTGTTTGTATGTATTGTTGTCGTTTCAATGCAGGACTGTGTTTGCATGTAGTGTTGAAGTTTGAATGCAGGGGTGTACTTGCGTGTAGTGTTGGATATTTGAATGATGAGATGTATGCTCATGTACACATACACTGCCACACACACACTGTGATACACATACACATACACACACACTGAAACACATGCAGATACACAGATATGAATACTGACACTCACACTAACACACATGCAGATACAGACTGACAGATACACACACTAACACATACAGACACACAGACACACAACCTGACACACATACAAAGACAGATATACAAACACTAACACATATGGATACTCAGACACACTGATGTATATACTGACACACATGCAGATACACAGATAAAACACTGACACTGACACGCACAGACAGACATACTGACACACACAGAGACATACTGACACACATAGTGACACACACACACATACGCCCTGACAGACACACTGACACACACACAGACAGATATACTGATACACACAGAGACATTCTGACACACAGACACCCTGACAGACATAATCACACACACACACACACATATAGACATACTAAGACACACAAAGACACACTGACATACTGATAAACACAGATAGACATACTGACACACACACAGAAATGGTGACACACATACACAGACACCCTGACAGACATACACACACACACACACACATACCAAGACACACACAGATATACTGACACACACAAATACTGACACTCACACTGACACACATGCAAAGTTTACATTTTTATAGCCACCCTCCAGCCCTTATGGGCTCAGGAGGGTGGCTTCCATGGGGTCCAGTAGCAGGCTGAGGTAGTTGGGAGTGTGAGGCTCTGACAGCCCCCTCCTGACGGCCTCCTCCTCCTTCCTCCCGCACGGCTTCACTCTATCTTGGAGGAAGTGACTCACGGCAGTCACTTCCTCCCAGCCTGCTGCTGTGAAACAAGGGGGCCCGGTCACACTTTTAAGGGGCCACAATGCCTGACCGGGCCCTCTTAGCATGTTGGCTCCTTGTGCAGCCGCAGCATCGGCGGGCCCATGGGGCAAATAAAAAAAATTGCGGACAGCGGGCCCACGTGGTAGCTGCTTTGTGCCCCCCAGGAGTAACTGGGCCCGGGGCAGCTTCCCAGTTTGCCCTGATTTAAAGATGACCCAGCCCATAACCCACCTCTCTGTTCACATATTCTTATCAACCTAGTTACCTACACCTGTCACTCAGTAACATAGCTCCCTGTGCCAAAAATCTATATTTATCCACCAATGCAACAAAATTCACTTACCCAGCTACCTACCATTCCCCATATAAATTATACACAGACTGTTTACATTATATATATCCTCAAAAACATTATACACAGGTGAAGGATAGACAAATTACATATGCAGTCATAAGTACAAATTTGTAAGAATTCTGTACCTGTCATGTTTCTGATCAGGTCAGACAGGACACTTATTCCAGGGTTTACTTCAGGCAGCTTATTTGAATTGTTATGCATGGTTCAGACAAAGGAAAAAAATATCAATAATAGGATAAACAGAGAAAATGAATAATAAAGATAAAGGGGGAAAACAGAATTATAGGAGAGCAAGAAATTGGATGTTTAGGCAATATGCCCCAAAACAGAAATACAGGATATCGGAAAACAATTAGTTAACACTAAACAGTAACATAGAGGATAAAGTAAAACAGGATACAATAACAATTGGATGCACCTCTTTGGTTGGAAAACAGAACTGTAGATTCAAGGTGGTTGAGTATACTTGCAAAATGATAAGAATGTCAGTATTAGCCAGGCAGGTGATGATGGTTGTAGGTAAGTAGAGGTGTAACAGGTTGTCGGGATTCAGGAACAGGTCTTTATCAGTATTAGGTAATAAAAAAAAAACCCGGTATGAGCCAGGAGCAGAACACAATTTCTCTCTCAGTGTAAAGGACACTTGGTTTGTCAGGTGTAGCCTTTTATAGAAGACTTGGAATCTCGTCCTATTCCGGTGAGAGTGATTGAGGAGACTAGTGGCTAGGGAGTCCACTAGAGGCGAGAAACAGGTATTGCATGAAATAAACAGAATAATAACTTGGTTGTTGTTACGGTTACTCCCAGGCTAGCTGGAAGCTGGACCGTTTGGATAGTCTGGATCCCAATGTAGAGAGAGGGAGAGGAGCCGCTTCAGTCGGTAGACCATAGGAATCCTGTAAATGTAGAACAATCCCACTAGCTATGGTACAGCTAGGATACCCTTTTTCCCACAAAACGAGTCGAGGCTGCGATTTGTGGGTCAAGCAAGAACTGGCTTTAATGGCACACAGGTATCAGTATTTATGCAAAATCTCAGGTCCAGGGGCAGCCCCCTATGGACCTGATGGGATACAGGGAAAATACAAGTGATCAACCAATAAGAATACAATGTATCTTTTGAATTTGTTACCGCCCCGCTTGGAGATAATGAATCCAACAGTTGTGACAATACAATTATCTCCAAGCGCCCAAAATACCACATTTCCTTGCCACATAAAAAACAGGTTAAAAATACATAACTTTAACAGTTTCATATATAATTTGTGCATTCCACCATTCATTATGTAGCCCCGGTCTGGGTGAAATAGTTAACCGAGGAGCACCCAGAACCCACGAACTGTACGCTTAGTTTCCTCGTTATAAAGTCCGTTCGTGTCTTTGGTCCAGGGCTTGAGATGGCGGCCATGTTTTTAAGTGAGTTAATAGGCAGCGGGACCTCGACCTCAAACTCGTGGAACGAGTAACGGCTAGGGTTTTTCACGAATCCCCGCTCTGTTACTGGATGTCTCAGCTATTCGTTAGATGAATGCATACCGCCGGGAAAGGGGTACTTAATCTGCGGTTAACCGCAAACCCCAACGTTCTTATTGAGGCCACACGCCAGGCTGTAGGTGGTCCCTGTTCGTGAACCTTTCGGTAGTTTGAGTATCGGGAGATGGGGCACGAACATGAATGCCCTGAGGCCGTCAATTAGGTTGCGGTTAACCGCAGACTGCAACTATCTGGGCGATCAATTAGGGACACACTCCACTCGTAGGGTGGTTGGCCATTTGGTTATTAGAAAGGTGACCGGGGTTAAGTGGCGGCATATGCCAGGGACCAGGTGGTCCGTTGTTCGTATAACAAATGGATATCAGGTAACCAGTTCGGGAGTTGGGCACAAAATTATAGTACCGAAGCAAAACATAGGAATGAACAATGTTATAACTCGTCTGCAGCGATTTTGTAACAGTGCTCCCTTTTTGTGGAACACTCTGGCAGACACCGTCTGACCCCTTTTCAGGGCAGACTAAGACTGTCCAGACTGGTGGTTATGCTGGGCTGAGATCTGTTTGTCTGGACAACCCATCGGCGTTGCAATTCTGCTTTCCAGGTCTGTAGGTAATAGTGAAGTTGAATGGTTGTAGTGATAAGCTCCACCGTAAAAGTCTGCCATTATCCCCAGAGACCCGGTTTAGCCACACCAACGGGTTATGGTCTGTAACCAGAGTGAACTCTTGTCCATACAAATAGGGAGTCAGTTTCTTTAGTGCCCAAACACTCCTTTTCCACTGCGGAATAGCTGACTTCACGTGGTAGGAGGTAGGAGCTTACGGCTGATGTAGGCAATCGGGTGCTCCCCTCCGTCTTCGCCTACTTGGCTGAGGACAGCCCCCAGCCCGAACATAGAATCGTCTGTATGGACGATAAAACGTTTGTTAAGGGCTGGGGCCTCCAAGACAGGAGCATTAACAAGTGCAGTTTTAAGAGCCTGAAAAGCAGTTTCACAGTGGGGAGACCACAGGACCTGTCGGGGTAGGTTTCTCAGATCGGTCAATGGTTTGGCAGTCGTGCTGTAGTCCGGTACAAAGCGTCTGTAGTACACTGCTGTGCCCAGGAAGGCTAGGACCTGGGTCTTAGTGGTGGGGGTGGGCCGATTGGCGGCAGCTTCTATCTTAGCCGGCTCCTGTCGCTGTATCCCACACCCCACTCTGTGACCCAGGTACTGTACCTCGGCCATCCCAAAATTGCATTTTTCTGGCTTCAGGGTCAGGCCAGTGGCCCGAATCTGATCCAGGACCATTCCCACATGAACTAAGTGTTTCTCCCAGGACTCACTGTGAATCGCTATGTCGTCCAGGTATGCGCAAGCAAAACTCTGGAAGCCATCCAGGAGTCTATTCACAAAGCGCTGGAATGTGGCGGGGGCATTCTTCATTCCGAACGGCATTACCTTAAAGTGGTATAAGCCAAACGGGGTGACGAATGACGACTTGGGGATAGCCTCTTGGGCCAGGGGAATTTGCCAATAACCTTTGCAGAGGTCAATGGTGGTTAGATAATTTCCCCTGGCTATTTGATCAAGTAGCTTGTCTATTCTGGGCATAGGGTAGGCGTCCGTCATGGTTTTCTCATTGAGCTTCTGATAATCCACACAAAAATAGGTAGTCCCATCTTTCTTGGGCACTAGGACTACTGGGGAAGCCCATGGACTATCGGAATACTCAATAACCCTTAGTTGGAGCATCTCATCGATCTCCTTCTTCATTTCAGTCCTAACTGCCTCTGGAATTCTGTAAGGGGCCTGTCTTAGGGGGGGTTGCCCCGGGGTATCCACCTGGTGGGTAGTCAGGGTAGTGTATCCAGGTTTTTGGGAAAAAGTGGAGCTTTTGGCTAGGAGTAGTTGGTTAAGCTGCTCCCTTTCAGTGGGACTTAGTCTGTCCCCTATTTTGACCTGGGTTACTATATCTGAGTGGGGACTCTGTTCCAGTAAGTCTGGGATCGGTCGGCTGTCTGGGTCTTCATGTGGGGGAAAACATACAGTTGTCACGTTTTCAGGTCGCTCGAAGTACTCTTTGAGCATATTAATGTGGAAGGTTTTTCTAAGATTGTTGTCATGGCAGCTAGCTATAAAGTAAGTGGTGTCTACTACCTGGTACGGACTCTGCCAGGAGGCTTGGAGTCTATCGGTCTTAATCGGTTTAAGCACTAGTACCTTTTGACCTCTGGTTAAAATTATTTTCCGTGCCCCCAGATCATACCATACTTTCTATCTCCTCTGGGCCGACTGGAGGTTAGCCTGAACATGTTTTTAAGTGAGTTAATTGGCAGCGGGACCTCGACCTCAAACTCGTGGAACGAGTAACGGCAAGGGTTTTGCATGAATCCCCGCTCTGTTACTGGATGTCTCAGCTGTTCGGGAGAGACGAATGCAGACCGCTGGGAAGGGGTACTTAATCTGCGGTAAACAGCAAACCCCAACGTTCTAATTGAGGCCACACGCCAGGCTATAGGTGGTCCCTTTTCGTGAACCTTTCAGCAGTTTGAGTATCGGGAGATGGGGCGCGAACGTGAATGCCCTGAGGCCATCAATTAGGTTGCGGTTAACTGCAGACCGCAACTCTCTGGGCGATCAATTAGGGACACACTCCACTCGCAGGGTTGTCAGACGTTCGGTTATTAGAAAGGTGACCGGGGTTAAGTGGTGGCACACGCCAGGGACCGGGTGGTCCATTGTTTATATAACGAATGGATATCAGGTAACCAGTTCGGGAGTTGGGCACAAAATTATAGTACCGAAGCAAAACATAGGAATGAACAACGTTATAACTTGTCTGCAGTGATTTTGTAACAGTTGTCAAGATAGGATCCTGACACAACCTTTTGGCTGGTTTAATATAGAGGGAAAATAATGTATTGCAACATCTGCAGTGTTACAGTTAATCAACAGTCCTAGTAACCAAACTTATAGTTTGAGGAAAATGCTTCCTATGAAACCTTTTCTTGAGAAAAAAGTTGGGCATGTAAAAGGAGCAGAAGTAAAAACAGACAAGAGCATATTTTCAAATTTGGAGGATAGAATACTGTCAAATATGTGTGATGGAGGTGATTCTGTTTGTGATGGCGATCCATTAAATCAGCCACAGTTTGCAATTTAGTTGCACATTTAGAATGTATTAAATATCACTATGTGTGCCCCTTTAAGAATATCTCCAAAGTTACACATTAATATGGGCCAATTTGTGCATAGTATTTTAATTATTCTCTAATATCTTTATACATTTTTATACTAAATTCTGTTTTTCAGTATAAAATAATATATAGTACAACATTTGCATCTAGTATTTATAATAATAAAATTTTACATTTATAGAATATAATTTAAAGTTCTATTTAAATAATCCATGCCTCAGCCAGTTTACATTTTATTTCTATTTTCCATTGCATATAAGTTATTATTTATTGTGATAAATAATGTAAAACCCATGCTGCATTATTTAAAGTTTTATTAACATCTAGAACTTTTTATACACAGACAGAGATATTCCTTCAACTCTAAAGGCATTGTGCGGAAGAATGGTATAGATTTTAGCATTTGGCTAATGTAGATATAGTAATTGGAAAAGGGCAAAGTAGATTTTGCTGTGGAAACACATGACAATGTGGCAAATCATGAAGCAAAATAAAGCACAGAATAACACAGAAGGAGCAAAATACTCGTCATGAGAGTTTCAAATAAACAGTACAGGTATTTTATTTCGAACTACCCACTAGAATTTCTTTGGAAAATAAAGTTTTTTTAAAGCATGCACATTTACTGTTAATAAATATTAGACTTGAAGACAACGAAAAATTTGGTTCGGCCCAGCAATCTTTGATGAAAATAATTATTCTTTTTGGGACAGTTATAAATATTTTTTTTATTTTTTACAGTTGTTGGAATTTATGAAACGTTTCAAAGTAGATAAGATAAGACTAAGAAAAATACATAGATAAACATTACAAGCACAAATTTATGCAACGTATGATTATATAATCTAACTCAGAGACAGATTATTTGGGTAATTTCACTGTTATAGCAAACATACTGACATTCTCTCTTCTTTAGATATTGAATGCAGGCCTCATATTGTTCTATTTTACTGGGCTTGGTGGCTGAGGACCAGTGATGAGATAATGTCAATCCTAGATGGGAAAATTAGGTCCATTGAGAAAGGCACGCTTGTTAGTGGCAAAACACTGGGGTCTTCTCGACACGTATCCAGCTCTGATTGGCTTTCTGTAAGTTATTTGTAGAAATATTTTTGGTTTAAGCGTTTGTTGCTTTTTTGTATATATATATATATATATATATATATATATATATATATATATATATATATATATATATATATATACACTGCTCAAAAAAATAAAGGGAACACAAAAATAATACATCCTAGACCTGAATGAATTAAATATTCTTCTAAAATACTTTGTTCTTTACATAGTTGAATGTGCTGACAACAAAATCACACAAAAATAAAGAATGGAAATCAAATTTTTCAACCCATGGAGGTCTGGATTTGAAGTCACACTCAAAATTAAAATGGAAAAACAAACTACAGGCTGGGGCTCAGTAGTGTGTGTGGCCTCCATGTGCCTGTATGACCTCCCTACAACGCCTGTGCAAGCTCCTGATGAGGTGGCGGATGGTCTCCTGAGAGATCTCCTCCCAGACCTGGACTAAAGCATCTGCCAATTCCTGGAAAGTCTGTGGTGCAACATGACGTTGGTGGATGGAGCGAGACATGATGTCCCAGATGTGCTCAATTGGATTCAGGTCTGGGGAACGGGTGGTCAAGTCCATAGTCCATAGTCTTCGTCTTGCAGGAACTGCTGACACACTCCAGCCACATGAGGTCTAGCATTGTCTTGCATTAGGAGGAACCCAGGGCCAACCGCACCAGCATATGATCTCACAAGTGGTCTGAGGATCTCATCTCAGTACCTAATGGCAGTCAGGCTACCTCTGGCGAGCACATGGAGGGCTGTGCGGCCCACCAAAGAAATGGCACCCCACACCATTACTGACCCACTTCCAAACCGGTCATGCTGGAGGATGTTGCAGGCAGCAGAACATTCTCCACAGCGTTTCCAGACTCTGTCACGTCTGTCACATGTGCTCAGTGTGAACCTGCTTTCATCTTTGAAGAGCACAGGGCGCCAGTGGCGAATTTGCCAATCTTGGTGTTCTCTGGCAAATGCCAAACATCCTGCACAGTGTTGGTCTGTAAGCACAATCCCCACCTGTGTTCGTCGGGCCCTCATACCACCCTCATGGAGTCTGTTTCTGACCGTTTGAGCAGACACATGCACATTTGTGGCCTGCTGGAGGTCATTTTGCAGGGCTCTGGCAGTGCTCATCCTGTTCCTCCTTGCACAAAGGCAGAGGTTGCGGTCCTGCTGCTGGGTTGTTGTCCTCCTACGGCCTCCTCCACGACCCCTGATGTACTGGCCTGTCTCCTGGTAGCGCCTTCATGCTCTGGACACTACGCTGACAGACACAGCAAACCTTCTTGCCACAGCTCACATTGATGTGCCATCCTGGATTAGCTGCACCTGAGCCACTTGTGTGGGTTGTAGACTCTGTCATATGCTACCACTAGAGTGAAAGCACTGCCAGCATTCAAAAGTGACCAAAACATCAGCCAGGAAGCATAGGAATTGAGAAGTGGTCTGTGGCCACCACCTGCAGAACCACTCCTTTATTGGTGTTGTCTTGCTAAATCCCTGTCATTTCCACCTGTTGTCTATCCTATTAGCACAAAAGCATGTGAAATTGATTTTCACTCAGTGTTGCTTCCTAAGTGGACAGTTTGATTTCACAGAAGTGTGAAAGTGTGAATGACTTGGAGTTACATTGTGTTGTTTAAGTGTTCCCTTTATTTTTTTTGAGCAGTGTGTATATATATAAATATATATATATATATATATATATATATATATATATTGTGTGTATATATATATATATATATATATATATATTGTGTATATATATATATATATATATATATATATTGTGTGTATATATATATATATATATATATATATATATATATATATATTGTATATGTCATGTTTTATTAATTTGTATATCTGCTGTCTCTGTAACAAAAAAAGTTGACGTTTGCATTTGGCATTATACACTGCCTGAAAAACCCTTTAAGTGGAGCGCTTTAGTATACTTACCCCTATTTTTAGGGGTATCGGGTTATCCCAGGTAGGGTTAACAATGCAAAACAAGAAAAAAAGGAAGAGATCTCCAATGGTGAAGTACGTCTAGTAATGGTAAGAGAGATATAAGTGATGGTGATTTTACACTCACAAGTGGAGAGCCAAGTGGGGGATTGGCTCAAATCACATAGGCTTCGGTGTGCATAAGGGTTTTGGTTTTCTTACTTCAATCCTCAAAGGGAAAAAAAACACATAAAGGGGGTTGTCCCTTAGTGAAGTATGTTGTGATAAATAATATATACAATAATATTTCAAAATGGAAAATTGCTCACCTTGTCCAGAGCCAATATAAATCAACCTGGCTCTGGTTTACACAGCGGGGTGTGTAGCTTGAGGCAGGCCTCTGTTTATGCCTCCGCTGCTGCTCACCTGTCTCGTGGCGTGTACAGGTATGAGATTGCCTGTTGGGCTGCGTTGAAGGGAGGTAGAGCCACCAGCTCCTCTGACCCCATGGGCCCGCGCTTGTTTGTCTTGCTGAGTGTTCTGAGCTCTGCTGAAAGGTATGCCCCTCTAAGGACTCGGGCGCACGCGGCAGCCGTCATCTTAGGTGATGCAGTCGGGCCCTCGAGTGTGGTTGCGGCGCCTTTGTGCTCCGGCTGCCAAGCCTCTGGGTGGGGACCGGGATCACCCCCCCGGTCCATGGGGGGGAGGGGAAACAGGGCCGGGTCCGCCCAGGTTCATGCTCCAGGCTGGGCGCTGTATTGCATGATAGTGGGGTGGTGGCCGTCCGCCCCACTCACCGCCGGAGAAGGCCCCAGATGGGACCACTACGTTTTCTCCTCCAGGGGACTGCAGCTTGATAAGCCAGCCTCTCCCTGGTTTCAGCTGACCTTCTGCTTTGGGCACTGTTGCTGTCGGTCAGCTTTTCTGGCAAAAGATATAGCTGTTTAATCGTTTTTTGTGTTGTGTAGCAGGAGCTTCTTTTGCCTGCGACCGTCCAGCCAGCCAACATTTTTCCCAAATATTTTTTTATTGTAATTTTACAGAAAAATAAGCATATATGTTCAACAGCATTTTTACATTATTTCATACAATATGGTAAATTGGATTATTCCATTGTGTTACCATTCAAGTCCATTCTTAAATGGATGGTCATTAAATTTGAGTATCTAAAAGTTAATAGTGTCTAGGAATAAATTACTTATCCAAAATACTGCCTTCAACGAGGTATATCTTACACAACATATAACATAAATATCACATACAAGATACAACGTAAGGACACCTGTGGAGAGTAAAGAGGATGGGGAGCTCCAATATAGCTTCTTTAATAATATTGAATCAATCAAGAACCATTTTAGGGATAATATTAATAGTATTTTGCTAAGTGAATATAGCTAAATATAGTCTTGACAGGGTTTTATTTATTTGGAGAATCTATTCTTTATAATAATCAAACCAAGTTTTCCATATTTTGTTATAGGTATCAATATTGTTATCTTTAAAATAGACATCCTTTTCCATTACACCTTGATATTGGATTTGGGCTTTGATCTCTATTAAGGATGGAGATTCAGTATGTCTCCAATTTCTAGCCATACACAGTTTAACTGCCATTAAAACATGGATAATTAGATATAAAGATGGTTTAGCCATTTTTGGCATATCTAGATGAAATTAAAATCTTTCTGGGCCCGACTATACCTAACATGACAATTCTTGAACTAGCTGGTACCTTGTGTTTAGAACCGCATCTCTCTCATCCTGACATAAGTTCTCAATGTTTAGCATCACACTAAAATATAAAAATGTTCCGTTTCCTCACATGCCTTGTTAACTACTGTTCAAAATATGCTTATTGATGCTGTTGTTTCACTGTAAGACAAAATGTTATATGTTTTCACATGCACAAGAAAAAATAAAGAATTATAAAATAAAAAATAAAAAATGTGAAAACCACCTGTTTTACCCACAGTAATACCCATGATTTGTAAATAAAATTCACCAATTAAAAAAATTTGAGCTCCAAAATAAATTTAACCAAAATTAAAATGAAATCCCTTAAAGCCGATGTTAGATCTGGATCTGGGGCCATAAAACGATCATTGGCCTGTAAGCTCAGATCATGTCTTATAATCGTATACAAGAGGTCACGTCTAAAGTTGCCCAACTGTATTCAGGGTCCCATTCGATATTTTAAATTTCCTGTAAAAAGGACTTTTTGTCTCTTATATACGATGGGGCTCCGTGTGCATATTTTTGAAGATGTGTTTCCGCAAATCAGCTGTTAACGAGTCAACCCCACTAATGATAGGGTGGCCTGAAGGATTGAGAAGACATTTATGGGTCTTTGGAAGAAAATAAAAAATAGGGAAAATTTGATTATTTTGTAATAAATGTCAAAATTAGGTTATGGAATTATATTATTGGCTCTAGCATTTTCCAATATAGTTTTCAACTCCAAATTAAATTGTACTGTTGGATCACTTTTAAGTGTGATATAAGCTTTTTTTGTCATTTAGAATATTGAGTGACTCCTCTAAATAATAATCTGTGGTCATTAATACGATCCCACCCCCCTTGTCCGCTTCCATGATAACTATGTTGTGCCTTTCCATTAATTTCTTAAGACACAGTTCCTCTTTTTTTGTGAAATTGGTCATGACCTGAAATTCTTGGTCTACCATATGTTCAAAATTTCTAGGTAGGGTCCCTGCACAAAAATGGATTTGGGTTTAAACCTTTGATTCATTTGTATAGAGTGGTCTGTAATATAAGCACCTGGAGAAGAAGGATGCAGGAGAAAATGCCTCTTAATAGTCATATATCTAATATATTGCTTAAGATCAATATAAAGAACAAAATCATTAACCACCTTATTTGGGGCAAATGTCATGCCCTTAGGCAATAAATCAATTTTTTCATCAGATAATTTGACATCCGTTAAGTTAAGATACCCCATATCTGTTTCTCTCTTACTTATTCTTTTCTGAAGGAAATTTGGGTGGAACGGAACAAACTGATTGGGGTGTTCCCATGTCATGGTTCTTGGATGGAAATAATTGGTAATGTTTTTTTTCTTTTGGTCCCCTGGGTCTCCCATGAAAATTTGTCTCTTTATAATTGTATTGTGTATTAGCACCATTCATGTTGGAATGATTACTCGCCACTTGTGCATAGGATCTATCATTCCTCTCTCTCTTCGGGAACCTTCCCCTAGGATGTTGAGTATTAGATCTATCTCTATACATAGAATTTCTGAAGTTGCTATTTAGTGGTGAATAGTGATGTCGCGAACATAACATTTTCCGTTCGCGAATAGCGAACGCGAACTTCCGCAAATGTTCGCGAACGGGCGAACCGGGCGAACCACCATAGACTTCAATAGGCAGGCGAATTTTAAAACCCACAGGGACTCTTTCTGGCCACAATAGTAATGGAAACGTTTTTTTCAAGGGGACTAACACCTGGACTGTGGCATGCCGGAGGGGGATCCATGGCAAAACTCCCATGGAAAATTACATAGTTGATGCAGAGTCTGGTTTTAATCCATAAAGGGCATACATCACCTAACATTCCTAAATTGTTTGGAATAACGTGCTTTAAAACATCAGGTATGATGTTGTATCGATCAGGTAGTGTAAGGGTTACGCCCGCTTCACAGTGACAGACCAAACTCCCCGTTTAACGCACCGCAAACAACCGCAAACAGTCCATTTGCACAACCGCAAACTCCCCATTTGCACAAGGTTGGATACCAAGCTAGCCATGTCCTGTTCCTTGTCCTCACTGATGTCATTGAAGGTCTCTTCCTCCAACCAGCCACGTACAACACCAAGGGTCCCCGAAAGGTGACAACAAGCCCCCTGTATTTCTTTTTTTAAATGTACACTACTGTTACACCAGATATGAGTTGCACTGGTGTGACACTGTGCCCTGGCAGGCCCTGAAACGCACACGTGTGAAGGAAACTGACTGCTATTATATTACAGTCAAAAAAGTTTTTGTTTTTTTAAATGCAAGCTTAAAAAAAAAGCAGACTGGTGTTCTAGCCCTAAAAATGGCTTTTTGGGGTGCTGTCCTTACAGCAGAGATCAGATGAGTCCTTCAAGACTGTAGTGGACACTGAATACACTAGCCTAGCTATCGATTTCCCTATTAAATCAGCAGCAGCTACACTGTCCCTCCTCTCACTAAGAATGCAGCTTCCGGGGGGCGGGGCCTAGCTGTCATGGAGGAAAGACGCACTTCTTGTGAGCTCCCTCAATATCTCACTTTAAGCAGCTATCAACAAGCCAATTTCACCCCAGAAGGGGATGACCCAGCAATGTTGCTCCTACCTGACCGACCCAACATGCTTAATAGCGGTCAGCAACTTGACAGAGTCTTACTTACCTCCGCGTGGCAGGGCGGGAGAGGTGGCCGATCTCCCGATCTTGGGATGCCCAGGAGCAGCTACTTCCTGGCAGGAGCTCCATACCCCCCCCTCGGACCGGTGGGGGTTATCCTGGTCCACCCCTGAGAGGCTGTCTGGAGCTAATTGAAGCACAGAGCACAGCCGCCAAGGCTGACATACTCATCTGCGACTCTCCCAATATGGCAGCAGCCGCGTGTCCTCCTGGTACCAGCAAAGCATGGCAGGATATTGAGTCTAAGCTCGACAGACTCTTTAATCAATTTTGGAAGCAAATAATAAGCAGGAAGCCCCAACAAGCTCCACCACAGCCCCAACAAGCTCCACCACAGCTAAGCGAAGCGGTCCCCATTAAAATCCACCAACGCAAAAGGCGTCGAAAACGGGACCGGAGGCACAAACATAAATGCAGAGCCTGCCCCACGTCAAGCGCTCGCCTCCACCTTAAGCCACCACAATCCCGCACCGGACGTGAAGCACCACCGGGACATATCCGACCACCCGACAAAACAAGCTTCCACCACCTCAAGCCGCGAACCCAGCACTCAGCCAGAGACTTGCCTTTGTTGTTCCAGGTATCAGGGACTCCCAGGGTCTGCACCTGGCGCCCAGAAGGGATCGGATGAGCACAAGCAGTAAACAGCAGCCTGCCAAGCATTTCCCGATCCTCCACACCATGCCTTTGATCACATGAACTGCTCTCTGCACATTAACTAATCGTAAAGTAGCAAGCGTTTAAACATGTCATTATTTCACCTCCTAAAGAGTTTATTGTCGTAGTTCCTTACATGCCTTTACCTTAACCGTTCATGTATTATGTTATTCACTAGTCTCATCTCATGGGGCGACTCACACTTGATTTATAACTAGTGGTGGATCTGCTGATATAAATACACAGTTGATAACGTGCAAGCTACACCCTAAACATGACAGCCATCTCTCACAACAATGTACTGCTATATACTCATTCCCTCAGTGCAACTAGCCATGATATACGCACGTTCAGCCTAGCATGCTCAAATATAACACACTTCTGTCTTAAAAAAAAAAAAAAAGAATGCAGCATCAGAATTAATCTAAATTGTATGCTGTCTAGGAGGTGGGAGGGTCTGGGAGGGAGGGTCTGCTGCTGATTGGCTGGAATGTGTTTGCTGACTGTGAGGTACAGGGTCAAAGTTTACTCAATGATGACGAATAGGGGGTGGACTGAACATCGCATATGTTCGCTGTCCGTGGCGAACGCGAACAAGCTATGTTGGCCAGGAACTATTCGCCAGCGAAACGTTCGGACATCACTAGTGGTGAATTAGAGTTGTTATGGTGTCTTAAATACATGTTTTTATTTTTATTCCTGTTATGGTGAGTTTTAGAGCTCCTTTTTTGGGGATAAGTGTGTATTTGTTTTTAAGAATTAATTTGGTATTGGTTGAGAATGTATTTGGTATTTTATCCTCCTTGTCACTTCTATATTTCTCGCTTTTAGTCTCTGCAATTTTCTCATCTAGACTTTTTATATTCTTTTGGAACATTTCTTCTCTTTCCTTAAATTCAATACTCTCCTGATCAATAGACAAATTAAACTCTAAATCACCTATTTCTTCCTCTAGTTTATCCTTAACCTCCCTGCAATATTTTAAAATGAGTTGAATTAATTTTTGTTATACTTAACACTAGCCTTAACAGTAACATTAAATCCAACACTGATACTAAATTAAGAAATAACATTGATTCTACCAATAACACCAGCCACAACCCTAAAGTTACTCTTAACACTAACCCTACGCTAGCTGTAACAATACATTACAAAATCATGAAATGTAGATGGTCCCCATATATTGATGGGGACCTTCTATGCCTCTAATGATGTTCCTTTCGAACTTACAAGTTTGAGCGCAGACCAATCAAGTAGGCAAATATTGGTGAAAGAGTAGGAAAACATAAAAAGAAAGAATATGAGAACTCGGAAAAAAGCTAAGCGAGACTTGTGGCGAAAGCCACTTTTCCACTGGGGTTTGTATGGGACTACTTGCCAGCCTTTTACCCTGTGACTATGGCCCCTTTAATTTATTATGATTTAAAAAAAAAAATCTATTTGTACCTATTAGGACTTTGGATAATAATTGTACCTATTAGGACCTTGGACAATAATTCTTCTAGCTAACCGCAGCTAAATTGGCAAACGGCTTAGCGGTCGCCGTTCGTATAGTCGAACATGTGGCGGTGGCCATGTTGTTTAGTTGAACGTGTTCAGCTGTGTTGTCGTTGAGTTCAAGGAACTCAAATTGGACATGCAACTGCACGAGCTATACAGCTATACTCTCCTGGAGGAGAGGTCTTTCCTACATGGTCCTGGATATCAGAGGTTGGACCAGGTTGGAGGAAGATGGTGAGATCCCAGCTAAGCTACGGCAGTTGTGGAGTCTGTGGTGCCCGGTGCGGTGCTTACAGTCCTCAGCTTCAGCTAGGAAGCATCTGTTGGCAGAGGTGCCCAGTCGGGGTGCCAGGTGATCTGTGACATTGGTGGCAGTGGTGGGATGGCTTTCTAGTCAGAGGAACAGCATCCTGGAGAAACAGGAATCGTTAGGGATTAATATGGAGGGATAGAGCCAGCCACCATGCAGAGCCCCTGTCTTCAGCGATATGGAACCAGCTAGTCCCTTGACAGTGTTTGAAGTGACGGAGGAGTTTCCCTGGAGGTTGTAGAAACTCTTGACCCTACAGGATGGGCTGGTATCAGAAACGGCCATGTTGGACTACAGAGAGACCACCAGAAAAGAGCCGTGGGACGAAACCCTGGAGGGTGTACAGCGTTGACGAGGTGAGCATCTCCCCAGCGACTACAGGCCCGAGTGGCAATGCGGATGCCTATGCTGGGAGAGCTGCCCATGAGGGAGTGGGTGAAGCAGCTTGATTTACTGGTACAGAGGGAACTGTGCCTTAATCACACATACCAGGTGCTACGGTGGTATGCGGTTCAGCGTGTTCCCGGAATGGCTTAGTACGACAGACCTGAGGTCAAGGACTGCAATGGCCCTGGGCTGTTATGGGAGGCCTTTGCTGAACCAGAGTTCGGGAATGCTGCAGAATCACAGCTTTGGGACATACATGACTACAGAGAAGCCGTGCTGGATCTTCCTAGTGCTAGTCCTAGGGCCATACCTGATCCATTTGGCCGTCAGGGAATGGGATCTGGAGCAGGAGTACCAGCACCTACTCAGCTCAAGTCAGCCCCAATATACCTTTCAGGCAGAGCCGGAGAGCAGGGTGGCAGATCCAGGCCAGCCCTTCAATATACCTTGCAGGCAGTGCCGGAGAACAGGGTGGCAGATTCAGGCCAGCCCTTCAGCTGGGAAGACAAAATAACCTGGTTCTGGGAAGATCCCCAGAGATGAGACCGATGTCTCTCCATTGGCCCTACAGGGAAACTGGGCAGCCGGCCCAGATCTCCAGCTACAGGGAGTGGAGACAGTTGGTTTCACTACCCAGCGGCAGTGTGCAGCACAGGGAGCAGAAGGTGTCGTCCTTCCTCCCCAGTGCCAGAGTGAGTTTCAGGGAGAGGGGACAACTGGTCTCTCTCCCCAGCGGCAGCGTATCCTACAGGGAGAGGAGACAATCGGTCTCCCTCCCCAGCAACAGTGTGCCGTACAGGGAGCAGAAGGGGTCGTCCTTCCTCCCCAGGGGCAGAGCGAGCTACCGGGAGTGGGGACAGTCGGTCCTACTCCCCAGCAGCAGCTCACCTTGCAGTAGGAGGAGACGGTCGGTCTTACTCCCCAGCGGCAGTGTGCATCACAGGGAGCAGAAGGTGTTGTCCTTCCTCCCCAGTGGCAGAGTGAGTTTCAGGGAAAGAAGACAACTGGTCTCACTATCCAGCAGCAGCGTACATTGCAAGGATGAGGTGGAAACCAGTCTCTCTGCCCAGCGGCATTGTATCCTACAGGGAGAGGAGGCAACTGGTCTCCCTCCCCAGTGGCAGCCGGAGATACCAGGAGAGGAGACAACTGGTCCTTCTCCCCAATTACCAGGGGACAGCACCCCTGACCCCAATGGAGCAGATGGGACTGCGGTCTCTGTACCAAACCTGCAGGGATGCTGGATGGCCGGTCCAGATCCCCAATCAACCCCGCAGGATTACCAGGAGGAGGAGGTAGGCGAGCCCTCCTCTCCACAGCCGATTCCCAACCAGGTTCTGGGGTTAGTGGAGGAGACAGCAATACCCACTGACCCCCTTCCAGCAGAAGAGCTGGCATCAGGGCAGAGCCCTGCTGGCCTCTGCCCTCCCCTTTACCTTTGTCAAGGGCTTGACTACCTGCAAATGGAGCACCAGCATCAGATCCAACTAAAGCAGTTGTGTCCCTCCCACTTCTTTGCGTAAAGGACATAGTTAACATTTTGCAGTTATAATGTAAATAAACTGGGTGCTTTCAGAAACTGGACCTCTTCATATTCATAATATAACCAAGCTGGAAAAAATGAGATGGGAGATATTTTGGTCTAAAACTTAATATTTCTTGCTCTATTCCTAAACATTCCTGTAAACATTGACAGTGATTTATAAAGTATTTTCCAACAGCAAACTATTTTTTATCAGACTCTCATAAATACCGTATATACTCGAGTATAAGCCGACCCGAATATAAGCCGAGGCCCCTAATTTTACCCAAAAAAACTGGGAAAACTTATTGACTCGAGTATAAGACTAGGGTGAGAAATGCAGCAGCTACTGATAAATTTCTAAATAAAATTAGATCCTAAAAAAAATATACTAATTTAATATTTATTTACAGTGTGTGTATAATGAATGCAGTGCAGCGTGTGTATGAGTGCAGCGTGTGTGTATGAGTGCAGCGTGTGTGTATGAGTGCAGCGTGTGTGTATGAGTGCAGCGTGTGTATGAGTGCAGTGTGTGTATGAGTGCAGCGTCTGTATGAATGCAGTGTGAGTGTATGAGTGCAGTGTGTGTGTATAAGTGCAGTGTGTGTATGAGTGCAGTGTATGAGTGCAGTGTGTGTGTGTGTGTTGCAGAGCCTTGGTGGGGGGTGGGCAATTTTTTATTTTTATTTTTTTTATTATTTTTTATTATTATTTATTATTTTTATTTATTTAATTTAATTATTATTATTTTTGTATTATTATTTATTATTTAATTATTTTTTTTATTATTACTAATTATTTTTTTTCGTCCCCCCCTCCCTGCTTGATACATGGCAGGGAGGGGGGCTCTCCTTCCCTGGTGGTCCAGTGGCATTGGCAGTTCAGTGGGGGGAAGGGGGGGCTGGCAGAGCTGTAACTTACCTGTCCTGCAGCTCCTGTCAGCTCTCTCCTCCTCCGCGCCGTCCATGCAGCTCCCTCTGTCAGCTCCCAGTGTAAGTCTCGCGAGAGCCGCGGCTCTCGCGAGATTTACACTGGGAGCTGACCGAGGTGCTGAACGGACGGCGCGGAGGAGAAGGGAGCTGACAGGAGCTGCAGGACAGGTAAGTTACAGCTCTACCAGCCCCCCTCTCCCCAAGTCTGTATTATGGCAATGCAAATTGCCATAATACAGACTATTGACTCGAGTATAAGCCGAGTTGGGGTTTTTTAGCACAAAAAATGTGCTAAAAAACTCGGCTTATACTCGAGTATATACGGTACTTAATAAGTTATATTGAAACACACTATGTACCCTGTTTATTGTAGAAGCAAGGTAGCACTAGACATAACAAAACGAGGAAAAGGTGTATCATGGGTGTTTTTATATAAATTGTGGCTGACAAAATGTGTTAATTGTTATTATTACAAATGCCAGAAGCTATAATAGGAGATTTATTATATAGGATGCATCAATTACCGCAACAAAACATGAAAATGACAAACAAAATGTGAGGGGTATAATCACTTTTGTGAGATACTGTAAATAGTTTAAGGTTAGAGTGATCAGTGTATTACAGGAGTAAATAATGGTGTTGTAAATGCATAGAGATGAATATAGTAGAATAATTAGGAAAAGCAATATTTAATAATTGAAAACAAGTGAAGACATGAAGGGAAAACATGCAACAAATGTTAGTCTCCACTATGTTCTTACTGAAACTGGATGCTATTTTAGTAAGGTATCAACAGAGAAAAATTGAGATTAAGATCAAGTGCCAGTTTTTATAATAAAAAGGGAGATATGATCCTATTCCAAATAGTACATTTTAGAATATAGCGTGATGGTTTTAGAGATGTACAAAGAAAGCTAAGAAATGTGCTAAAAGTCTGAAGTATTGGAATAAGCAAATGGATAATGGCAAATTGTGGTTTGCACAGATACGAGATAAACTACGAAAAGCACCGATAAAACTAACTGATAGAGGAAAGCCTGAGAAACAGAATATTGAGACAGCGTGAGAAAACAAAAGAAGCCTATTTATTCACAAATTGTGCATAAAAGGTAAAAGTGATGAATCACAGACAACAGGTATGTTGAACTCGTCCATTTATGGAACTTATATTCTGTTTTCCCTACTTTTTTCTGTTTCCACTTCTGCTCTACTTATATAAATATCCTTATCTTTCTTACATCTCATAATACAAAGCTAAAAGTGAAAAATGTTGTATTGTTGAATTACATACAGTGCAATAGCACAATTATCGAAGATTCGATTTATGAAGGATGTATAGATAACAACAAATTCTAAAACTGGGCATTTGTGCATTAACTCCTTAAGGTGGGCGGGTGGGCGGGTGTGCGATGCCGTCCTTGGGGACCCGGCTCTAAATGCCGTCGGGCGACATAGCACGTCCACAGTGTCCTTCCCACTTACCTGCTTCCGGGGATTCCAAGCTGGCGATCGCGATGGGGGGACCTACCTGAAATCCCAAGGAGACCCCCTGCTGCCGATCTGGCCCTCTGGGTCATGTGATCGTGAGGTCCTTGCGAGGACCTCACAATCACATGGACGGAATAGTCGTCTATAGCAGTGCCAGCAGGGTGAGTGCCTGGAATGAAAAGTAGTCCCGCTGCTGCCTGTAGAGAAGTTTTAATAAACTTTTAAAACAATCTAAAATAAAATAATATATAATATATATATATGATCTAACTATATACATATACACTTACACATACACACATACACTGTTGAAGTGTATTGTAATATATATATATATTAATATCAAAATACACATAGAATGATATTAAATATATATATATATATAGATTAAATATATCAATATATATTTATAAATTAAATATATAAATATGTAAAAAATTAGAAAAAAATTTGAAAAAAATAATAATAAATATATATATATATATATATATATATATATATATATATATATATATAACAATATATAGAAATATATATATATATATATATATAACAATATATAGAAATGTATATATAGAAATATAAAAAAAAATACCGGCACTCTAGGATTTGTTCATCCGATTTATTCTTAGTTAATCCAGAGATGTCGTTTCAGCTCCCGATCGGAGCTTTCATCAGGACACATAAAATAGCATACATTAAAATGACAAACATTTATAGGACATATCAACCAATACTCACTCACCAAATCAGCTGTACCACATTGCCTCTGATGCCCGACGTGCACTCAGCGCATATGCGCATGTCTGCCTTTCGTTAAGTCACTCCCCCGTCATGTAGCAGCTGTAGCCAATCACCTTCTATGGCTACGTCACAGTTCCATGGCAACCATTCATACATTCTCAGTCTCTGCCACTGCTGTGTAAACAGTAGCCGCGAGGAGGATATCTCCTTTCTCAGTGATCCCACCCAGTCCATGACGTGGGTTAGTTGACGTTACTATGGCAGCAGTTCCCCGCCATGTCTGAGGGGATATGGATACAGATCTATATTGTATAATATTGTGAATACATTTCAAATCAATAGAACATAAATTTCACCTGCATAGTCTCACATAAAGAGCTGTCTTTACTTTGAAGTCTGAAATCATTACATCATTTGGATGTGTTGCCAGAAGTCGCCTGGCCCAGACTGAACAGGTAAAATATGTGGATTAGTAGAGTGTTTGACACAGATACACACAAAATGTAGTTTAGACACCCATCCACATACCATGCAGTTCACAGACACAATCCACCTCCCCCCACAACCACAAGTGAGGGCTACTTTCTTTGCTGCAAGTCTGATGCCACACCCAGTGCAGGCTGAAGCAGTTGCTTCCTCTCCTCCATTACCTAATCAGAAATACAGCCTACATTCTGCATTCTGCAGTAAGAATGTATGGGGCAAGAAGGAGCCAGCAATGACTCAGAATACATTGCTTCCTGCTGAGACCTTGCCTTTATTAAATACAAAAAACTTAGGTGTGCTATGTCCTCATCACACCTCTTCTGGGGCCCTCAGTGCCATAGCACCTGCTGCACTGGCAGTAGTTCCACCCCGGCACTCAAAGGTCATTACGCTTTGATGCATAAGATAATCTATTGGATTCAAGCAATATCCAAGAAACATTTCCTTAAGTGAACAGATATTATACATAAAGAAAAGGTGTTGAACAGAAGAATACAATGCCTTACTATTTCCAGGATGATCAATACAACATGATTTTGTTTTTATTTTTTTATTTTTTTAAGTGATGGTGTAGTGCCAAGAAATGCTGTCAATAGATATCTATACAATTATGCCATGGCTACATGTCTATTTAAAATGTCTCTGATTCAATTTTCATCTAATATTTTGCATATGCATCTTCCACCTTTGCTTGTGTACACCCTCAGGTAGGAGGGGTGACATGAGATTGTGTTTATCCTTCCATTTGGTGTTCTTTACCATATTAACCCCTTAAGGACAGAAGGCGTTCTATGCCGTCCTATGTACTTACCCGGTCGCCGGCGATCCCACGCCAGCAATCGCGGTGTGGGGACTCACCTGGCAGCCCAGGGAGTACACCTCCTTTTTTTCTGGCCCCCCCTGGGCCATGTGATCACGAGGTCCTTGCGAGGACCTCATGTTCACATGGACAGCATAGCCGTCAATAGCAATGCCAGTAGGGGGAGTGCCTGTAATGACAGGTACTACCCCAGCTACCTGTAAATAGTAAAATAAATGTTAAAGGTACAGTTTAAAATAAAATATATACTTAGATCATAAATATATTTATTATATATATATATGATCTAAGTATATATATATATATATATATATATATATATATATATATATATATATATATATACATACATACATACACATACACTGTCTAAGTGTATTTTAATATTAATATATATAATTATATTTATATTTATATATATATATATATATATATATATAAATATCAAAATACATGTAGAATGATATTGATTATATATATATATATATATATATATATATATATATAATTATTTATATACATATATATGTATGTAAATACCTTAAAAATAAAATAAAAAATAATAATAAAAATATATTATTATTATTATTATTATTATTATTATTATTATGATATTTATAGAGCGCCGTCAAATTCTGCAGCGCTTTACAATGGGTGGACGAACAGACATGTAGTTGTAACCAGACAAGTTGGACACACAGGAACAGAGGGGTTGAGGGCCCTGCACAATACATATATGTGTAAATCCGTTCTAACTGTATTTTAAAATTAATATATATATATATATTGATATTGATATCAAAATACATGTAGAACGAAATAATATATATATATCTATATACATAAGTATATACGTATATATCACCACATATATATATATATATATATATATATATATATATATACCTATTTATAAATAAAAATAATTGAAAAAAACAATATATATATATATATATATATATATATATATATATATATATATATATAATAATTCTATGTATATATTTATGTAATCATTTTACATAATTATGTAATTTTATTAATTACAATTTGCGGGACCTGCCTGACAACCCAGGCTAAAAGTCCAGGGAATTTAATTTGCTAGCACTATATATATAACCCTGTAACTTTCCAAGACACCATAAAACCTGTACATGGGGGGTACTGTTTTACTCGGAAGACTTCACTGAACACAAATATTAGTGTTTCAAAACAGTAAAATGTATTGCAATGATGATATAGTCAGTGAAAGTGAAATTTGTTGCATTTTTCACACACACATGGCACTTACATGGACAATATAATTGTTGTGATACTTTTACTCTTTTGAAACACTAATATTTGTGTTCAGCTAAGTCTCCCGAGTATAACAGTAACCCTCATGTACAGGTTTTATGGTGCTTTTGAAAGTTACAGAGTCAAATATATAGGGCTTGCATTTCAGTTTTTTCACATTGAAATGCACCAGGTTGGTTAATGTTGCCTTTGAGACCGTATGGTAGCCCAGGAATGAAAATTACCCCCATGATAGCATACCATTTGCAATAATAGACAACCCACGGTATTGCAAATGGGGTATGTCCAGTCTTTTTTAGTAGCCACAAACACTGGCCAAAATTGGCATTCAAATTAGTTTTTTGCATTTTTCACACACAAACAAATATTAACACTGACCTTTGGCCAGTGTTTTAAATGAAAGCCCTGTTTCCCATGAATAAAATGATATATAATAAGTGTGGGTGCACATAATATGAAAGAGGCGACTTACGCCTGAACAGATATATTATGCAAATTCAAGTTTTTATTTACGTTTTGTTTTGATCACAATGTGTACATTTGGCTCAGTCCTTAAGGGGTTAATGAAGTTTGTTTTCCGAATATTTTGTTGCAATAAGGACTGCAGTTAGGGGTATATACATAAACAGACAGCAAGGCAAACACAGAGATAGACAATATAGAAATACACAAAGAGAGACAGGTAGATAGGTAGGTAGATAGGTAGGTAGATAGAAATAATCAGTTCATATTTTTGTTAAATAAAAGTAAATGTAAAGAATAATAAACAAATAAATATTATGTAACTATTGAGTAGACAGTAATACAAATTTGTATTATGTTAGTAATGTTAGACAATAGCTTCATGTATGCATTACATTTTTAAGAAAATACCTTTCCATTGGTTTTCTTTCCATGCCACTACTGTGTGAGCAGTGCTAAATACAAGCATTTCTCAGGTTAAGCCATTAGCATTGTCTGCCTTTTAGATGTGGCAGCTGTTAAATTGACACATTTAGATGTCAACTGAATAGCACTTCAAAGTAGTTTGCAAATTGCAGATTATTCTCAGTGGTGTCCAAAAGAAACTTGAGACTAAAACCAAACTGGCACTTTGACTAAAAGTGAAAATTAGTCAATCTCTCCATTTACTCCAAAATCCTAATAAATGAGATGGCAATGAAAGATCGTCTATTTGCCATCTGAAACTAAATAAAAATACAGATGTGGGTTATTTCAAAAGCCATTCAACACAATGCAATTAGACAATTGAGCATGAATCTAATACACGTCAATGTGCTTTGAGTCACTGCATTTTTGGCTCCGTTTATTTGCTACAAACAATTCAATAATGTGGGAAATGGCTTTACAAATTACAGTTATTTTTAGATTCCACAACCATGCCATCCTACATTGTACAGAAACCATACATGAGGATAGTAAGGATCTAAAATTCAAACAACCTTTTTAGTATTAAGAACCTAAATTGTGATCTAATTATATTAGCAATGCAGCATACAAAATGAAAAAAAGTTTAATATTTTTGACAGATTTCATTACTATTGTGTTGCTTTTTCTGGGAGAATAAAGGGAAACTCTTGAGGCAAATTATCTAATCAGCAATCTGTAGCAATTGAAAACATCTCACCTAAGTATTTTAAATAACAGTTCTCAACACTCTAGAACTTGCTGGTATATAAAATCAAGAATCTTGACAATCAATGACAACCTGCTTCTCATGACTACCTGCTTTCTACATGAAGCAAAACATTTGCTCTGAAAGCTAAAAGCATTTCTGTGGTCCTCTAGAGACTATGTGGATCATCTACATCAGATCTTCCTATGCATAGGCTTCTCCAAGATTTGTAAACTATATTAAATCAGAAAACAATATGGACATCCAATAGCATACATAATGGTAGATAAATTGTAGATTATACTAGCTTTAGTGTAACTATAATCTTAATTTTATTAATGACAGGAGGTGAATATTTGCTTAAGTCTCTCTTTACTAGAACTCCACAGCAGCACATAACACATTAACATAGAGAGAAAAACACTAAAGACAAAAGTCAGGAATCCATAAAAGGCTCCTCCCAACCAACTATTTCCTCTTTCACGCTGCGACAAATTAAAGTACATGAACAATACACAACTACTAAATATAACAGAAGAAAACATAATAATACGATGAATGCGACGATGATAGCCATCCGAAAAGTAACGTGGAGCCAGTGGATGAAATCTTGACCTTTATCCCAAAGAAGATCTGGATCTAAGAACAATAGTCAAACCTTTAAACTTGAATTTTACCCTGCAGATAATCTTGAACCGGGAGCAGTAGATGAACCATTAAACTGAAAATATATAAACAGAGTCAAAACACTGATTAGTGAATGAAATGTACTGTGAAAACATGAATACCCATCCTCAATTACCAATAGTACAACATTGAATGAAATGTACTGTAAACAAAGACAGTACAATATCTCTAAAATCATACACTGACCTCCATCAGGAAGGCAAATAATTGACCTACCTTAACCCGGAACTGGAAAAAAACAGCTATCCCCTAAAAGAGGTCAAGAAACCCACAAGGAAACAGGGTAGGGTGAAAAAACTGTGTGTGGGGGGGGGGGGGGGGGAAATATTCGCTTCCTGTCATTAATACAATTAAGATTATAGTTACACTAAAGCTAGTATAATTTACAATTTTATAGCATGACAGGAGGCTTCATATTTGCTGTTTTAATGCTCAGACAGCAAAGACCAAAGAAACACGATTTGCCGTACCAACCTAAACTTTGCGAAGATAGCTCCTCGTAACCGGCAGGAAAGTGTACGATGTTTTGGAGAAATGCGTCCGCCATGTCGGTACCTGAAGTTGCTGTGTTACTGACTGACGTGAACCGAAAAACCTACACCCCCCGCCAATGCCAACCACAACCAAGCGGTACATGAAGGGCGAGAAAAAGGAAAGAACCATCTAAACAAATGGTGTCGTTAAACGCCGCCTAAAGGTAGGCACGCAACCTAGATATGAAAATGACCCTCGGGTCCGACTAGGGCAGATAGACAACTAAGGTCCGAACCTCCAAACCCATCTGAAAGAAAAACAAGGTATAATAAATGAAATAAATCCAGAGTCAGTGAATGTACAAAACCTGACAGAACCCACAATAGGAGCACAGCAAAAACGTGTGTACCCCCTGGGGAGATGAATACCTGTCCTCGGGAATCGTAAAGGACTCACATCCCTATGAACCCGCATGTCTGCTCAAAGGGAATTCTAAGCAGAGTGAGGCCGGCCGAAAACAGTCATACGCGCTACCTGATCTAAATAATAAGACAGTCTGCGGTTAATAAAGTGACAGAACAATACTCGAACCCTGTAAAAGCATTAGCAAAATTAGGTAATCCTTACCAGACCCAACTACGTCAGGGTCGCCCTGCAGACAAACGTCTTACAGTCACCGATATCAAATAGGACAGATCCAGGGAATCCAGGAACTAGGTTCGACTCTGCCAAAGCGGAGATCCTAATTCCAAAGTACCAGCAGACCGAGACACCTGTAGAAAGGTCCTGGGACCAAACAAACTGAGTCTCTCCTCCTGGAGGGAAGCGTCCATCGTTGAGCAAACGGGTCTGTCAGCCAGCTGAAACTGGTCTGGACCTGATGGGTCCTCCTCTGTGGACTAAAGCCTTGACGCCGGGTCCTCCCGGAAAAAACTATTCCATACGTACGAGGAAAGCATAGGAGGCACCCCCTTGCGTCCAATCCGCCCTCCAGGACTCTACTCCTCGAGATTTAGAGGGGGGCTATATTTCCTCAGTTAAAGCGAAATCCAGGGACTCGAACAAGAGAAAACGCAGGGAGCGCCTGACCTTTCGGTCTGGGAGGCACCTCGCAGGGGGTCCGGCAAGCCCGCCCAGGTAGACCGTACAGTGAGATGTCCTATATCGGAGACATGCCGCGTCCTGGTCCTAACGCGTGGAATAACGATAAGGATCTCTTCTGATAGTTCTGATATTCCCTAAATTCCTCCCAACCTGCCAACCAGGTTGTATTATCGCCCAAATAATTGATGATGCACCAGATACTTATTTCACCAGGGAGAAAATTGAGCCCATCTTACCAGGAATGGGCCCTGCGGTCCCTAGAAGTTTCTTTTTTTTTTTTTTTTAATTCTTTATTTTATTTGTGCATGGAAATTCACATATAGCACACCGTGCCACAATAGTCAGGGTATGCAGAGTTGAACAAAGGTTTACATTAATTAGGCAGTGAGAAAACCGTGCACATTTTTTAATTTTTAACGCGTAACATCGAGTTATATCTAGGCTGACTGTTTAATAAAAAAAAAAAAAAGGAATTAGTGTAATACAGGTTATAATGGTAATAGAGAACATTGCAGGCTAGTTGTTCAAGCTGATGCTACTATGTAATAGACATGCTAGTGATTAGCTGTAGCTGGCTAAACCTGCTGACTAGATCATTCTAAGCTTAAATATGCGATACATGCTTACTGCTCGAGAGACGGACCATAAAATGCCTTCATTGAACCGCTTAGTAGATAGGGCAAAAAAGCAAAATAACAGGTCACAGGAAATATAACAAATAAAAATACGAAAAGTAGCCTCCAGCACATGTTAAACATTCTGCTCGTAATCACCTGCTGCCCAATATCTCTCGGTTGGGTCAGAAGCTATGTACATTTTGCTATGCAGCCCATGTTTCTGGCTAACCATGGATGAGGTTACATTAATACGGTTATTCCTTATATGCAAATGGCTGTATGAGTAAATGGAACTGTATGGGTTTAACAGTGAGGTGATACAGGTCCAGCCTGCTTACTTTTTAAAATGTTAGACATCCTAGACTGTGACCAGGCTAAGCTACAAGACACAATAACATCTGGGTATAACAACTAGCTTAAGTGCTTCATCTAGCTGGCTTACGAGAGTCCCATAGTATGGCGCTAGCAGCCGCTAAGCTCTGTGTCTCGCGCTCAGGCAGATGCAGCTTGATGGCCCCTTTTCAGCACTCAGCGATTCCTGCGCTCTCTCTGCGCGGCTCGCTCTGGTCGGTCTGCGATGGGGGCTTGGCGGTTGAGCCGAGGACAACGGTGGAGTAGGTGCCGCTGCAGGGCTCCGTCCTCCCCTCGTTTCGGAGAGGCCTTCTGCAGCCGTCCGTCGCTGGCATGAGACTGGAGTGCTCGGGTCCCCATCTGTGGGATTGCTCTTCGCTGGCGGACGGTCTTTGTTGCTGCTGTGTGGTAAGTGGGCTTGGTGATCTCACTGTGGTGCGTGTGAGGCTGAGTATCAGTGTCTGAGGGCTCTTTCTTCCTTTCCCGCCACTTTGCTTCCCGGTTCTGTCTCCGGCTGGAGGTCGGCCCGGAGGCCCTTGGTGCGTTACTGCACAGACGCCGCCGTGTAGACAGCCGGATCCATGCCGCTGCTGCTTTCATGGCGAGGTAGAGGGACTGGCCCTTCTTGTGGAGCTTTGTCCATAGACTGTGGTATAGCCGGGCAAAAAACTCCTGGGTGTGCTCGGGTGGTTGAATGAGAGTGCCTCGTGGTGTCGGGTGTGCCCGTGCCGCCATTGTGATTGTGCTTCCGTTAGCTCTGTGGAGTGCAATTTTCTTTGCTTGATTAGTCCGCTTTGTGGGGGTAACCGACCCCAGCGAGGACCGGGATATCCCCCGCCGGTCCAGAGGGGGGTAACAGGGCAGTAGTCAACGCTCGTTTGTCGGGTATCGCACCAGGGGGTCAGCTGTCTCCCCAGGCCTCAATTCCCGCTCATGTGTAGGCCGCGTGGCCGGTCCGTGTGTCCATTGTTTGCTGTGGTACATGACGGGTATCTGTGTGCTCCCTGTGCAGTCCTGCTCCGTTTGTGGGGCTTTGTGTACCGCTATCGTGGATAGTTTCTGCAGGATTCGTCGTTGTTCACCCGCTGGTGCAGGAGCTCTCAAGAAGCATGTCCGGCCATCTTGGCTGTCAGGCCCTGCCCCCCCCAGAAGTTTCTTGGTTCAAAGTAACTAATGGATATACGTTCAATCGTAGACTCGTGCGGGAACTCCAAGGGGCTCAGATCCCTTTATCCCAAGCACCTCCAGTGGTCCAAATTGCGTTTAAGATAGGGCCGTCCGCAACCCCAGACCAGGTGAGCAATGGATCGAAGGTCGAACAGGGGTTTGCTCAAGGCGACCCACGAGACAACCTCTTCTTCCACGGTCGTCGGGGCCCCTGTAGTGGGCTTTTTGTTCTCTGTCTCATGGTGCCACTAGGGGCTGTCATCATAGTCCACACCACCATCGTCCTCTCCCTCTGAGGGGGACCGATACGCCCGCCATTCAGCTAGGGCGGCCATGGTAGGGTGGGTTATGGGGACCTTCACCCCTGCACTACACAGGCAGTGTCGTCTAGCCATCAAGGCTGAGCTAATCGGGGCTAGATGCTTCTCCGGAGTCTAATCTTTCCGGGCGTCTGGTTCCGGGCCTTCACCCTTCCAGTAGCGCTTATGCGCACTTGCCTGCTCTCCTCTAGGAGAGTCTGACGCATTCAAGTAGTCTGCCTTTTTTAAGAAGGTGGTCACTGCCACGTCCGGTGGTCATCGCCTCCGCCGCGCCATATAGGCATTGCCGTCTGGCCGATTGCAGAGGAGCTAGCCCCTCCTACGGAGTCTTATCTTTCCGGGAGCCTGGTTAAGGGCCTTCACCTTTCCAGTAGCACTTATGTGCATTTGCCTGCTCTCATCTAGGAGACACTGACTCATTAAAGTCGCTGGTTCAGGGCCGTCACCCTTCCAGTAGCGCTTATGCACACTTGCCTGCTCTCCTCTAGGAGAGGTATACACAAAATTGAGGATGCAGCTGTGGATCTACAAAAAAATATGGAACAAATAATAGTGTCACACTGTATAACAGGGTACAAATGCGCTGTATTAGATATAACTCACAGGATGGATGAATTAATAATGCCCAAGTGTGCCTCCCCTGATGTAGGTTAGGGGCGAAATCACTGCTTCTGCTCCCAGGAAAACGGAGTAGGATATGGAGTAAACAAATTCCTTCTTTATTTAAAAATATAAAAAATAAATATATGTACAAGCTGTTATGGTACTGAATGAGTCAGGAGAGTCTGACTCATTCAAGTCGCCTGCCGTTTTAAAGGTGGGCCCTCTAGTGTTACGCTCCTGATAAGCTTTAGGGAGGACCCTGGCCGAAGCCTAATTCCACGGATGCGGTCACTGCCTGTGCTCTTTTTCCGGATAAGGGTCCTCCCTGTGCAACGGTCTCAGGCAAAGTGACCTCTAGGAGTATAGAGGACAAGTGTCACCGGCAGGAAAATCGGGTCAGCACCCCATATAGTGACCGAGGCAAGTTGAGCAGCCATGCAATGCACAAGCGTGAGTATGTAGCAGCAAGGCTTGGCATGCAGGCATTCTGGCACAGTCAACACAGGCCAGATCAATGGGGCACAGACAGAGCAGGCCAATCAATGGGGCACAGACAAAGCAGGTCAATCAATGAGGCACAGACAAAGCAGGCCAATCAGAGCGTGCAGGCAATAGAGTCTGAGGGAGATCTGCAGGGAAACAGGCCCAGAGGGATACCTGATCCGCAGCTTTTAAGCAGTGTAGAAGGTGTATTAGCCCACCCGGGCCAGAGAAGGACTAAATAGCCATGGGGCGAGCATCCTTGACCTGGGCCCCCCATATACGTCATATGTATTAGTGTCACCGAAAAAAAGGGGGGGAAGCGGATACCAATAGACAGGGGCGTACCTAGAGCATTTGGCACCCGGGGCGGACCCTGAGTGTGGCACTCCCACTCTCCCCCCATAATAAAAATGTAAGAAAACACCCACATTTTTTTCAATGTTTTCAATAATATTTATTGCACAAATTTGTAAACTGCTTGTAACATTTGTAAAATGCGCTAGTTTTGTAGAAGGGGGAAGACCAGTGCTTTTGTAGAAAGGGGCTGGTGAGAACCTTCTAGAAAACTCCTGCCCTGCTCCTTTCTACAAAGCCCCTTGTCTCGCCCTTCATATAAAAACCCTGCACCCCGATCACATAAATTTCATACACTCCCTACACATAAAAACCCTGCACCCCGATCACATAAATTTCATTCACTCCCTACACATAAAAATCCTGCACACCCCCTTAATAAAAAACCCTGCACACCCCCTTAATAAAAAACAAAAACGTGCACAACCCCTCTTAATAACAAAAAACCTGCACACCCCCCTTATAAAAACCCTGCACACCCCCTTAACAAAAAACAAAAATCTGCAGTGCAGGGGGGGGGCTTATAAACTAAAATTTGCTTGTTTTTTTTATTTTATATTTTTCTAACGTCGCCTGGGTCCATTCTCTGCAATTCGGGGCATCAGCAGTACAAAGCCAACAGAGTGTAATTAACTCTTTAGTTCATCTTAACTAATACTTGTCGCTAAGTCATTCGTTCAGGTAAGGATCATAATTTTTTATACGAATACGTTCAGTCTCGTGGCTATTCCTCCATCCAGTTTAGTCGTGGCTGGTTTCAGGGTCTTAGGAGCCCAATAGCGGTAGTTTTCTCCCGGCTTCTTCGCCTTAGGTTAGTGGTCCCGCGAGGCCATCACCCATCCTCAATTCGGAGGTACTACGCCCCTCGGGCCAAACCATAGTTTGCATTTGGCATAGAGAGGGCCTCACCTCTCACCCCCAGTCTGTCTTATGATTACAATTCACCGAGAGGCCAACACCCCGCCACGACGCTCAGTGGCCACGAAATCCCCTCGCTCCAACTCATAGATAGAGCCTCTCAAGCCACTTGGCACTTAGTAGGGCCTCACCTGTCATCAACCTAGTTTAATTGCTTCACCACGGCGGCACTAGCTAGTCAACCAGCACACATGAAAAAAAAAAAAAAGGTGTTTTTTTTTGCTAACACTACATTTTCTCTCATGCCCATAGCATGTCAAACGCTTCAGCACAAGACGATGAACTGTCAGTTGCAAGCACTCCGTCCAGATCTAGCATCCAGCCAGGACAGCCTTGTACCTCATCCAGCTACAGATCCTGGACTGTTCCAAAGATCACAGCCGAGCTGAACAGAAGGAACATTCCCTTCCCGGCTACTGCCAGGAAAGCAGAACTCTTCCGTTTGCTTAATTCCCAAAATGCGGAGGATTTACCAGGCCCTAGTTCTGATGGTACTATCCAGAGTAGTCTAGCAGAACTACGGGGCATGATGACCTCTTTGGTGGCTTCTGTAGCCAACATAAACAACAGGTTAGATACCCTGGAAGCCACTGGTCGGTCCAGCATTACAGAAGTTCAAGTTCCACTGGTACCAGAGACCGGCTCAGGAGGTAACCCCACTACTATTCCCATCAAAAAATCCAATATAATTAATCCAGTACATTTAATCCCTCAAAACCTTAAACGGGAAATACTAGAAGGGAAAGATGTTAATTTAGCTTCCCTCCTCATCGCATCACAGGATATTATCGAGAACAGGTCTTACACTTTTGAAGATATATCCGTAGTGATGAAAGCTAGAGACCCTAGGCTTAATAAAAAACTTAATATTCCCGAGTTTGTGTTAGCCTTTGGGTTATATAGGGACGTAATTTGCTCTTATTTCCCACACCGTAGGGAAGAGCTGGACTTATACTTGCACAAACTGGTGGACCTAGCCTACAAGTACGGTGGTTATGCGTTCTATGACTATCATAAATCTTTCTCAGCCAGATCAGCCGCATCACTGGCACAGTTCAACACTCCCACTGATTGGAGTCAGTTGGACACAGAATTATTTTGTAGGCATTTCGCCGGGCTTAAGACACCAGCATGTGCAATATGCGCTTCGGCTTCTCATACATCCCATTTTTGTCCTAGTACCGCAGTAGCTCCGTCTACTAGTTTCACTAACTCAGACTATTCTAGTCAAAGGGATATAAAAGACAAATTAGGCAGACCTATAGTGTTTCTCGGGAAAGCGCAAGTATGTAATAACTTTAATGAAGGGGGATGTAGTTATAGCGCCTGTAGATTGCTCCACGTTTGTTCTATCTGTTTCAGGGCTCACGCAAAAACAATGTGCCCAAACAAACTGTTTCTGAAAAAGGCAATTACACCAATAAACGTACCTAATTTACAACGTTACGTGACTACACATCCTTCTTCACAGTTGGCGGACTTTCTCATCTCCGGTTTCACCAAAGGCTTTCACACAGGTTTTGTAGCACTCCCTTCAGGCACACTAGAATGCCCCAACCTGCAGTCAGCAATGTCCGACCCAGCCACTCTAAAAGATCTCCTCGACAAAGAGGTGGAAAACAGTTTCATGATAGGTCCTTTCACCACACCTCCTTTCACGTCCTGGAAGTCCATTAGGTATAGCCACGGGTAAATTCAACGACAAAAAGAGGTTAATAATTGACTTCTCAGCACCGCACTCTTCCGCCTCCCCAAGTTTAAATTCCCTTATTCCATCAGAAGACTTCTCACTGCATTACGATAAGATAGACGATGCCATTCAGGCCATCGTCAACCTCGGTAAGGCAGCCTGGTTAAGCAAAACGGACATCTCGAATGCTTTTAAATTGCTACCTATTAAGCAGTCGCTCTGGCACCTACACGGAGTTAAGTGGCAAGGGGAATACTATTTTGCAACCAGGCTGACCTTTGGCTCCAAAAGTAGCCCAAAACTTTTCGACATGTTCGCAGAGACCCTGAATTGGCTATTACTCAACGAGTCCAGGTGCCCAGTAGTAATCCACTACCTCGACGATTTTCTATATATCAAACCTCACTACTGCACACCACTCAGCCTACAAAGGGCGCTCTCCTTATTTGAGGAACTAGGTGTTCCGATAGCCTCAAATAAGACAGAAGGTCCTAAAACAGAAATCACCTTCTTAGGTATCACGATCAATTCTGTAACCATGCAAGCCAGCCTCCCTCAAGTCAAAGTAGATAGGATTCTAGATTACATTCACACCTGCACCAACCTAGGGTCATGCACCAGGAAAGAGTTACAGTCTCTCTTGGGTTCTCTTAAATTTGCCATGAGAATTATCCCGCAAGGCAGATCTTTCATCTCCAGGTTGCTCTCGCTACTTCACGGCCTCCCTGACGATGACACCAAGATCAATTTAGACAATTCAGCAAGGGCTGACCTAGAAATGTGGGAACTGTTCTTATCTTCGTGGAATGGCAGGTCGTTATTCATTCCTTCCATCTCCGACGATTCTCCAGTTATATGGACAGACGCTGCAGCTTCAGTCGGGTACGCAGCAATATTTGGGGTGACGAATGGGTATATGACAGTTGGCCCCCTGAGACTAGTTCACTAGATAACTTCGACAAAACCTCAGCGTTATTCGAAATCTTTCCCATAGTGGCAGCAGCACACATTTGGGGTAAGAATTGGAGGGGTAAAGCGGTTAGGTGTTATTCGGATAACTTAGCAGCCTGCAATATAATTAACAAAGGCCAATCTCAGTCCCTGTCTGTTATGAAGTTGGTAAGAAAGCTCACTTGGTTGGCAGCAAACTTGCAGTTTTTCATTTGTTGTATGCATGTTCCAGGTATGTTCAATAACGCAGCTGACGCTTTGTCACGTTTCAATTTGCAGGAATTTTTCCGACTTCACCCTACAGCGAACAGACAACCCAAAACTCCCCCGCAGTTCAGAGATCTAATCATGCTTTAGATCAGTTATTGGCCCACAGTAGAATTCTAGCTCAGTTATCAGCTAACACAAAAATGGCATACAATAGGGCATTTGAAATGTTTAATAAATTTGTACGCAACTTTAACATAATAAATCGATTTTCTGTAGAAACTATGGTTGCATTTTCAACTTTTTGCCACATCTCATTAAAACTTGCATACAATACCATCAAACTATACTTAACAGGTATACAACACTTCATGCTTACTCTCTATCCGGATAAGACCCCTTTCTTATCCACATACCCAATTAAAAACATTCTTAAGGGTATCCAGAGACTAAATAACCATAAAACCCTTGTAAGACTCCCAATAGATAGTAACGTCTTCGAAGGAATCTCTAAGCTGTTAGATAAAAATCCTTTTGAAAATTCTACTAATCTGGTAATTAAATCCGCAGCTTATTTGGCCTTTTTCGGGTTTCTACGGCCCAAGGAGTTTTCAGTAGAAAAGATAACTTACACAGACACTTGCCTTAAACAGAGAAACTTGAACAAAATAAATTATCATTATATATTAGCAATTCCCCGTACAAAAACTAATCAAACAGGCCACCCTGTGGAGGTTAAGTATTTCCCCACGGGTTCTAAATTTTGCCCAGTTCAGGTGCTGGATAAATTGTTAAGTCAGCAGACTAGGAATCCAGAACTGCCGCTTTTGTCCCTACAAGGAAAACCACTCACTACAAAACACTTTATGCTATACATACGTTCATTACTACTTAGACTTGGCCTCAATCCTAATTCCTTCTCAGGACATTCATTTCGGATCAGAGCAGCCACCACGGCCTCAAGTAATCATGTCCCGTCACATATAATAAAGAAAATGGGACGCTGGAAATCTGCAGTGTATAACCGGTACATTCCAAACCCAGAGAAAGAGATCAGACTCGCTTTCCACAGTATGACTAAATAATGTTATTATTGTGATGTTAACCCCTTAAGGACACATGACATGTGTGACATGTCATGATTCCCTTTTATTCCTGAATTTTGGTCCTTAAGGGGTTAATAAAGACATAATCGTTACATACTTTTTGGCCCTCTTTTTTGCAGGCCTAGCCTCTCGTCGGTTTCGGCACACCTCAACCGACTATTATTTGTTAAAACTAAACCTATTGGGAATGTACGCCCCTTTTCATAATCCCGTACACAAATAGAAGGCATATGCCTGAAATTGTGGGAGGGATTTAAGGCCCTATATAAACCCAACAAACCCCTACTTACCTGTCTTCGTCAATCCGGAAGTTCCCCTCCCACCACACCCTCTTCACAGATCATTACAACCAGGCGGGCCCTCTTTTTTGCAGGCCTAGCCTCTCGTCGGTTTCGGCACACCTCAACCGACTATTATTTGTTAAAACTAAACCTATTGGGAATGTACGCCCCTTTTCATAATCCCGTACACAAATATATATATATATATATATATATATATATATATAAAACGTCATACTAAGTGTATTTTTTATTACTATATACATATATTAATATAAAAATACACTAGGAGTTACATTACACACGTATATATATATATCACCTTGTCTCCAGCACTGGGGGCTGGATGTTACCTCTGGATGCTCCTACCATCCCAGCCCACTGAAGCAGATGCCTAATTAGGCAGGTATAAGACACTGCATCTCCCTGAGGGCAGTGTCAGTTCATTGACTCTGGTTCTGCTGTCTGGTTACTGGTTTTGTGTATCCAGATCTTTGTTCCTGACCATGGCTTGTATATTGTGTATCCTGATTTCTGGCATCTTCTGACCTTGGCTTTCTTACAGTGTATCCTGACTTCTGGCATCCTCTGACTTTGGCTTACCCTTGACGATTCTCCTGCTTGTGTCCGTACCTGTACTGCAACTTGGAGCAATATCCTACACAGCCCCCGTGCACAGACTCACAGGCCAGGTGAATTCTTACCTGATCACCTTGGCCTGTGTTTAATTGCAAAGGTGAGCATAAATCTCTGCCTACCGGACTCCCAACTCAGGTAAGCCGTGACACCATTTAGTCACAAACACAAAGTTAGCATTCATAATGTTTATTTTTGCATTTTAAAACACAAACAAATATAAATGCTAACTTTGGCCAGTGTTTGTGACTAAGTGGCTACTAAAAAAGACTGGACATTCCCCATATTGAATACCCTGGGTTTAAAAAAAATGTGTACATGTGAGGTGTGATTCAGAGATTTATGACAGATAACAGTGTTGCAATGTCACTATTGATATATTTTAAATATATATATTTTAAAACAGCAATGTCCTACTTGTACGTATAGCCTTATAACTTGCTAAGAACATGTTAACATTGGATATTTCTAAACTCAGGACGAAATGTAGAAACTATTTAACACAGGTGTTTTTTTTTGGCGGTTGTAGATGCGTAACAGATTTTGGGGGTCAAATTTTGAAAGTGTATTTTTTTTTTTTTAATCATATTTCATAAAATCTTTTTATAGTAAATTATATGTTATGATGAACATAATAGTATCTTGCGAAAGAACATTTAATGATGAGAAAAATGGTTTATAATATGTGTGGGTCCAGTAAATGACTAAGAGAAAAATTAGAGCTAAAAACAGACAGCACAGAAATGTAAAAACTGCCCTGGTCCCAAACGGTAAGAAAATTGAAAAGCTGTCTGGTTGCTAAGGGGTTATACAAAGACACCAATTGCAATTTAAAAAGCCACGGGGGGGGGGGGGGGGGGAGTCACCATTTAATTACTATTTTAACCTGGATGTGTCACCTTGTGTGTCGGTAACAAGGCCAAACATTCAAGGGAATGTAAACTTTTGATCAGGGCCATTTGGGTGAATTCTGTTTATCATTATGATTATATATAATGCCAAAATACCAGAGTATTGCAGTATGCAATGCAATGATGCCTTTTTTTTATTGGACTAACATAATATTACAAAGACAAGCTTTTGAGATTTTCCTCTCTTTCTCCGGTCTGAAATAATTCTGATCAATACTGCAATACTCTGGTATTTTGGCATCTTGTCTACTTGACTAATATGGCTAATTCAATCAACACTTTCAGCTGCTCCGGTGCTGAATCTTCCACCAAAATGTATATAATCCAAGTAGAGAGCACTCTGGAGTATTTGTAATAAATTCAAACTGTTGCTTTAGTTCGCAAAAAGAGTGATACAACGTATAGGTTGACGTTTCAGTCTATGCAAACTTTTTTCAAGACAATTGTTATAGTGTAATAGTGGAGGTTAAATACAAAGCAGAGAAGATCTGATTGGAGGGTGAGTAAGGCGAACACAGAATTATGTGACATCAGAGGCAAGGTTATGTCACTTATCAAAGAAATGTCGGGACACCAGGGTGCTAGCTGTGCCGCTAAATCACCCTCCAATCAGATCCAATCTGTATTTAACCGCCACTATTACGCTGTAACAATTGTTTTTTAATGTCTGCATAGAGTGAAATGTCGACCTCTACGTTGTATCACTGTTTTTGCTAAATAAAGCAACAGTTTAAATTTATTACAAAGACTCCAGAGTGCTCTCTACTTGGAATATATATATATATATATATACTAAAGGATCCTGCACTCCAGATACTTGCCCGGTTCTTGTCAGCAAAAATGTAAAAGCCAATATCCAGATAGCACCCCAGGACTTGTATATTGCCTTAAAACTTAGCTTTTTTTTGTTCAAAAAAATACAAATCATCATTTCAGTTTGACATTACAAACTTTCCAGATTAAAGTTTGTCATGTCAAACTGAAATGTTGATTCTTTATGTTTTTTGAGCAATAAAAGCTGCATTTTAAAACATTTTAAACATTTCCTGAACAAGGTGGAGTGTGCAACAATACCTGGTACCCTGGTGGTTTGTGGATTATCTGGTGGTACAGTGTGCTGCTGGTGAAGTCATAATAGGCATTTTTTTGGGAATCCCAGTATCTACGCTCTTACTGCTTAACAGAGCACTGGAACTAGAGGGGTAAGAGACTTATCAGATCCAGAACTCCAGGCTTAGATAGGGGCCCACTGGTCACCTTATGGGTAAACTGGCTCTGAAAGTGGTGTGCACTCTCCATCTGGCACCTTAGCCACATGCACCCACAGTCCCTTCCTAGTTTTGCCACAGCTATCTACAGTGAATGCCACTGTATACTAAGTGATACCCACTCTGTTCTACACACTGAATAACATCAGTGTTTGGCATGGAAAGCACAGACAAGATGAAGCAAGTAAAAATGTATGTCTCTTTTTATTGATTTTTTTTTCTGTATTTTTTAATCTTAGTGTTGATCTCAAATAATAAGGGCCAAAAATTAAAGGGGAAATGTTACTTCACAGAATTTTTTTTTCTCCATGTTTAATTTTTATTCAGTTTTGGAGAAATAGAAACATTGGGATACAGAAAGGAAAATACATTAAGGATTAAGACATTCTTTCCAGTTCCATACACGGTGTTCACTGAGCAGTTTATACTTTGGTATCATCATATGCATTAGACATGGTATGCCTTTTTTGTTAACATAACTAAATAAACATATCTAAATAAATAGTTTGTTGCCAAGAGGGATCATTAGTATTGTCTGTTGTCCCAGTGTGTGTTATGCCTTCCTCTCACATTGTATTGTACTTCAACCCCGTTTGTACCCATTTCCGCTTGGGAGTTCTAGGAGTGCTCATGGTGATGTGCGTTTGGGTGAATACCTCTAAGTAAGTTATGTGTGAGATACCGTTGCATGTAGTAGTACCTCAATATGTGTCCTGTTGTTAAACAGTGGTCTCCAGCCTTTGAATCTAGTGCTTTGTGTGAAGGGGCTGGTGGGTATGTGTTTTGCTTATAGCTTTGCACATGTGAACTGTACCTGCTTTGTCTTAATGGGAAGGTAAGATGTAGGATGGAGAAGAACAGGGGAATAAACAAGAAAGTAAATGTGCGACCCAGGATGTTCGTTTAGTAAAGTATGCATCTTTGGCTATTGTTACCCGCAGATGCCCTCTTTGTCCTTAATAGGTTATGACTGTCATCTATAGCAGACGGTGAGTGTGCCAGCTTGCCCACCTTTTTGTGTACTCCTCTACTTTGCCATTCATTCTGTATGCCATTTGTTCATATTCGGATGTGGACTCCATTCTATTCCACACCTCCAAGAGAGAGGGGATGTGTTTGTCTTTCCAGTGGCTTGCAATGCTGATTTTCGCTGCCGCCAGGAGGTGTATGATAACATGTTTTTGGTGTGCTGAGAGAAGTTCTGGGGATAAATGTAGGAGATAGCATTCTAATTTAAATGGTATCTTGTGCGGCAGTATTAGGCATATGGCCTTTTCTATCAGCTGCCAGAACTTTATCAGGGAGGGGCAATCCCAAAATATGTGTCGTATATCGCCATTGTGGAGGCCGCATCTCCGAAAAAGTAGGGGGGACATTAGGGTACATGAATGCCAGCTTGGTCGTCACCAAGTACCACCTCATTAATATCTTACAATATGCCTCCCAATGAGATAGACTATGAGATGAAGCTCTCGTGGTTTGTATCGCTTGTAGCCATAACGGGGTTGGGATTATCACGTTGAGATCTGACTCCCACAACTCCATATAATTGTGCTTATGTAGTGGGTCAGCGTATTAATGTTTTCTGAGAGTGCCGATATCGTTTGTATGGGAGCGAAATAGACAAGGTTCTCTGTGCCTATAAGAGTGCTGGCCCACTTCCTCCAACTGTTTACTAAGAATCTGGTACTAGCCATGGATTTGTGTTTGTTAGCCTCCCATGACGAGAACGTCCATAGCATGTTTCCTATTGTGTCCGGGCGTATGCACTCGTTCTTGAGGGGGATCCAGATTTGAGATGTAGTACATGACAAAGTGTCCAGCCCCTGCGCCAAGACTACCTCTCTATAGTATGCCTAGACGTTTGTAATGCCAAGTCCTCCTTTGGATGGCGACAGCCATGTGAGTCGTCTAGCTATTCTTGGGGGTTTGTTTTTCCAGATGTATGCGTTGAATATGCTCAGAAACCTTTTTAGTTGTTTTTGTCTAGCGCTATGGGGATGGTACGAAATAAGTACAAGACATGAGGCAACGCCATAATTTTTATAGTGTTCACCCTCCCTAACCATGATATGTCTAAGTCCTGCCATCTGTCTAGTTGTGACTTCCCAGAATTGTTAATGTTATGTTTAATTATTTCCATACTTAAAAGGACACTTCAAAACATTGAAGGTATACTATTGGCATTACAAATGTTTAACTTAATGAAGTAGTTTGGAAGCATAGATCATTCCACTGCAGTCTCACTGTTTAGTTCTCTGTCATTTAGAATGTAATTCACTTTTGTTTCTCTCCATACAGTCCTAGCCACAGATTCCCTGCATGTGACTTACACAACCTGAATGAAAAAAAAAATGAATGAAATGTTAACTCGATTTATAGATTTTTGCTCTCCTGTTCTGTAAATTTAACTTTAATCACACACAGGTGGCTCCTGGAGGTTCTAGATTGCTATAACAGAGCAAGCAATAAGGAATTCTAAATTAAACAGAATGTGTAATAAACAAAGTTTAAACATTAGATCTCTCTTTACAGGAAATGTCTAGGTAGGTTGTGCAAGCCACATGCAGGGAGATGTGACTATGGCTTTATATCCAGTGATTTGACTTAAGAGGCAGATAATTTAGCAGTAGCACGGCAGGCGCATGATCTTTACACCGAAAACAACTTCATTAAGCTAAAGTTTTTTAGTTCCTGTAGTGTCTCTTTGAAGCATGTCAGCTTTTTAAGTGAAGAGGGATTCCTCTTTTTTCATTTTACAAAAAAGTGCAGATTTCAACAGAAATTGACATTATTAATTAACTGTGTTAAGCTGTATTGAGAAAATCTGTAGTTGAACAGCCACAAAAAGTGTGGGCTGGATAAGAAGTGTGGGCTGGATTAAGACTCATAAAAGAGTTATGCGGCTTTTGCAAGCTGTTTTTATCTATAACACCAATAAAAAAATATGCATAGTTAAAATAAATACAATTTAATTTAAAAACAGCACTTCTTTATAGAGCAATAGTGTCAATCATTGTTATAAGTTCTGTCCTGTTAACTTGGCAGTATGCATGTAAAAAGATAAGATATTATTATTATTATGTATATAGCGCCAACAAATTCCGCAGCGCTTTACAGTGGGTGGACGAACAAACATGTACTTGTAACCAGACAAGCTTGACACACAGGACAGAGGGGTTGAGGGCCCTGGTCAATGAGCTTATAAAATGACACAAAAAGGTAAGGATAGTATTAGACTAGTGGCAGTTGCAGAAAAGGAATCAGGAGCTATTAACAGTTTAATTGATATGCTTTTATGAAGAAGTGGGTTTTTAAAGAGTTTTTGAAGGAGTCAAGACCGGGTGAGCATCTAACGGAAGAGGGTAGTGAGTTCCACAGGAATGATGCGGCCCTGGAGAAGTCTTGAAGGCGAGCATCAGAGGTGGGAGTATGGACAGAAGATAGACCTAAGTCTTCAACAGAGTGTAAGGGCCTAGATTGCACATACTTGTGTATTAGGGAGGATAGATAGGTGGGAGCAGCATTGTGTAGAGATTTCTAAGCAAGAATCAGAATTTTAAATTGAGCCCTCTATCTTACAGGAAGCCAATGTAGGCACTGACAGAAGGGTGAGGCGTGGGAGGTGCTGGCGGACAGGCATATGAGCCTCGCCACCACATGCATTATGGACCGTAACGGTGCAAGTTGGGAGCACATAAGACCACTGAGAAGTAATCAAGGTGAGAAAGGACAGTGGAATGGATCAGCACCTTAGTCGCATCTGGCGTTAAATAGGGTCAGATGCGTAAAATTTTTTGTCGATAGACTGAACATGAGGCGTGTAGGAGAGGTCAGAGTCAAAGAGCTGATGGTAGCACCGTTGACTTGGAGGGAGACAGACACAGGAGTAGCAACACTTGAGGGAGGAAAGACCAGAATTTCAGTTTTGTTCAAGTTGAGTTTAAGGAAGTGGGCAGCCATCCAGTTAGAAATAGCAGAGAGGCAGTCAGAGACACTAGCCAAGAGGGATGGGGAGAGATTAGGAGAGGACAGATAGATTTGTGTGTCATCCACATAGAAATTATATTGGAAGCCAAAGGAGCTTATGAGTTTACCAAAGGAGGCAGTATAGATGGAGAACAGTAGGGGACCAAGGATTGAACCTTGGGGAACACCAACAGAGAGGAGTTTGGGAGAAGAAGCAGAGCCAGAGAAAGAAACTATGAAAGAGCGCTGGGAGAGCAATATCTTGTAGACCGATATTGCGGAGGATGAGAAGAAGCTGATGATCAACAGTGTCAAAAGCAACAGAAAGATCAAGCATAATTAGGATAGAGTAGTGACCACAAGATTTTGCAGCAAGTACATCATTGGATACTTTGGTCAGTGCTGTTTTCACAGAGTGCTTAGTGCGGAAACCAGACTGAAGCTGGTCTAACAGAGTTGTACTCAAGGAAGTCTGTCAATCTCGCATACACAACTCTTTCAAGGATCTTGGATGCAAAAGGCAGTACGAGATAGGACGGTAATTGGACAGGGAGTTAGGGTCAATGTTGGGCTTCTTTAGAATTATAGTTGCATGTTTGAAGGGCGATGGAAATATGCCAGAGGAGAGAGAGTGATTGAGAATTTTAGTGAGAGATGGAGAAAGAGAAGAAGACAGAGTATGGATGAGATGCAAGGTAATTGGATCTAGGAAACAGGTGATAGGGCGGGAGAACTTGGGCAGAGCAGAAACCTCTTGAACATTGAACATGCAATTGAACATAGAACAGCAGAGGGAGTGAGGTTAGGGGAAGTATTCTAATGGAAAGAGAAAAATATGAGAGATCTCTTCCCTGATTGTATAGAGCGTGTCAGTGAAGTGAGTTGCAAAGTCTGAGGTGGTCAAGTTAATAGGTGGGGGAGGAACAATAGGGTGAAGAAGAGAGTTAAATGTGTGAAATAGTCTTTTGGGTTGGCAAGTATTAGTACAAGTTTTCAAGACACATGAATAACCAAATATCTTTCAGCAATGGTATGCAGCAACATAGTTACATGCACAATTACAGATAACTCCTCTAGAATTTAACAGTTATTCTCATAGATACAGATTTCAGCAATGTTATAGGAAACCTTTCAGAGTACTGCTTTAGAAATCCATTACAGCCAGAATGTAACAAGGAACTTTTTTTTTTTTACAACGCAGCTCCAAGTCGTAAAAAAACTTGATGCTGACAGGCAGTTAGAATCAACACACAGAGAATCACTCTGCAGCAAGTCATAAAAACTAGATACTGACAGTTTGCTAGGCTCAGTACACAGAGAAATAACGCACTTACTACTGGATTGAATTCTCACAAACTAAACACTTAACTATTTTCTTCCATCCAGTAAAAGAACAATTCTAAGCTTTACTCTGCAGATATTTTCGAATTATATATCCCTAAATTCATATAGGGCAATATCTCTGGATAATATACAATTCTAATCCAACTGCTGAATGAATTTTGAATGATATATAAATCCCTCCGCTAAATAGGAATATAAAAGTTTGAAATCTGATCAGCATTACCCAGGTATAGAGATGTCCCGAATAGTTCGCTGGCGAATAGTTCCCGGCGATCATAGCTTGTTCGCGTTCGCCACAGACGGCGAACGCGATCATAGCTTGTTCGCGTTCGCCACAGACGGCGAACATATGCGATGTTCGGTCCGCCCCCTATTCGTCATCATTGAGTAAACTTTGACCCTGTACCTCACAGTCAGCAGACACATTCCAGCCGCAGACCCTCCCTCCCAGACCCTGCCACCTCCTGGACAGCATCCATTTTAGATTCATTCGGAAGCTGCATTCTTTTTTTTTTTTTAGCCATAAGTGTGTTATATTTGAGCATGCTAGGCTGAACGTGCGTATATCATGGCTAGTTGCACTGAGGGTATGAGTATATAGCAGTACATTGTTGTGAAAGATGGCTGTCATGTTTAGGGTGTAGCTTGCACGTTATCAACTGTGTATTTATATCAGCAGCTCCACCACTAGTTATAAATCAAGTGTGAGTTGCCCCATGAGATGAGTCTAGTGAATAACATGATACATGAACGGTTAAGGTAAAGGCATGTAAGGAACTACGACAATAAACTTTTTAGGAGGTGAAATAATGACATGTTTAAACGCTTGCTAATTTACGATTAGTTAATGTGCAGAGAGCAGTTCATGTGATCAAAGGCATGGTGTGGAGGATCGGCTATAGTGGGACATGCTTGGCAGGCTGCTGTTTACTGCTTGTGCTCCTCCGATCCCTTCTGGGCGCCAGGTGCAGACCCTGGGAGTCCCTGATACCTGGAACAACAAAGGCAAGTCTCTGGCTGAGTGCCGGGTTCGCGGCTTGAGGTGGTGGAAGCTTGTTTTGTCGGATGGTCGGATCTGTCCCGGTGGTGCTTCACGTCCAGTGCGGGATTGTGGTGGCTTAAGGTGGAGGCGAGTGCTTGACGTGGGGCAGGCTCTGCATTTCTGTTTGTGCCTCCGGTCCCGTCTTCAACGCCTTTTGCGTTGGTGGATTTTAATGGGGACTGCTTCGCTTAACTGTGGTGGAGCTTGTTGGGGCTGTGGTGGAGCTTGTTGGGGCTTCCTGCTTGTTATTTGCTTCCAAAATTGATTAAAGAGTCTGTCCAGCTTAGACTCAATATCCTGCCATGCTTTGCTGGTACCAGGAGGACACGCGGCTGCTGCCATATTGGGAGAGTCACAGATGAGTATGTCAGCCTGGGCGGCTGTGCTCTGTGCTTCCATTAGCTCCAGACAGCCTCCTCAGGGGTTGACTGGGATAACCCCCATCGGTCCAAGGGGGGGGGGTAACGGAGCTCCTACTGGGAAGTAGCTGCTCCTGGGCATCCCAGGATCGGGAGATCGGCCGCCTGTCCCGCCCGGTGAGCACCAGGCCACACTTGCCACGCGGAGGTAAGTAAGACTCTGTCGAATTGCTGACCACTATTAAGCATGTCGGGTCGGTCAGGTAGGAGCAACATTGCTGGGTCATCTCCTTCTGGGGTGAAATTCGCTTGTTGATAGCTGCATTCTTAGTGAGAGGAGGGTCAATGTAGCTGCTGCTGATTTAATAGGGAAATAGATAGCTAGGCTAATGTATTCAGTGTCCACTACAGTCCTGAAGGACTCATCTGAACTCTGCTGTAAGGACAGCACCCCAACTGAACACAACAAGCGCTAAAGGGAACTGAAACAGAAACCACGATAGGGCAAGGAACTAAGGGAAAAAGGTGAGTATAAATAACGAAACACCTATTTTGATTGGCCCCTGTCATATCCACGCCCCCAAATGGTAAGTGTATGGGGAGTGTGGCATGACAGGGACCAATGGGAGGCCTTTTCCAATTTAGGCTCCCACTGTCCCTTTAAGAGCACGCCTGACACCCGCGGCGCGCTCTTAGAGTCAGTCGGGACACGTGACCGCTTCTCGCGGTCACTGCCCGCCCTCCTGTTCCAGCCGTCAGATGAGCCGCGCGCGGCTCGTGCAGCAGCAGGACCGCGTGCGGCTCGAACAGAGGACCCCGGCCGGCCCCTGGAAAGGGTAAGTACCGCTACAGTATTGCACTATGTTCTATTTATGTTTTTTTTTTTTTGCAGCCGTATCCCATTTGTGTTTTGCTTGTATCTTCGTGTTAAGTATAGTATTAGAAGGAGGTTTCTAATTGGGATTTGTGTTGGGTTTAGTAAGAGGTTGGGTTAGGGGACGTTTCAATCATAGGGTTAGTGTTTGGGCTACTGGTAGTGTTAGTTTTAGGGTTAAAAGAAGATGTAATACTTTGTTTACGATTGATATTAGAGTGATTATTGGGTTAGTTTAGGATTGTAAGAGACATTTAGTAGTATCTTATTTTGGGGGTTAGATAATATTTATCTTAAAGATTACTTTTTGCCTTTATCACACAGTAATAATTTGGGACTAGTGCATAAGTGCACACTGCTCTACCATTGACATTTTAGCCACCAGGTACTATTGAAATGGCCCAAAAGTATAGAGTAAGAGATATACTTTATGTCTAGTTTTGCAAATATGTATTTTTTTTTAGTAGTTAACATTTGTGAGCAGCTAAAATGCAACAAACCCAGGATCTATATTTTATGATTAAAATAAATACTCAATTGGGCAGATACCAAAATTAGCCATTTTAACTTTGTGAAAACCTGTCAAATGAATGAGGTGCAGAAGAGCACAAATGTGAGATATTTACTGTTGGAGCACTACTCATGTGAAACCATGAAAATTACCACATAAGAAGTGTTAAAACTAAATTTAATAGATATGATCTCATAAGTTTGGATAAACTTGACAAAGTTATACAGCATATGAAGACACTGTTGATTATTTTGTGTTTTTCATACATGTATATACATGTTTGTAAAAATGCAGGAACTTACATTACTACAAGTGTGCCAAATGTTTTGGACGCATAGATGATAGATGGATATAGTGTTTTAGAGTTAGAAGACCTAAACAATCTATGCAATAAAATGAGCAAGAGTACATGTTTTGAATCATGAAAAACAGCCTTTAGAGTCTTATCAATATGTATAGATAACTTGGGAAAATGGACAAAAAAAATCAGTTCCCATCTCAAAGTGTTTATGGACAAAAATATCTGGATCAGAATGAAAATTTGTATTGAATTTGTTAAACAATCAGCTGCCGAAATTATGCAACAGCATAAATTATCAGTAATTATAGTACATCCATTTTCCTGCAAGCCTAGAAAAAATGTTCTTATTATATTTTTACTGAAAAAAATACTTTTAGAATATATGATTCTTAAAACTACTTTTATAATAAATCTGAACTTTTGTTTGCAGTGCAGGTTACCAATATATCTGTGAAAATGCAATAATTGTCCTAAATATGGGAGTTTTGGCACATATTATAAATGTGTTTGAAAGAGCAATGGTAGTAGAAGGATATAAACCTGAATTGCTGCTTGTCAGTTGATGTCCTGCATGGAGAAGTAAGACAAATTGACAGCTTCTTCTGTACATGTTGCTGATGCCCCCCGCATTTAATGTGTTTTTTTTCAATCTATAGTAGGTGTAGGTAACCATTATGGAAGATCTTGTCTACAACATGTGGAGAGCCAAAGGTTGCCTACCCCTGCTCTGTACTATTGTACAACTGGGGATAACAGATAATAAATAAAAATAAAATGCAAATAAATAAATCCATATTTTAACATTGCTGGTATCCTTACAATTATTAATATATCTCCTATAATACATTTATATACATATTGGCAAGAATGCTCACTGGAGCAAGAATGAACTGGAATTAGGAGGTCATGTAAAAGGTATTTCAATTGACTGATATCATTAGTTATAAAAGCTCTTGCAGAGAAAATGCAATACTGTTCTAGTACCTGTTGATTGCGCGGGCAGATAGAGAATCAGAAAATAAACCTCTTCAGGTCAGTAAAGTAAAAACATTGTCATGGCCATCTCTTTAGCTCTTTATCTTTCTTCCTTATCATTATGGGTTTGATATGTCGTAACTGGTAAAACCAGTTGCTAAGACGAAACTGCCACTTAATCAGAAAAGTAATCATTGTGAAAGTGGAACACAATATGAGCAATGACATCGTAAAAACAATAGATAGCAAAATGACATTGCATAACAATTTATAGATTTAGGATAGAAAACCTAAATTGTCAATTAACATGCTTAAATAATTTCTGTCGCTGTTAATGCTGCTATTTTTACTCATCTTACATTTTCCGAATGCTTATAGTATGTCAAGTTGAATAAAAAAAATAAAAACTTGAAAAACACTTGTTCTGTTTCAGGTTTAAAGGAACACTATATTCTTAGGAATATGTCATGGCGATCTGGGAACCTAATGTAGATGCGTTCCGAGCACCAAGTACACATTAGGTCTTTCCCATAGGAAAGCATTCAATCAATGCTTTTCTATGGGGATTTTGAAAATGCTGGATGTCCTCATGCACAGAGTGACGGTGTCCAGCATTGTTCCATGAGTTATGTCACCATTTCTGCGTGTGTGTCAGTATGTCTGTCAGTGTGTCTGTGTGTTTCAGTATGTCTGTGTGTGTCTTAGTATGTGTGTGAGTATGTCTGTTAGGGTGTCTGTGTGTGTCAGGGTGTCTGTGTGTCTTAGTAAGTCTATCTGTGTGTGTGTGTCAGGGTGTCTTAGTATGTCTGTGTGTGTCAGTATGTCTGTCAGGGTGTCTGGTCTGTGTGTGTGTGTCACTCTGTGTGTGTCAGTATTTCAGTATGTCTGTCAGGGCGTATGTGTGTGTCAGTATGTCCCTGTGTGTGTCAGTATGTCTCTGTGTGTGTCAGTATGTCTGTGTGTGTGTCAGTATATCTGTCAAGGTGTATGTGTGTGTGTCAGTATGTCTGTCTGAGAGTGTCAGTTTGTCTGTCTGTGCGTGTCAGTTTGTCTGCCAGTGTGTAAAAATGTAAACTTTGCATGTGTGTCAGTATTTTTGTGTGTCAGTATGTCTGTGTGTGTCTTAGTATGTGTGTGTCAGTATGTCTGTCAGGGTGTCTGTGTGTGTGTGCATCTGTGTGTGTATCAGTATGTCTGTCAGTATGTATATTTGTGTGTGTGTGTATATCTGTGTATCTGTATTTAGTATATCTATGTTTCTCTATGTGGTCTGTGTGTATGTGCATGTGTGTCAGGTTGTGTATCTGCGTGTCTGTATGTGTGTCAGTGTGTGTATCTGTATGTTATCATTGTATGTATTTGTGTATCTGTATGTTGTCAGTGTGTGCACCTGCGTGTGTATATCTGTGTGTGCATCTGTATATAGTTTTTTATTTTTATCTGTGTATCTGCATGTGTGTCAGTATATGCACCAGTGTGTCTGAGTATCCATATGTGTCAGTGTTTGTATATATGTCTCTGTATGTGTGTCAGGCTGTGTATCTGTGTGTCTGTATGAGTTAGTGTGTGCATCTGTGTCAGTCTGTTTCTGCATGTGTGTTAGTGTCAGTGTTTATATCTGTGTATCTGCATGTGTTTCAGTGTGTGTGTGTGTGTGTGTGTGTGTGTGTGTATGTGTGGCAGTGTATGTGTACATGTGCATACATCTCATCATTCAAATCGCCAACACCACACACAAGTACACCCCTGCATTCAACCGTCAACACTACATACAAACACAGTCCTGCATTGAAACGTCAACAATACATACAAACACATCTTTGTGTTAAACACCAAAACTATATATAAACACACCCCAGCATTAAAAAAAACTACACATAGATGCATGCTTGCATTCAAACACCAACACCACATACAAACACACCGCTACATTTACACAAACATGCTCCATACAAAAACATGCTTCCATTCAAACACACAAACACAACTCAGTGCTAAATACAACTCTGCAAGCATGGGAAAATGGAGATTGTGATTTCATGTCAGGGAGTGGGGGTTAGGGGGCCCCATCAAATGCTTGCCCAGTGCCCAATCAATATTAAAGACGGCCTTGAGTACAACTGCTTTTGGACTGGATCCACTGCTTGCCGAAGTCCAAGCATCTACTGCCTTCAATCCCATGCAATGTTATCCCATTACTATACCTCAAAAGAAAGAATCATGCAGGCAATGAAGAGAAGAACTAGCCAGGGCTCCCCAACCAAAGTCACCAAGACTGGAGCACAGTGGCCAAAGCTAAGTGACTGAGCAACTTTATAAATATCTAATATAGAGCCTGGCGTAGGATGCAGTGCTCAGTAAGCTATCTGTTGAGGCCCATAAGGCCAACTACATTGTTATGAAAGGTTACATTAAAGGGTCACTCCAGTCCCCTAATCAACTTTAGCTTGCTAAAAAGCTTTATATGTAAAGAGTGTATCTTCTTTTTTCATTTTGCAAAAGTTCAGATTTAAATAAAAATTTACACTTTCATAAATTAACCTGGCTTTCAAGCAGACGGTAGATGATGTTACTTCCTGGTTTTGTTAGGCAGAAATTGCCCAGAGCACCAGACTTACAAAGACTTCCCGTTGAGCTGTATTGGGAAGTCTGTGATTGGATAGCCATAGAAATTTAGGCAAGGTTAGTAGGGGAGAACTTAAAAAGGAAGCAGACAAGAGAATTGCAGGTTTTGCAAGTTGACTTAAGATATATCCCCAGTGAGAAAAAATAAAATTAAATGCATGCAAGTTTTGGTATATCTACTAAACAGTGATTTTTATTTATTTTGTATTTGGGCAGTGGAGTGTCCCTTTAAGGTTGTTAAGGAAATACTAACATAAAATAAATAAAATAAATTAGGGATAAAAGACATACACACATGACCTAATCCGCTCACTGACCCTATTAAACAGCTGTCCTTCTGACACAGCACCATTTCGCCCCAAGACTCTTGTGAGCCATTCTTATGCCATCACTGCTAAAGGTTATATGGAATGGACATACTCTTGTATATAGTTATATGTGTATGTTTTGTTTGTTCTCCTTATTTATTTTTTTCTTTCCACTTTTTATACCAAGCCTTCATATAACATCCAGCTTTGCCATGCCATCTCATTCATTTACACGCACACCTGTGCACCTCATGGCTCTCTCAGACTATGCCATACTATCTCAGAGACACCTGATTATACAATTACTGCAGTATGTAATCCAAGCAGGACAGACAAAAAAGTGGTACAACAGGGACTCAAGCTCTGTTTACAGAGCCTTCCCTAAAAAGGATGCATCAAGAGCTACAAACCTCCCTACAAGCATAGTTCACAAAACTAGGGAGATTAAGGCTGACATACAGGCAATTGATTATCGCATGGCCCACCTTGAAGAGAAGGCATCCAACTCCCATGTGGAGACACATGAAACATGAAACTCAGAATGTTCAAACTATACACATATTATCCAAGCACTACAAAGAGCCTCATAAATATTAGGGCCTTTTTATGCAAGGATTGAATTAAGATGATGAGGTCTGTGGTAGTGATAGGTGCATTGTGGAAGCAGAAACATTCCATCCAGCTTTACCATTTTCAACTGTTTGGGTGGTAGTGGAATTGCGAAATCAGTCTGACGAAGTGTGGTAGGTATGTTATTGAAGCTTATAGCTTCACATATTTTCAAGTTATATCTATGTCTCTGATTCTCCATTGCTTCAACCTTCTCAGCTGTGTTAAGCTGCTGTCATTGGAGGTCTGCCATCTTCTTTTCAACAGGTAAGTCAGGAGTCTTGTGTCTTGTTGAGGCTTCTAAGAGCGTGAGCCTTGTGGTGGCCTTCAGCTGTTATCTTCTGTTGAAGTTTGGCCAACATGATTTTCAGCAGAACCACCATAGCCGGTTCCCCAGCCTGTGATGTCTTGGCCTTGTGCTTGGTGGTAGACCCAGGGATGCCCCTTCTCTGTGATTAAAGAAGGCGTTCTCAGATGAATAAGAGTTCCCAACACCATCTTCTCCCATGTGGCCCACTGCAAGCTCTGCCAAAGATCACAGCTGGTGAGGCCCTTGTCAGCCCTTGATAATTTGAGTTTTACAGCCCATCTGTACTTGCAAGATCAGAAGGACATTTTATAATAAGGTGAGTACCCAAATTCTACAGTAAAATTAGGTTTATCGAAGGGGTTAACACAGAGCCCAAAAGAATGTGACTGTTCCGGTACTCTACTAGCAACACCCTCACCAATTCGCAGTGGCGTACACACAACCCATGGGGCCCCGGTGCGAAAACTGATCCGTGGGCCCCCCCCGCACGCGCGCTTACTCTGCGCGGGCTGGGGCCGCAACACATGGCGGCGGGCACCAGGTCGCAGGGCTGCGACCCCTGCGACCACGTTAGGTACGCCAGTGCATGCATAAACACATACACTTAAAGGACCACTACAGACACCCAGATCACATCAGCTCAATGAAGTGGTCTGGGTGCCAGGTCTCTCTAGTTTTAACCCTGCAGCTGAAAACATAGCAGTTTCAGAGAAACTGCTATGTTTCACTGAGGGTTAATCCAGCCTCTAGAGGCTGTCTCATTGACAGCCGCTAGAGGATTTTCTGCGTTTCTCACTGTGAAAATCACAGTGAGAAGACGCTGAACGTCCATAGGAAAGCATTGAGTAATGCTTTCCTATGGGCGGTTTGAATGCGCGCGTGGCTCTTGCCACGCATGCGCATTCGGAGCTGAGAGGCGGATCGGGGCGGAGAGATCCCCAGCGCCAAGGGAGTCCGGCGCTGGAGAAAGGTAAGTGCTTAAGACACACACGCACACATTAACTGACAGACACACACTCAGTGACAAACATACATACACACTCACTAACAGACACACACTCTAACACTAACACGCACACTCCAACACACACTCTAATACTAACACACACACTCTAACACTAAGACAAACACTCTAACACTTACACACACACACTCTAACACTAAGACAAACACTCTAACACTTACACACACACACTCTAACACACTCACTAACATACACTCACACACTAACATACACTCACACACACACTAACACACTCACACACACACACACTAACACACTCACACACACTCACTAACATACACTCTCACACACACACACACACACACACACTAACATACACTCACACACTAACACACACTCACTAACACACACTCACTAACACACACTCACTAACACACACTCTCACACACACACGTTTTTTTTTTTCTATTTAATCCCCCCAGCCTCCTTACCTGTGGGAGAGCTGAGGGGATTCCCTGGGGTCCAGTGGTGTCACCCGGCGGGCAGTCAGGCTGGCGGGCGCGCGAGGGAGCACTCTCCCCTGAGTGCTCCCTCTTCAGCTCCCTCGCGCGCCGCGTACTGATGCCGGAGCCGGAAGATGACGTCATCTTCCGGCTCCGGTTTCAGTGAGGTGCGCGAGGGAGCTGAAGAGGGAGCACTCAGGGGAGAGTGCTCCCTCGGGCGCCCGCCCGCCAGCCAGCCTGACTGCCCGCCGGGTGTAAGCAGGGCCAGCCTCGGGGGGCCCGGAGGTGGCCGGCTCCTGGGCCCCCCAGGAGAAGAGGCTGGCCCAGTGAGTACATACCTGGGTCGCAGGGCGGCCGGGCCCCCTGGTGGGCCGGGCCCGGTCGCAGCCGCGACCCCTGCGACCCCGGTATATACGCCACTGCCAATTCGTATTATTCTGTCCAATTGTAAATGAAACATTGGTTTTGTATATGCTTTCCATAAAATCTTTATGTATTTTCCTGATAAAAAAAGGTTTATAAATAAATAAACTCTTCTCAAGATAGTTGTTTTACTTTTGTCACATAATGTTTAGACAACCATCATACAGATGAGTTACACATGCTGGTTCACTAGAGATTCATTTGGGAATGGGTTTTCTATCTCATGCACATCTGTTCAATACCTAGGGGCATCTTTTGTCCTGGAAAGTTTAGGAATATCTTCTCATAATTCTAGGTTTACAGTGGAGAGGATGTAGCTTTGTTCCTGGAACAGAAGCTACATCCTGAAATATTGCTCTTGAATAATTGTGTTATGATATTTAAAACTAAATCATTTGCTATCATGTATTCATTTATCTATATATTTATTTATAACTACATTTAAAATAATTCCCAATTTAGTGGTACTTAGTTCTGGTATTGGCACTATATTGTTCTCCTTCCTTCATGTCATCCTATATATTCTGTATCAGTGAACTTATAGCTGAATAAAGCCATCTTAGATTTATCTTTCCCTTTAATATCTTCTTCAAGCACATAGTGTTTAGGCCTAGGACAACACATGCTGGTTCATCAGAGGTACACCTGGGATTGAGTTTTCTATCTCATGCACATTCATTCATGTTCTAGGGACATCCTTTGTCCTGGAAAGTTTAGGTTTATTTTTTCATAATTCTGGGTTTACAGTGGAGAGGATGATGCTTATGTTCCTTTTCCTTAGCCCCCACTCCGCTATTGTTGTTATATCAAGCACTGCCAACCTAATAAAGATGATAGTTAACTTACTTGAAAAACCAAGCATATCCAACTGTGTTGCTAAACTACAATTTTATAGCATGACAGGAGGCTTCATATTTGGTTAAGTCTCTCTTTACTTGAACTCCACAGCAGCACATTAACATAGAGAGATAAACACCAAAGACAAAAACATAAGGTATCTATATAAGGCTCCTCCTAAGCCACCATTTCCTCTTTCTTTGCTGCTCCGCATAACAGTACAGGTCAGAGTACCACTGCCTCCTGTTTTAGATGGGTGGCTGTGTGTTTAATTACTGTATCCTTGGTATGTTTTCTGTACTTTCATTACAGTTTCTTTATTTCTGTTTTCTATTTTTATGTTTTTATCTTCTTTGGCAGTTCTGCCTATCTGCTGTTTCCTGCTTTTATTCCTCCTAATTGATTTCTGTATTTGAGATTTTTTTGTGTTTTTCGTGTTCCTTTGCCTTTTTTTGTGTGCCGGTCGCCGGGAAGCGGTCACCCGACCGCCTCCCGTGCCGGCTGTCGGGACCACGGAGTAAGACTCCGGCGGCCCCACATGCTGGTTCCCACCCGCCGCCTTTCGGCGCCGGACAGGAATCCTCTTCCTTCTCCCCTGTCGCTCTCCTGTCCCTCCCGCGTCCCCGCTCACTCTCCTCTCGGGCGGCGTGGGGAGGGATCAGGGAGCCTCTCCGTTGCCTCTTGGCTTCGTGTTTTCTGTGCGCCCTTCCCCCGCGACCGCATGGTCGGGTCCGGGGGTGCGCGGCTCTCGGCTCTTCCTGCCTTTAAAGGCGCAGTGCCTCTTTTTCATTTTATGTGGCTTCTTTCTCTGTGCCCATCGTTTATGATACTGGGTGCCATTTTAATGTTATTATGATTTTGTCTTTATGCATGTCCTCCCCCCTATGCATGTAGTAGCTGTAAGCAGGTTGTTTATTCTCTGCTGACTGCAGTCTCTTTCAGTGCATGGATTCTGTACCACTTTTGCTTTTCCATGCATGCTACCTGGACTAATTGGGGATTGGTTTATGCATTCTTTCTGCATCCTCCTGCATGGGACCCTGCTTGGTGACTTTACCCCCACAGATCTGGGCCTGTCCTGGGGACCTGTTACATCTCTACCCTGCACGCACTCTGTCAAGATTTAACTGCATGTCGCCTGTGGAGATTTACGTTCCTGCCTACATTTATCACTGAGCCGGCACTACCCGTGCCCGTATACTGGCCAGCCTTGTCTGTGCCCTTATGATTGGCCTGCTTTGTCTGTGCCCCTTGATTGGCCTGCTTTGTCTGTGCCATATTTCACATGCTATTGGCCTGATGGTTCCTTCCCCTGGAACAAGATTTGTTGAGCCTGCATGCGTTATTACTTGCCTCTGCCATACTAGGGGTGCTGCCCCTACTGCCTGCTACTGATACCTGTTCTCTGTCTCCTTAGGAATCACGTACCGTATCTCAAGCATCATGGAAGCTGCTGCGCAGGAGCAAAACTTACAGGCACTGATTAATGCGGCTGTGGCCGCCTCTGTGGAGAAAGCCCTGGCGAGGGCTCTACCTCAACCTCATACTGACAGGGGCGCGAGAGGAACCCCCCTTTTGGCAGACGACTCGGCTGAGTCAGACTCTCAGGATAGAGAGCAGGCAAGTGCGCAAATGCGCTATTGGAAGGGTGAAGGCCCTGAACCACGCTCCCGGAAGGGCAAGGCTCCGGCGAAGCGACATGGTTCGAGGTTATCAACCTCGCCGGCCAGGCGCCATCGTAGATCGGGCGCAGGGGAGGAGGCCTCCTTACCACCCCCTACTATGGCCGTGTTGGATGAGTGGCGGGCAGACCAGTCCCCTTCGGAGGAAGATGGAGATTGGGACGAGGATCGTGGGGATGACCACAGTTGGCGCTGGGAGGACGAAGACGCGCCACGGACTGAGACCCCCTCAGCGGTCCCGCAGACGACCATTTTCTGGATGCCACGGGGGAACCCCTGTTCGACCCGCGATCTATTCGACACCCCAGGTCCTCTGAATGGTCGTTGCCCGACCACCTGACACAGTTTGTGCACTACTGGGTCCGCAGACCCCTTGACGGGGAGGCCCGCAAGAAACTGAGGGCGGAATGCCGGACAAAGTGGCAGCGACCCCGGAATTTGACCCCTTGGTGGCCACGTATCAGACCCGGACGGTTCGGGACCCCAAGAAAGGGGTGGAGCTGAGCCTCCGGTCCGTGCAAGATAAGCAGCTGGACGTGCTGGGACCCCTATGCAGGTTGTTGGCCTTATCCGACCCTGGATCCGGCCACCATGCGGGACTGGGCACTACACTCCATTTGCCTACTAGGCAATGCCAATGTGGCCCTCTGCACTGAGCGCAGGAAGACAGCCCTGTTCCGTATGGACAACAAACTGTCGGAACTAGGCTCCAAAGAATTGGGCCCCATGGCTAAGGGTCTGCTGTTCGGGAACCTTTTATTAAGGAACTACAGAAACATGTCAACCTGTTTACCTCCATGGATAAGACCCAGTCTTCCATTAAGAAGGTTTTTCGGCCGCAAACCTCCCGGGTTTTTGGACGGGCTGGACGACAGCGGGGTCGTGTCTCCAGCCGCTGCTGGTCCTCGGGACGCCACAGATCCCGTGGTCCGTCCTTCTTCCTATCCTACCACTCCAGAGCCCCCTACGCTCAGAGGTCAGATAGAGGTCGCGGATACCGTGCCAGAGGATGGGCGAGATTTCCTGCTGGTGAGTACACCTCCCCCCACTATCGTTCACCCTACTTTGCATGCGGGCAGGCTGTTTCACTGCAGGGACAGGTGGCGGGAGGTATCTGCAGATGTATGGGTCCTTCACACAGTGCGGGGATATGTCATAGATTTCCACTCCCCTCCAACACAGGTAGGACCTCCCGTCATCACAAGAGAACAACAGTCCCTGATAGATACAGAGGTTCGGGCACTGTTCGCCAAAGGCGTGGTTCAAAGAGCCCCGGATCCGGGGGGTTTCTTCAGCTCGATCTTCCTCATGAAGAAAAAGTCCGGGGAGTTCCCCCCAGTGATCAATCTACGAGAATTGAACGCCTTCGTGGTCTACAACCACTTCAAGATGGAGGGAATTCATCTTCTGTGGGACCTTCTCTGGCCGGGAGACTGGTTCACGAGGCTGGACCTGAAGGACGCCTACCTCTCCGTCCCGGTGGACGAGAACTGTTGCAGGTTCCTTCGCTTCTGATGGAAGGGCATTCCATGCCAATTTACATGCCTCCCCTGCGGCCTCAGCTCGGCTCCTTGGTGCTTCACCAAGCTCCTAAAGCCGGTGGTCGCCCGATTCAGATCGGAGGGTGTCCGCTTCATAATATATCTGGACGACTTGCTGATCTTTTGCGAGGTCCCCTCTAGGCTCAGATATCAAACTCACTCTGCAATATCCTTGTTGGAACATCTGGGGTTCGTGGTCAATCTGAAGAAATCGGCGTTGGAGCCTTCCCAGACGGTGGAGTTCTTGGGTTTCGAAGTCGATGCGAAAGAGTGTGTTCTTCGACTACCCTTGGCAAAGTTAGCGACCATTCGGAAGGAGATAAGGCGGATCTTACGGCAAGACCGAATTCCCCTCCGGATGTTGGCTCGCGTGGTCTCCTCTCGGCCTCGATACAGGCGATTTACCCGGGCCCGCTCCATTACAGGGCCGTGCAACGGCTGAAGGCTCATTTTCTGCGCAGGAGACCCTCTCACAATCAGATGATCTCCCTGTCTCCGGACGTGAAGACCGAATTGCGCTGGTGGCTCCTGCATATGTCCGCCTGGAATGGTAAGGCGATATTCGGACCAACCCCGGACTTTGTGCTGGAATCAGATGCGAGTCTGTGGGGCTGGGGTGCCACATGCGCAACGGGGTCCACGGGAGGCCCATGGTCGGACAAGGAATCGGACTTTCACATCAATTGTCTGGAATTGATTGCAGGTTCATTTGCGATTCGGAGCCTGGCAAACCACCTGTCAGACTGCTGCGTCCTCCTTCGGATGGACAATGTCTCCGCGGTGCAATACATCAACCGCTTGGGGGGCGCTCGATCTCGAGCACTGTCGGAGGTGACGAAGGAGATTTACAGCTTCTGTTTCCAACACAACATCACCTTACAGGCGGAATATCTCCCGGGGGAGTCGAACCTGACGGCGGACTGGTTCTCCAGACATTGGCGGGATGACAGCGACTGGAAACTCCTGCGATCCGTCTTCCTCGAACTCGAGAATCAGAGGGGCCCGTTCATCTTGGATCTATTCGCCTCCAGGCCGAATCACCAGACCCAGAGGTACTTCAGTTGGCTCCCGGACCCGGCGTGCACAGCGGTGGACGCTTTTCTCCAGGAATAGCCTTCCCAGGGAGCGTATGCGTTTCCTCCGTTCGCTATGATTCCCAGGGTGTTACTACTTGTTCGACGTCAACGTGTGTCCTTGGTGTTACTGACTCCGCTGTGGCAGAGTCAAGCCTGGTTTCCGGAGCTCCTGGATCTCTCCTGTCAGGACCCTCTTCTGTTACCGTGCTCTCGACTGCTCCTCTCGGATTCCCGGGGCAACCTTCATCCGCTAGTGGGAGACGGCCACCTACTCCTGGTGGCCTGGACTCTTTCAGGGGTGCCTGGAATGTCGAGGAGTTATCGAAATCGGCTAGAGACCTTCTCTGGGATTCCTGGGCTCCCGGGACGAGGAGGTGTTATCTTTCAGCATGGGGTTCCTGGTGTCGCTGGTGTTTGGAACGGGATACCGATCCCTTTACGGGTCCTGTATCTAGCGTACTGAATTTTTTGTCTCATCTCTTTGACCTGGGTCGGTCATACCGCTCGGTTAACGTGGCTAGGTCAGCTATCTCGGTGGCGCATGTCCCGCTTCAAGGTTTTCCCATCGGCCAGGATCCGCTAGTATGCAGACACCTGCATGGAATGAGACTGGCGCACCCTCCGGCGCCCAAGTACTCTTCCCTCTGGCATGTAAGTTTGGTTTTGACGTTCCTTCGGGATTGGCCTGATAACCAGGACCTCTCCCTTCGCCAGTTTTCAGCAAAGTTTGCCCTTTTGTTGTGTCTGGTCTCGTTCAGACGTGTTTCGGATGTCCGGGCCTTCGATGTTGATGCTTTCTCGTTTTCTCCGGAGGGGGTCTCCTTCAAGGTGGTTAGACGTACCAAGTCGGATTCGACGGTTGTATCATACCCTTACTTCAAGGACTCGCCTAAGCTTTGTGTAGCGAGGGCACTGGCTCGTTATGTTGCGGTTACCACTCCTTTGCGCTCTTCGCATTCTGGGCAGTTGTTGATTTTGTATGTCAGACCACATAAACCGGTCTCGTCCCCTACACTAGCTCGATGGATAAGATGGCTTTTGACTCTGGCGGGCGTGAATGCGACCTTCGGAGCACATTCGGTTAGGGGCGCCGCAGTGTCCGGAGCTTTTTTGGCGGGTGCTGCCCTTTAGGACATTTTGCTCGGCTAGTGGTCCCGGGAAGAGACTTTTCGCCAATTCTACTTTAGACCGTCAGACCATGCTTCTTTTGCTTTGCTGTCGGAGCGTTAAAACAGCAAATATGAAGCCTCCTGTCATGCTATAAAATTGTAGATTATACTAGCTTTAGTGTAACTATAATCTTAATTTTATTAATGACAGGAGGCGAATATTTCCCACCCAGTTTTGATTTCTCCCCCCCCCCTTGTCTGGTTGGATTGCATTAATTGTATTTCTGTTGAATTGTCTGGTTACCTGGGCTAGGTTTGGTAGTCTGGGGTGATGTTTGAGGGTAGTGGGGGAAGTGTCTGTTATATTGTTTGACGGTAGTCAGTGATGGATCTCATGTCTTTTATCATATCAGTACTGGATCGTGGGATTTATGTTTTCTCAGTACATTTCGTTCACTAATAAGTGTTTTTCGACTGTTTATTTCGTTTCAGTTTAATGGTTCGTTTTCAGTTCCTAAAATCGACTGTTTGGCAGGATGAAGTTCAAGATCATCAGTTATCCGAAGTATTTCCAGATGGCATTCTCTGTTACATTATATTGTTCTTTATTTAGTTATTGTTGTGTACGTTACATTGTCGCAGCTTGAAAGAGGAAATGGTGGCTTAGGAGGAGCCTTATATAGATACCTTATGTTTTTGTCTTTGGTGTTTATCTCTCTATGTTAATGTGCTGCTGTGGAGTTCAAGTAAAGAGAGACTTAAGCAAATATGAAGCCTCCTGTCATTAATAAAATTAGGATTATAGTTACACTAAAGCTAGTATAATCTACAATTGTCATGATTCTCTGATCATCTATTGCATCCAAAGCAATTCTAGGAATTTGTGTCCATTAACATCTGGAGGGGAAGAATTTGAGATCCATGGTTTGCTTCCCTTGCATTGCAATGGCCAAATCTGTAATAAGCATTTGGGAATATACAATGAATTCTTATTTGCCTATCCCTTTACTCTGAGTTCTTCTTGTGAGAATTTCCACAACACAGAAAAATACATGATTTACTTCTTTTGTGCATAACTTTTTTTTGTCCAACCCTGCTGAAAAAATGTACAATTATCTGAAACATGTCATAGAAAATTGCTGGATATTCTTTACTAGAATACAGATTATTTCAAATAGCATACTAGCTGAAAACTTAGATTTCTGTTCTGCCTAGAATAGATTCCCTTGTGTTACGTTTTGAATATTCAGATGTTAAGATTGACATGAACTCCTTCACTGCTAAAAAGCCCTGTGTAGTTGTGTCTCTAATGATACATGAATACAGTTTTATAATTAGTATCCCAAGCATCATAAAGTTTGGCAGAATTGTTAGATTTCTTTGTGGTATTTTTATTTTCTTTTTCCAACTCTCAAATCATGAGCCTTAGGGAAAAAAAGCAAGCCCATCTGTGACTGGGGCTTCTTTTTATTTAGTTGTTATGAGTTATAAAAACATTGACTATCACATACAATGCAAATTATCACATACTTTGTGTACCATTGTTATCAACTTTTCCAGTGCCAAAGTCTAGCAATAAGTTACATACTTGTATCATCCGTTTTAAATAGCTTACAATGTGAAAAAATTGCATATCCAGTCTCATTATTGCTTTTCATTTACACCAATATGTATTTAACTATAACAATAGCAAAATATAAATGCCCACCTATTGTGCCTGTCTACATGTAACAAAATTATTGATCTGTATTTCCTTTATCACCTGTGACATACAGTATGTGACATTATGCTATTATTATTATTAGTAGTAGTATTTATTTAGTGCCAACTAATTCCCCAGCGCTTTACAATATTATGAAAGGGGAGAAAGTTACAATAAATGAGACAATTACACAATGACACAGGAACAATAGTTAGATGAGGACCCTGCTCAAATAAGCGTACAGTCTAGATGAGGTGGGGTACAAATACACAACAGGGCAGCAATGGTGACAGTCACCAAACAAGGTGGAAACATAGCAGAGCTGGAGGTGAGAGTGGAGTGTGGCTCTTTAGGAGAGCGAGAGACCGAGAGACAGATTTGGATTAGTATAGATAAGTAACTCTGGGAGTCCATAAGCATACCTGAACATATGTGTTTTGTGAGACTAGGGGAGAGTCTGATGGGGGTAGGCAGGCTGTTCCAAAAGAAGGGAGACAACAACGAGAAGTCCTACAAGCGCGAGTTAGTAGTAAGGGTGTAAGCAGCGGACAGGAGGTGCTCACTGGCAGAGCGGAGAGACTGAGAAGGGGCATATCTGTGAATCAGGGAAGAAATGTAAGAGGGGCTAGAGTTGGTTAGAGCTTTTTAGGTAAGGGTTAGCATTTTAAATGGACACCTATAGGATACAGGAAGCCAGTGTAAGGATTGACAGAGGGGCGAGGTATGGGAGGAGCGACTGGTGAGAAAGTCAACTTGCATGTGGAGAGTGAAATATTGCTCTTGCATAATTGTGCTATCAGATTTAAATCCAAATCCTTTGCTATCATGTATTAATTTATTCATATATTTATTTGTCACTCTATTTATAATAATTTCCAATTTACTGGTACTTAGTTCTGGTGTTGGCACTATATGGTTTTCTTCCTTCATGTCATCTTAGATATTCTGTATCAGTTAACTTACAGCTTTCCTCTTAAATAGGAGTTTCCATAATAATATGTAAAGCTTCCATTATTCTATCACCAACTGTTCATTTCAGATGTATTTTTTTATCCGTCATCCATCCTCTTCATAACTTTGCAGAGCAGGCAAACATTTAAATATTAACACAAACAAATTAAATCCATATTTTTCTGCTCATTTTATTTAAATTATTTATTTAGTTGTGGACACCACCACAATATTTTGCAGTGTTTCTCAACTTCATACTTATATAATTGAAAGTAAAACAGGCAATAATACGTATGTTTGCATATAGTAATATTAACAATGATAACAAAAGAAAAGGAAAAAGCACTCTGAGTCTGGTAGAGTAATGGTTATGGTGTCTTATCTGCCTAATAGACATGTGCACCAGAGAAATTTTCAATTCGTTCAAATGAATTCACACTACATAAAAAATTCAATTGTCCAGTCTAAATTTCGTCCGTAAAACATTTGCTTTTCGGACAACATTTAGTAAAAAATTATTTGTTTTTGTCCATTAGGATGAAAAATTATATTATTAAAAAAAACCCTCCCCACCCCCCCACATTAAAACCTATAGGGGGGTGGGGGTAGGAACCTATGTGCCAGTGGTTGATCGATGTCATTTAAAACTGGATATAAATCAGTATCTTATATAGAAGTGATTGAGAGCTATGGTAAGAGTGCATGTAATCAATAGTTATAGCAAAAACAATAACAATGTTGCAATATGAAAAAGTAGCTATTTAGATAAGACTGTTACACAAGTGACTAGGGGTCCACAAACCCCTAGTCAACCCCCTTCCCAGTAAAATTAAAGCCTACCTACCCCATCACCCTAAACAAAAAACTAAATACCTATAAATAAAAAAAAATTATGCTTACTAGTTATGTCGCGAACATAACATTTTCGGTTCGCGAACGGCAAATGCAAACTTCCGCAAATGTTTGCGAACAGGCGAACCGGGCGAACCGCCATAGACTTCAATCGGCAGACGAATTTTAAAACCCACAGGGACTCTTTCTGGCCACAATAGTGATAGAAAAGTTGTTTCAAGGGGACTAACACCTGGACTGTGGCATGCCGGAGGGGGATCCATGGCAAAACTCCCATGGAAAATTACATAGTTGATGCAGAGTCTGGTTTTAATCCATAAAGGGCATAAATCACCTAACATTCCTAAATTGTTTGGAATAACTTGCTTTAAAACATCAGGTATGATGTTGTATCGATCAGGTAGTGTAAGGGTTACGCCCGCTTCACGGTGACAGACCAAACTCCCTGCTTAACGCACCGCAAACAAACGCAAACAGTCCATTTGCACAACCGCAAACTCCGCAAATTTGCACAAGGTTGGATACCAAGCTAGCCATGTCCCGTTCCTTGTCCTCACTGATGTCATTGAAGGTCTCTTCCTCCACCCAGCCACGTACAACACCAAGGGTCCCCAAAAGGTGACAACAAGCCCCCTGGGATGCCTGCTGTGTTTGGTCTTCCACCTTCTCAAAGCCACCTTCCTCCTCTGACTCCTCTTCTTCAGACTCCTCTCTCTGCGTTGCCTCTCTCTGCGTTATTATAAGGTGTGTTAAGTAGTACTATTCCTATCAGTTTAATCCCTGTTACGTCCCCTATCAGGGGACGTGTATATAAGGCATCGATTTTAGGAAGCGGGAGATGGAAAAATATGCTTGGTCAGTCCTCCTACTTCAAATTTGGGTCACTGCGCGTGCAATCTAATGTGCCACCAGATAGGAGTGGTGTGTTAAGTAGTACTATTCCTATCAGTTTAATCCCTGTTACGTCCCCTATCAGGGGACGTGTATATAAGGCATCGATTTTAGCAAGTTGGAGATTGAAAAACTTGCTTGGTCGGTCCTCCTACTTCAAATTTGGGGCACTGCGCGTGCAATCTAATGTGCCACCAGATATGAGTGGTGTGTTAAGTAGTACTATTCCTATCAGTTTAATCCCTGTTACGTCCCCTTTCAGGGGACGTGTATATAAGGCATCGATTTTAGGAAGCGGGAGATGGAAAAACATGCTCAAATTTGGGGCACTGCACGTGCAATCTAATGTGCCACCAGATAGGAGTGGTGTGTTAAGTAGTACTATTCTTATCAGGTTAATCCCTGTTACGTCCCCTATCAGGAGACGTGTATATAAGGCATCGATTTTAGGAAGCGGGAGATGGAAAAACATGCTTGGTCGGCCCTCCTACTTCAAATTTGGGGCACTGCACGTGCAATCTAATGTGCCACCAAATAGGAGTGGTGTGTTAAGTAGTACTATTCTTATCAGTGTAATCCCTGTTACGTCCCCTATCAGGGGACGTGTATATAAGGCATCGATTTTAGGAAGTGGGAGATGGAAAAAGATGCTTGGTCGGTCCTCCTACTTCAAATTTGGGGCACTGCGCGTGCAATCTAAGGTGCCACCAGATAGGAGTGGTGTGTCAAGTAGTCCCCCTCATCAGGCCTTTTTTAGTCGAATGTATCGCCCACTGTCAGTCCCTTCGGGATCCATCCCTCATTCATCTTAATAAAGGTGAGGTAATATAGACTTTTTTCACCTAGGCGACTTCTCTTCTCAGTGACAATACCTCCTGCTGCACTGAAGGTCCTTTCTGACAGGACACTTGAATCGGGGCAGGCCAGAAGTTCTATCGCAAATTGGGATAGCTCAGGCCACAGGTCAAGCCTGCTAACCCAGTAGTAAAGGAGTTCATCGCTCCTCAGAGTGTTGATATCTGCAGTTAAGGCGAGGTAGTCTGCTACCTGTCGGTCGAGTCGTTCTCTGAGGGTGGACCCCGAAGGGCTGTGGTGATGCATAGGACTTAAAAAGCTCTGCATGTCCTCCATTAACAATACGTCTGTAAAGCGTCCTGCCCTTGCCGGCGTGGTCGTGGGAGGAGGAGGATTACTTTCACCTCTTCCCCTGTTAGATTCTCATTGTGCTGTGACATCACCCTTATACGTTGTGTAAAGCATACTTTTTAATTGATTTTGGAACTGCTGCATCCTTTCCGACTTGCCATAATTCGGTAACCTTTCAGGCACTTTCTGCTTATACCGGGGGTCTAGTAGCGTGGACACCCAGTACAGGTCGTTCTCCTTCAGCCTTTTTATACGAGGGTCCATCAACAGACACAACAGCATGAAAGACCCCATTTGCACAAGGTTGGATGACGAGCTAATTATGTCCTGTTCCTCGTCCTCAGTGATCTCTCTGAAGGTATTGTAACGGACCGTTTCACTTACAAGAGGATAAAATCCGTTTAGGCGATAATCCCCTTTTTGAGAGACAGGCACAGCTACTGCAGAACACCAAACTCCCGAACTGGATACAAGATAACACTCCGAACTGGAACAGCTGAACAAGAAAAGCATACAATCCGCTTACACTCCTGGCAGTCAGTTTACAATCCAATTCCCCCCAAGAACGAGACGACACTTCATTTTGAGGGTTAAACAGGAACCGAGGACTGGCTCATCCAGCCTGGCTTTTATTTCCAACTCACACATACAGGCCACACCCAGGGGGAGGCATAAAAGAACCAATGACATAGATGTTACATCCCACACATCCCCTCCCCTTAGTGTGACACATAATCCCATTATGCATACAGTTTAAAATATACTTTTACACAACTTTCATAACTTTAAAACCATACATCACATTCACATAAAAATACATATCCACAATCAATCCATTCAGGGGAACAACATATTAAAAAATGGCATGAATCAGACCAGGGGTTCAAAAGTTAGTAAAGTATCTTTTAAAACCCCTAGCTTTCCAGCACAGACTGTTTTTTTTTTTACAGAGCCTTCTCGGTGCTGGAGAAGTAATCTAATTATCTCCAGCACAGAGACAGACTCCATTAACCACATGGTTACAGAAAGACATAAAAACACTTTAAAATACAGAAAGTTACTTTTTATCCATAACACACAGACATTTCACATATCCCCAGATAGCTGGGATCTGAGCGCACAAAACTACCGAATAGCGGGGGGCAGAGCCAAGCTACTGGTGGGGAAAGTCGCATGGCCGAGGAGCTCCCGTCGAAAATTGCACTAATTTGCCGAAATTGGCGACAACCACGGCTCAACGGACCCCCAAAGTGCCCCTAACATACCTGACAACAATGGGCAGGAAAACAAAGAAGCCTAAACCCGATAAACCCAGTCAGGGTATGAATATCGGAGACATGTGGCGACAGGCTCGCAAGGCCACAAGCGCAACAATGGAGTCCCTGCACGGAGGATGCACCGATTTCTCTGACGAGACCTCCGAGGACGAAGAAGGGGGCCCCATACAGACAGGCTCACTACCACTGCCTGAGAGACCTCGACCGCCTGCATCAGCCCACACACCAGTCAGCATGGAGGCCATCACGACCCTCATGGCCTCCCACCACGAAAAAATCTCGACGGAGGTGGCCACAATCAGGTCAGAGCTACGTGGCCTTTGCACCCGGCTGGGAACGGTGGAAAACACCTCCAAAGAACAAGCAAGCCAAATAGCGGAATTGCAAGAGGCAGTATGTGAGCTGAAACAGCAAGCGACACTACATGCGCAACAAATGGCTACCCAGGAAGATAGGAGACGCCAAAACAACATAAAGCTAAGAGGGGTCGCGGACTCCATACCAGAGGCGGAACTCCCTCACCTTACCAGGCGGCTGCTAATCGCACTACTGCCTCCTAAAATGGCGAAAACGGTCCTGCTAGAAGGGATTTTCCGTATCCCAAAACCAGCTACAGCACCACCGACAGCCACGGGGGATATAATCATCCGCTTTCAATCAGCGAGAGATAAAAGGGCTGTACTGGATGCTATCAAGGGCCGGCCAACCTACACCTTTGAAGAAATGTCCCTCTCTTTCTACGCAGACCTGTCAAGCGGCACTCTGTCCTGGAGAAGGTCCCTCCGGCAGGCCACCTCCCTCCTACGGCAACAACAGATCCGATACCGCTGGGGACCCGGTCGAACTCTGCGCATAGAGGGCGCAAATGGCCCCATACTGGCCCGGAACCTTCAAGAAGCCACAGTGGCCTTGGAAAAGCTAAACCACCCACTACCGACCCTGGAAGGCACTTCGACACAGAGGGACCTCCCAAGCCGCAGACTTGGGGCACACTCGGTAGCAGCGCAGGAATTTGTGCCACGGCAAAGACAGGCGGCACCCCACGCGACCGCCACCACCTGAAACGGGACGCAGAGGCTACAGACACTTGCCACACTGGCTGCCCATGGACTGTGTAAGGTTGCTGCTCCACACTACACTTCTCATGGACTTAACCCTCATAGAACTTTTATCGTTTCTTAATTTCATAGGGAATAACATGACTGACACAATGCTGATAATAACGTCTTTAGCCTATTATCATTGATATTGTTATATGTATTACTATTCTGAAGCAATGACAGCATCTGTTTAAGGAGCCAGTTTAAAGCATGAAGAGGATGCTGACTCTTTTCTTTCTTATTATAATTTCAGTTGTTTTTTGCTTTATGATTCTTATATTTTGGCTACAACTGTTTTACTATCTTATTGCTGACAACTTTATATTAGCGCAGGACATACATAATTTACAAAGCCTGAAGACAAGGTGCCACCAGCAGTCCTGTCACAGCAGTTATACCCACGGCTACACACTTACCCGTTGTACGCAAGGCCACCAAGAGAGCTTGACTCTCTCTTCCCCCCGGTAACCGGGGATACTTAATCTCCCTTCGTGCCACTAGCCACAGGTTAACGGCACCACGCATGCACTACACAAATGCAGGCCACAGTTAGACCACACACATCATACATAGGGGATGTCAGATCCCGCAAAAACACCTAGATCTGGAACGAAAAGTTTCCAAGAATGGTTTACACGCTAGTCTCACGCTACTCAAACTTTTACTTCACGACCTAAGCTAGTGATTACATACGTTGATATTCATACATAAATATAAAATGTGCTGTCTATATATAACCATGTATCTGTCCTACGCTGATTGTTTATAATGTGCTTGTTTCAGCTATCGTGGCGACTCAAGCTTGTTTGTCATTTTTTTGCACGTGAAAAATAAAGAATTTAAAAAAAAAACTACCGAATAGCGCGCAGATCCTATTCACACAGTACAATTGCCATGGAGCTAAAGTCTTTCCCATAGTCTTTCATTATATGAATAGGCTCCATGGTATAGCTATCTGGGGTATCACATTCCCATAAAGTCTGGTCCATAGTCCAAAGGCAGCAGGCGGGCAACCAGGCTTCTCCAGTTCACAGTGGCGAAGTTGGTTTCGCCACAGGTATGTTCTTCCCCCCAGCCACGTACAACACCACGGGTACCAGATAGGTGACAACGAGCACCCTGGGATGCCTGTTGTGGTTGGTCTTCCTCCTCCTCCTCAAAGCCACATTCCTCCTCTGACTCCTCTTCCTCACAATCGTCTTCCAGCGTTGCCGCAGGTCCAGCAAGCGATGCTGATAAGGCTGTTTCTGGTGGTGATGGTGACCACAACTCTTCCTCTTCACGCTCATCTACGGCCTGATCCAGCACTCTTCGCAGGGCACGCTCCAGGAAGAAAACAAATGGTATGATGTCGCTGATGGTGCCTTCGGTGCGACTGACTAGGTTTGTCACCTGCTCAAAAGGACGCATGAGCCTACAGGCATTGCGCATGAGCGTCCAGTAATGTGGCAAAAAAATTTCCCAGCTCCGCAGAGGCTGTCCTAACACCCCGGTCATACAAATACTCGTTAACGTCTTTTTCTTTTTGGAGCAGGTGCTCGAACATAAGGAGTTTTGAATTCCAACGTGTCGGGCTGTCGCATTGGCTTCTTACGCTCAAACATGTCCTTGACAGACACCTGACTGTGGGCAGATGAGCAGGAACTGCTCAAGGCGAGAGACGCAGGGGCGGATGGTTGAGAGGGGGCAAGGAGGACAGCAGTGGTTAACGTGGCTGAAGATGCTGGACCAGGAGGAGGATGGCGGCTTTGAGTTTGTGTGCTGCTTGTACTCATGTGTTGATCCCATAGGCGTTTGTGATGTGCGATCATGTGCCTTCGCAAAGCAGTTGTACCTAGGTGGGTGTTGGACTTCCCACGACTCAGTTTCTTTTGGCACAGGTTGAAAATGGCATCGCTGTTGTCAGAGGCAGACACACAAAAAAATGCCACACTTCTGAGCTCTGCAATGATGGCATTCTGGTGGTGGCAACAGCATGCGTTGATTGGCGTGCTGTCTGGCTGACCCCGGGTGCCGATGCATGCTTTCTGACTGTGCCACTAGCTCCTTGCGACAACCTCCCCCTGCTTCCAACTCATCTCCTCCTCCTCTCTCTCTCCCAATCTGAACTTTCCCCCTGTTCTTCTTCTCTTCTAGCGGGCACCCACGTGACATCCACGGACGCATCGTCATCATCAACCACTTCACTTGTATCTGACAACTCAGCAAAGGAAGCAGCAGCGGGTACAACATCATCATAATCACACCGTACGTGTGTAATGCTGCCTGACTGAGACATATCCCTGTTATCTACATCCTCTGGCAATAATGGTTGCGCATCACTCATTTCTTCCAACTGATGTGTAAATAACTCCTCTGACATACCAAGTGAAGCGGCTGTGGTGCTAGTGTTGGTGGTGGCGGCAGGCGGGTGAGTGGTAACTTGAGAGGTGCCCGAAGCTAAGCTGGAGGAGGATGGTGCGTCAAGGTTCCGAGCGGAAGCTGTAGAAGATTGGGTGTCCTGTGTTAGCCAGTCAACTATGTCCTCAGAACTTTTCAAGTTCAGGGTACGTGGCCTCTGAACACTGGGCATTATTCTAGGGCCAAAGGGAATCACAGAACCACGACCACGACGGCCCCTGCGGGGTGGCCTGCCTCTGCCTGTCATTTTTTTTTCGATTAGTGGTACTATGTGCAAGCTACTGTCACAACAGATATGAGTGGCACTGGTGTGACACTGTGCCCTGGCAGGCCCTGAAACTCACACTCGTGAAGGAAACTGACAGCAATTATATTACATTTCAAAAAGTTTAGTTTTTTTTAAATGCAAGCTATTGGGACACCAGATATGAGTGAGTGGTGGCACTGGGCAGGCCCTGAAACGCACACTAGTGAAGGAAATTGACTGCTAATAAACTACATTAAAAAAAGTTTTTTTGTTTAAATGCAAGCTATTGTGACACCAGTGAGTGAGTGGTGGCACTGGGCAAGTGGGCACAGTATATGCTGTGAGCCTGACACACAGGCTGGCTGGCAGGCAGGCAATTGCAATTACATTACACAAAAAAAAAGCAGACTGATGTTCTAGTCCTAAAAAGGGCTTTTTGGGGTGCTCTCCTTACAGCAGAGATGAAATGAGTCCTTCAGGACTGTAGTGGACACTGAATACACTAGCCTAGCTATCAATGTCCCTATCAAATCAGCAGCAGCTACACTGCCCCTACTCTCACTAAGAATGCAGCTTCACAATGAATGTAAAATGGATGCTGTCCAGGAGGTGGGAGGGTCTGGGAGGGGTCTGCTGCTGAATGGCTGGAATGTGTCTGCTGACTGTGAGGTACATGCCTGGGTCAAAGTTTACTCAATGATGATGAATAGGGGGCGGACCGAACAGCGCATGTTTTCGCCATCCGTGGCGAAGCGAACAAGCGATGTTCGCCGGGAACTATTCGCCAGCGAACAGTTCGGGACATTCCCGAGGGACATTCCCGATCCCCACCCGCCACTCATGGCTTCATTTGATCACTATACTTCACTATACTTCAATAAAGCACATTTTTTTTTGCATGATCAGTTATATTTTCAAAATCATTGCCAATATTTTACAATTTCTGCCAGGGTATGCAAATGTATTCAGCACAACTGTATATGCAGATTTGTGTCTGTTCATGATACTCATTTGCATATATGTATTTTATACAGATATATTTTAATAATTTTATATCAATATAAATATATATTGCATACACTTATTTTTAGGTATTTATAATGCATTTTAATGGGCACAGTGTCCCTTTAGATGACTTATATGGTTTATTAAAAGTTGAGTAAAGTCTTTGAGGTAGGCAGGTTGTTCAACAACAAATGGTTGTAGTCACTTGTTCACATATTTGGATACATGGTTAAGAAGAGATCAAACCCTCTATGGGTCTACCCAGGGAATTAAAAGGGTCTTAACTGATTTTCGGAAGTTTAACAAAACTGACATTTCTGTGCCTTACCTTCTAAAAAGTGGAAATCATCTTTATTAAGGACAGTATCCAAATTTCATCTATTTATTAATGTAATGTATTTTTTCTTAAAGCGGCACTGTCATGCCGAACTTACCTTTCCTCAATCTCTTCCTCTTCTCCCCCTCTCTCGGGATCTGTTATTCTTTTCTTCCTGTCTTCTTTAGTTTTCTTTAAAATCATAAGACAAAGTAGGAACTCTTTGCCTTATGGAGGATTCCTCCGCTTGACCAGCTCTGACCAGCGGAGGAGCAAAGTGTGCTTCATTTCCGCTGGTCAGAGCAATTTTCCCATGATCCTTACCTTTCCTCCCTGTTCCCACGATGCTTCCTGTCATTTTAGACGAAACTGACGAATTGCGTTCTAACTGAATGAGAAAGTATGCTTGTTTCTTTTAGAACGCAATTCGGCACTTTGTTCGGATCGCAATTTCATTTGAATGAATGAAACTCCGATCCTATTCGCGCTGTGGCTGCATCTTGCAGCCGCTTAGTAGATAACTCCCTAATTCCCACGGTATTAGGGAGTTATCTACTAAAAGGCTGAAAGACCTAAATTGGTCTTTCAGCCAAATTTACTGATACTAAGTAAAGATTACTTAGTATTAGTAAATAATATGCCCCTACTCGCTATAAAAAAATAAAACTATTGGCCCCCACCCCTAAAGTAAAATAAGGGGGGAGACCTATTGTCCCCACCCCCGCCCCCACCCCTGCGCGGTGGGTGGGGGCCATAATGATAATGAGGGGGGAGACCTACTCTTCTCCCCCCGGCCCCCACCCCTGGGCGGCAGGTGGGGGCCATAACGGTAATGAAGGGGGTGGGACCTACTGTCTTCCCCCCCGTATCCCACCCCTGCGCGGTGGGTTGGGCCATAAATTACAATGGGGCGACCGACTGTCCTCCCCCTCTCCAGACCCCACCCCTGGGCAGCGGGTGGGGGCCATAAAGATAATGAGGGGGGACCTACTGTCCTCCCATCCCAGCCCCAACCTTGGTGGGCGGTGGGTGGGGGCCATAGTAATAATGAGGGGGAGGGGTCCTACTGTCCTCCCCCCCGGCCCCCACCCCTGGGCAGCGGGTGGGGGCCATAATGATAATATGGGGGGGGACCTATTGTCCTTACCCCCCGCCCCCACCCCTGGGCAGCGGGTGGGGGCCATAATGATAATGAGGGGGGGGACCTATTGTCCTCCCCCTCTCCGGCCCCAACCCCTGGGCGGCGGGTGGGGGCCATTATGATAATGAGGGGGGGCACCTATGGCACCTGGGCGGCGGGTGGGGACCCTAAATCAAATAAACCCCCATCAAAGGTGACTAGGGGTCTGCAAGCCCCTAGTCACCCACCCCCCACCCAAATAATAAAGCCCCTACCTACCCCCCTCACCCTAAAAAATAGTGAGGGGGGAATAAAATTACTACCCTGTAAATAAAAATGCGGAGCTCAGTCTGCGCGGAGCCCTCCATGGGTGAAGATGGATTATTTTTTTGCGCTCGGGTTTTTTCTTTCTCGGCAGGTTTTTTTTTGCGCTCGGGTTTTTTATTTTATTTTAAGTTCGACGGGTATAATGGATTTTTATTTACCCTTTTTTGGGGCTGAAAAATGAAGATTTCAGAAAAAAGAAGACGTTGAATGGTAAGTTTAATTTTATTTACAGGGTAGTCATTTTATTCCCCCCTCACTATTTTTTAGGGTGAGGGGGGTAGGTAGCGGCTGTTTTATTTGGGTGGGGGGGGTGGCTGACTAGGGGCATGGGGAGTGTGGGCAGATGACGTGTCCCACAGGGACTTCACCTACCCACACAAAGATGGCGGCGCCCTGAATATAGATTGGGGCAGAAAATAAAGACTAAAAAAGAGGTAATCTGGGGGGCTTAGGGGCATTTGGGGGTGACTAGGGTGTCAATTGGATGTAGTGGAGGCGGGAGGGGGGTTAAAAAAAAACGAGATTCGGCATGACAGTGCCGCTTTAAAGTCTCCTTTACATTACTCATATGGTTTATATTTTATCTCTTTTGTTTTATGTTAACCACTAACTGTTAGTCCTCTTTGTCTATGTATGTTTTATTATTCATAATTATGGACATTTTTCTGTAGATTTTTTCAAAATGGACAGCGTGGTACTCATGAAGTCCCTTTAGCCCTTATCCAATATGGATCCTGTTAAGGACAATACTGACCATACGATTGGATGTGACACATACAGGAACTGGAAGTGACTCAACAGTCTGCATGCACAAAGAAGTCCAATACCAGGAGACGACACTAGAACAAGAAGAGACAAGATGGTCATCAGGTATAAAAGCCCTCGATCTCAAATGGAGTCTCCAGCACTTGATTAAGACCAATAGCAATAGGTTGAAACTCATCTGCAAGCACTGGAACTCTTTTACTTAAATTGGTGTTGCAAGCAGTGAACTTTTATCTACTGACATTTGTTATGTACTATTGGCACTACTATAATTAGGCACACCACTAAACTCCTTTACCGCTTTTATTGATTTTATTTAATTTGTTTATCCTGTTACATACTCTATGTTGAAATAAACACTTCTTACTTCAGCATTGAAATTCATGTGTCACACTAAAAAGAAGAATTTATGCAAGGCCATACAGGTTTTGTTACTTTTTGTTTTATTACCTTTGCTAGTTTTTCTAAGTCTGATCATTTGACTCAGCATGTTGTGTATAATAACAAATAACACCACAGCACATAAAGTATCAGAAGAGGGGATTCTATTTGCCTACCCTTCCTTATTTACTGTGGGACCACAAACCTCTCACATTTTATTAATCTTATTTGTATTTAAATGATGTGACAGTGAGAGAATTGGCTCTCTTTTTACATGCTGGTGTCTCACAGACCCCATCATGCATATTTTTTAAATCTTTCATGTCTTTCAGCATCATAGATGGAGGCATATTCTAGCCAAACACTAATCAAAGGAGATGTGTATCACTAATACACCATTAGGTAATCTTTAAGTATTTTTTCATTAGCATGTTTAAAGATCTATTTCCTGGCAATAAAATACTTTGTGAGGATGAATTAGTTTATCTCTCTAAATATGTAAATAGATCTCTTGCTTATTTTTTTTATTTTTTACTGAAGACAGAAGCAAGTAAATTGAAGGTTACATTGCCTTGCCAGAAAGAATGAAAATCTGTGTTTTTAATACAGATGAGGCCAAGAGAGAGCATACTATCTAATGTTGTCTTCATTCTCAAGCTGTTGCATTATGTAAAGTTATTTAGAAATGTAGGAACAATGCATTGAATATGAAATAGTCATGAAAACATTTCATGTAGACTATTTACAGTGAGTAATGGACTGCTCAATCCGTGTGCAACAGGTAATGAATTAATTACGTGACTGAACAGGTACACTCTGCTCTACTTTCTAAAGTACGTGTTAGGGCTTATAGATGCAAGTGCATGGACTCTTATTAACCCTAACATATATAAAGGCAAATTATAGAGGGTCCTATGATTTAAATCTTAATTCTCACATTTCTGTATGTGGTGAGAAGGTGTGTGTGTGTATACTGGAGCCGGGACAGAGACGTCTTGCGATACTGGAGCCCGGGACAGAGACGATGAAGGCCGCTTCCTCGAGCTGGAGCAGTGAAAATTGGTGGGAAGGAACGGAAGTGCTGGTTGTCGTGGTAACCTGGTCCCTCGAGTAGAGTTTATATAGGGAAACTCCCTCAAATTTAGGCCTATGGCTAAACTCCCGGGCTCCAGAATACACACACACCTTCTCACCACATACAGAAATGTGAGAATTAAGATTTAAATCATATATATATATGTAAATCATCAAATGTGAGAAATAAGATCAAATCATATATATATATATATATATATATATATATATGTAAAAGGCCATAGGCCTAAGTTTGAGGGAGTTTCCCTATATACACTCTACCCCCCTACTTACTTGCTGTTTCGTGTTCGAGGGACCAGGTTACCACGACAACCAGCACTTCCGTTCCTTCCCACCAATTTTCACTGCTCCAGCTCGAGGACGCGGCCTTCATCGTCTCTGTCCCGGGCTCCAGTATCGCAAGACGCCGGCTTCTGGCCACGAGGCCTACGTTCAGACTCCTATTACTTTTGTTTACATCTGTACCATTTGTTTAATTTTGTTAAAACACTCCTGTGGTTCTTACTTACGTACGCATGTTTTCGCTTGTTCCCATACAGTCTGTTCATTCACTTAGCCTGTCCATTTGTTTGGTTCAAACCATACATTCATTTACTTGGTCCGGTTCGTACATTGCTGAATTCATACGTTCATTCATTTATATCTTAGCCTACTTAGATGCTTACACTTCAGCTTTCATTTAAAACAGTCAAAGTAATCAAAGTAACAAAGTAAATAAATTATCATCTAGACAACTCAAATCACAGAACAAAAACATCTTATCTATAAAATTATAGAAAAGGTAAAACAATATTAGAGCCTAAAAAAAATGGTAAAGCATTCTCAAAATGTTATATACAACTGTAAACTTTAAATGAAAACAACAGATAAATAAAAGTTAAAGAACAGGGGGTGGGGCCTGACAGCAGAGCTGAGACGATGCTAGCCTCACCAGCTCCTGATTTCTGTGGCAAAAAAAGCAGATTTTAGCTGCCAAAATTGCAATTAAATGGACCACAAAGGCCACCAAGCGAAAGGTGACACCGAAGTGCATGCGATGACTCCTCCCAAGCGATATTTAACAAAATATGCACCCGAAACTCTGGTGATTCCTACAAGCATGGTGGGCGTGGGATGACGGACACTCTCCTGCCGCCACGAACAGCCGGGGACCTGACACAATGCCTTTGAGTGTCCCCCCTCTGGACCGGTGGAGGTTATCCCGGTCCACCCCCACACGATCCCCCTGCTAAGTTGGGTGAATGTAACACGATCACAAAGTCCTGAGCCTGATACTACTGAGGCCTACAAAATGGTGAATGCCTCCCACACCGCAGCCCTATGCAGTGCAAGGCGGGACATAGAGCTCCGACTCGACAGAATCTTCACCTCCTTCTGGGAGAAGCTAGAGGCTCACATGAGACCTCTGGAACCTGAGACTTTGCCTGATGGCATGCCAGGAAGCCCAACACGGGTGATCAAACGTAGGGACGCAGACACCCCACGACTCCACTCCCATGGTAGGTCGGCACCGGAGAGGGGCCACCTCGGGATCAGATTCATGGAGCCTCACTGAGAGCAGCGGTGGCTGAAAATCAGCTTTCAAGGCCATGGGAGCGCCCAAGACAGAACGCCCAAGACCGCCTCACTTGCGAGCAGAGACTCTGCATGGGTCCCAGAGGGGCGCAGCTAACCTAAACCGATTGAGGAGATGATGGGGTGCGAGGCCCAACATGGTGGCAACGTCAGGTCAACCCTTCTGGATTCGCTGCAACCCACGTCCAAGATATGGAGCACTTCAAGCACGGAGATTCACAAAGTGGACTCTGCATACCCCACCAATCATACCTCCTCTCCGCACCTGGACTATATGCCCTTGTACTCTTGGGCTACCAAGACTGATCACCACAATGGGATGACACTGGGGCCCTGCAGGGCATTGGTTGATCCTTATATCATGCATGGGACGCTACACCAGTCAAAGCTGCTTCATACCCATACACTCCAGAAACACGCTCATTATGGTTCATTACACACCTCTACAAATTTATTGTTAGGTATAGGCTCACTTCACGCACCACTGCTCACCAGGCCTTAGAAGCAAGGCAAGGGTCCTTGACTACTCAGGGGATACCAGGGCAGCACTATTCCACGTTAATCGATTACACATAAACATAGGTTTACTCAAATCATTTTATTTAATCATGCTGTCAGTTTGCATAGCTTGTTTATCTCCATGCTTAATGATGTTGACCCGCTGACATATCTACGCTTGTTGATACTATAAAATTGTGCATGTTTTCTCTATTTCCCCAACTGTAATGCATGATGCTAGGCCTGAGGATTGCCATTGGGGCACCTCAAGCTTGTCTGTGTTAATCTTATGCACTGCAAAAATACAAAATATAATTTTTTTTTAATTTAAAGAACAAATAACAAGCTATTTAGAAAAAACATAGACTTGCCCAAATTGGGAGAAGATAGTAATGTGTTAAATTCCCATTATTACACAGCAGGAAGTTAAAAAAGCCATACAAAAATTGAAAATTAATAAAGCACCAGGCCCTGATGGGTTCCCAAATATGTTTTATAGTATATTTCAAGAAACTGTAATTCTTCATCTAACAGAACTATTTAACGACATTATAAGAAAAAAAGAAATGCTGAGTGATATGTTAAACCTGAAAAAGACAAAACACAAATAAAGAACTACAGACCAATTTCCTGGTGGCCACCCAGATAGGAACACAGGTTTCACCACCAAGGATGTCTGTTACCCTCCTTATGGTAGCAATAAAGAGTAGAATTCCCCAAGTAGTAATAATCCAAAGCAGATATAGCTTTCCCCCACAGACATTAGTCGAGACTGAATGCTGGGAGTGAACTGATTTATGACATGGCATTTATGCAAAAGCTCCTACATGGGGCATTACAGGGTAATCCTTCCCATGATCCTCTGTGCCTGAGAGATAATTATCTGGGGGAAAAGCATATAATTAAATTATATCTCATGTAAATAAAAATCTACTATTTTTATGACACCCCAAAACATAAATAAAACAACAATGTACCCCCTCAAGTGTTTTATCTCTGAATAGCCTGGATCTGAGCGCACAATATATCTGAGGAGCGCTCAAATCCCACAAATACAGCTGAAACGTCACCAGGTAAAGTTTTGACTGACTGCACATGAGGCTCCTGCCCAAAACAGTTCCATAGAATCAGCGTTAGCGGTCGGTCTCTTTTGGGAGTACAAAAACACATAAAATACCAAACGTATGCTTGAGCCGGTATGGAGATGGTGTTCACCTCATTCGTGGGGATGATTCCACTGAACACTGTTCTTCCGGGGCTATAGTAATGAATGCAGGCAGGAATGGAAGTTCAGCTGTGTTCATGACGTCGAGTGTCTGATATTAGTTCCATGCACTCAACGTCCAAACGCCGCTGCCTGCGTTCGAGCGAACAAGATGGCCGCCATGGCGTGTTATAACACTGAGGTGTGAATCATGATTGAAGTGTTAACGGTGGTCTGGGTATTTCATGGTTTTGTTCGGTTACCGTTTTTTTTTTAACTGAACAAAACAGGTAATTAAAAAAAAAAGAAAATATTCCAGGGTGGTCTGTCACATTCCTTAATAAATGTGGACACTAAGATAAATTCTTCAAAGCAGATAGGTTAAAACAAGTTATACACAGACTAATTCATGAAGATCAATTAGGGTTTAATCAGGGGAGAGCACAAGAAGACAATATTGGGAAAAATCTAAACATAATGTTAACAGCTAAAGCAAGGGGGGAATCTATTCTGACCCTGTTACTTGAAGCTGAAAATGCTTTTGACAAGGGCAGGTGGAGTTTCCTATAAAAAAAAGCTGAAGTATTTTGGTATAAAGGGATTTTTCTTCGAAGCAATATGGGTTCTATACAAGAATCCTTACGTTCGAATTTTGGGATCAGGAATAAAATCACCTTGGTTTGAGATTTATAATGGCACAAGACAGGGTTGCCCATTGGCCCCTATGCTATATATACTATCTATGGAACCATTAGCTCAAAAAACATAAAAATAATTTAAAAAAATAGAGGGTATAACTATTAATGAGAAAATCTACAAAATCTCCCTTTTTGCGGATGATATTCTGTTAACATTAGGAAATCCAAAATCATAATTGAAAGAACTACTAAAAGGAATTTAGGAATTCTCATTAATTTCACAATGCAAACTAAACATAGAGAAATGTCAGGAGTCTCAAACCAAGGTGATATTGATCTTAACGAGATTCAAAAAACATTTAAATTCCAATGGACGGAAGAAACCCTGAAATATTTGGGTGTAAAAATGTCATTTGACTTAAAGACAATAATAGAAAAAAACTATCTACCAATTCTAAACTCTTTAAAAAATAAACTAAATGAATGAAATATAATCCCATTGTCTTGGATAGGAAGGATGAATGTTATCAGATCATATATGGTTCCAAAGTTCACATATTTCTTTAGATCAATTCCTCTCCAAACGATATGTTTTTAAAGTTCCAAAGACTATTTAATAAATATATTTGAAGAAATCGCAAATCAATAGTCATATTTATTTTAACTTCGAGTATAAGAAAAAAAAGGAGGAATGGGAATTCCAAATATTCAAATCCTGCATGACTCACACATGCTTGCACACATAATCAAATGGTTTTCAAGTAATCAATCAAATGGTGTCATATAGAGAAGAATAATATTAAAAAAAAAATAGCTCTATATCATGACTGGAGGGAAAAACACAAATAAAAAATCCTATTGTCCAAAATATGACAAATATGTGGGGAAAAAAATCTCATATTGTGACTTCTCACTAGACATTCCTATTGAAGTTTAGACAAGGATGGAAAATATCAATCTAAATTATTGGAGAGAAAATGGCACATATTCAATTAAACAAATTATATCAAATTGCAGGATTATTCAGTTTCCAGATTTATAATCCAAATTAAATTTTTCATTAAATGAAATATACAACTATTTAAGGGTAAAACATTTTATAGAAAAAGATAAACTGAGAAACTTAGAAAAAGAAGAACAGAATCTAAAAATAGAAGAAATGATCACAGGTAAATGTAAAACTAGATTAAGTGTAAAAGCATTTGATTTCATTAATAGATCCAATCCTTTTAATTTACTTTCCCCAATTAAAAAATGGGAAGAAGAATGCAATTTAAATATCAAAGAAAATAAATGTTTTTCTATTACACTGAACAAAATTATAAACACAACACTGTATTGGACACCACAGAGAAATGTCAGGCGTCTCAAACCAAGGTGATATTGATCTTAACGAGTTTCAAAAAACATTTAAATTCCAATGGACGGAAGAACCCTGAAATATTTGGGTGTAAAAATTTCATTTGACTTAAAGACAGTAATAGAAAAAAACTATCTACCAATTCTAAACTCTTTTAAAAATAAACTAAATGAATGAAATATAATCCCATTGTCTTGGATAGGAAGGATGAATGTTATTAGATCATATATTATTCCAAAGTTCACATATTTCTTTAAATCAATTCCTCTCCAAGTTAAAAACGATATGTTTTTAAAGTTTCAAAGACTATTTAATAAATATATTTGAAGAAATTGCAAATCGATAGTCATATTTATTTTAACTTTGAGTATAAGAAAAAAAAGGAGGAATGGGAATTCCAAATATTCAAATCCTGCATGACTCACACATGCTTGCACACATAATCAAATGGTTTTCAAGTAATCAATCAAATGGTGTCATATAGAGAAGAATAATATTAAAATTGAAAAAATAGCTCTATATCATGACTGGAGGGAAAAACACAAATAAAAAATCCTATTTTCCAAAATATGACAAATATGTGGGGAAAAGAAAATCTCATATTGTGACTTCTCACTAGACATTCCTACTAAAGTGGAGACAAGGATAGCAAATATCAACCTAAATTATTAGCGAGAAAATGGTGTATATTCAATTAAACAAATGATATCAAATTGCAGGATTATTCTGTTTCCAGATTTAAAATCCAAATTTAATCTTTCATCAAATGAAATATACAACTATTTAAGGGTAAAACATTTTATAGAAAAAGATAAACTGAGAAACTTCGAAAAAGGAGAACAGAATCTAAAAATAGAAGAAATGATCACAGGTAAATGTAAAACTAGATTAAGTGTAAAAGCATTTGATTTTATTAATAGATCCAATCCTTTTAATTTACTTTTCCCAATTAAAAAATGGGAAGAAGAATGCAATTTAAATATCGAAGAAAATAAATGTTTTTTCTATTACAATGAACAAAATTATAAACACAACACTGTATTGGACACCACAGAGATTAAACAAGTTATACCATCAACAGGATGTTAATTGTTGGAGATGTAAAGAGGAAGAGGGATCATATCGCCATATATGGTGGGACTGTAGAAGAGTTGGGGACTCTTGGAAGATCATATTTTCATTGATTTAATTTTTCTCTGAAATAACCAGATATGGCTTTTGCCCTCTTACATATATCAGGTTAAAATAAATTTTCACTAACTGTAGAAATCTGGTCATAAATATGTTATAAGCATTTAAACTATTGATAGTCAGAAATTAGAATAAAAAAAATGATGAAATTGATTTAAAAACTTGGTTTACTCAAATGGAATACCAAATGATTATGGAGAAAGGCTTCTATCTAAATAAATATATAAATCTAGCAAAATATGATAAACAATGGTGCAACTGGAATAAATACAAATGTCAAGTCTGGACATCTATAGAAAATAACATTGTATATTGTGGCAAAAAGAGACTTTAATGTGTCACATGGCATAAGATGCAGAGCCTTCCCCCATGCTGAGATATCTACCTGGCAGTTGCTGTTTGAAAATAAAAGGTAATTGCTGTTTGAAAATAAATGTTTTTGCTGAACCAAGAAAGAAGCTGGTTGAATCTTTCCTTGCTGTAACTATCCAAGATCTGCTTTAATGTGATTGCAGCTGGATAAAGGGACTCCAAGTCCAAGTCATAGCACTTAGTATAGTGATCAGCTGTGCAAGTTAGTGGAAGTACCCACAGACAATATTAGTCTGTATTGTCACAAACTGGTGCAATACAGTGATCTGAAGAAGCTAAAGTTGACCGGAGATGCACAACAAAGCTCAGAGCGCTGCTGAGGGATGCAACATGGCTGAGCAGCAGAATGGAGTGTCTGAAGCACAACCAGAGGCTTCCAGCATCACTGCTGCAATGTCAACCTAAGCAATCAGACTGGCCCAAAGAATGCAGGACTACAGGGATACCACAGGCAGCCAAGTAAGCCAGAGGGAGCTGCTAGCAATCACAGTAGAGGACCTAGTCCATGAGGATCGTGATTACCAGGTGAATGTGACCGCAGCCATGGTCTCCCCATCCAGCCAGACAGAGGGTCCCCATCTCAAAGTATCAGTGCACAGCTTTTCTATTTGATGATAAGAAGGATGATATAGATGGGTTCCTGCAGGACTTTGGGCGGCAATGTGAGTTCAATTGCTTGCCGCCAGATAACTGGGTGTGGGTACTGGATGGGAGACTGACAGGATGAGGCTTGGAGGCCTGCAAAGCAATTTCAAGAGATAAATAGGGGGACTATTAGGTTGTGAAGCAAGCTGTGCAGGACATGTACTCTGTTACCCCAGAGTCCTACAGGGTAAAGTTCCGGGCATCAACCTCCAGAGTGTGTCTGGAGGTTGACACATGCACTTGAAGGAGTCTCCAGCATTGCTCTTCCGGGACAGAATCCTACAGCACCTGTGTTTGTGCCAACGCCACGGATGGTGGTGACAGCCCGTGCTCAAACTGAGGGATAAAAACATAAGTGCAGGGGGCGTGGCCTGACTGCTGATGGAGTAAGACGCACTCAACCCGAGCTCCTAGACCCCAACCTGTGAAGCTCTGTTAAAAAGCATTCAAAAGCCACACATAAGCCTAAAAATGGGGAAGAACAAACGCCTAACTACCACAGTACAGTCCGATGCGACCCCCTCGAGACAACAGCCCGGCCCTATGGATGAGTTCCTCTCCGTGTCGCATGGCCTCTGTGACACCGGAGACACAGGCACGTCGTCCCCTGTATCCCCGGGATCCAGCATCGCAGAATCGACACGAGACATACCTACACCCGGTACTCTCTCTCAAATATCCGCAGATATAGCCGCGATATCCGCTAGCATGCTGACCCGCAGGGACAAAAGTGAAATGGTGGCAGAATTGAGGGCCATAATCCAAGAGGAGATCATGGTGGTGCGCAACAACCTCACAGCCCTGGAGCAGCGGACCGCCTACAAAACGAACAACGCCAGCAGGCCACGGACCTGGTGACCACAAGGCAGGGCAATATCCTCCTAGACCTCTGCCGGCAGATCGAAGACCTGGACAACCGTGGCCGGCGCAACAACATCAGAATAAGGGGCATACCGGAGGAAGAGGGAGAGGTACCACAGGAAATCCTCGCAGGTCTGTTTGCACAACTGCTAGGAGACACAGCCCCTAGTGACTTCGGCATAGAGAGAGCTCATAGAGCCCTACGCGCACCCAGGCGGGATGGGCTACCAAGAGATATCATATGTGCCCTTGGGTCATTCCAACTCAAAGAGTCCATAATGCAGGCAGCTAGAACACAACAGAGCATAACCTACATGGATGCACAGGTCTCCCTCTTTCAAGACCTTTCCACGATCACCCTGGATGCCCGCCGGGCCCTACGACCGCTTACCCGCCTGTTGCAAGAGAGGAGAATCCCGTACAAGTGGGGTTTCCCGTTTAGCCTCCAGGCCCACGTAGGCAATGTATGGCACATCATCCGCTGGCCAAATGACGTGCCCCGATTTCTCCGATCCGCCAGCCTACCTACTATCCAGGTACCAAACGAGCAACGGGCCCAACAGAGGTTGCTCACAACTTACACCCGGTTCCCAGGCCACAATGATGCAGAGGAGGCCCAGAGGGCCCCGAGGAGTAGACACAACCCCCCAGCACCGGTACATGATCCACCACGATACACCAGGTGTATTATTATGGACAATGATAAATGTTCTATTATTGTGTTCCCATTCATGTGCAATAACTTATGATACCTATAGGGGGTGTAGTGAGCACTGTGACGTTGAGTGAATAAAGATGGCTGCCGCATAGTCAATGAGACATGTGCTTTAGGAAGGTATTGAGAATTCTTAAGTCACTTCCTTTCACAAATGACCACATGTAGTATCCGCCTCCTAGAGATGACCATTAGGTATTGGTTATGTTACCTCTGTGGGTGGAGACTAGATGGGAGGTTATTCAAGGGGTTACCAGAAACTAGAGACCAGTTTCATGACTGGGTCGGAAGAAGCCAGGTGTCTTTAGAGGTGCCCATGTAAATCCATTTAACATGTGGCAAGGAACTCACCTCATTGTTCTGTGTGTTATGCTGATTCAATTATCCTGTGTAAGCTGCTGAATCTCCATGAATAGAGCTAAGTAGATTTCTTACCTGAATGTATTGTTTATAGCAGTGTGTGTTTTTAAAGTATGTTTTTATTGTGTGCTTGATAATTGTATTCCCAGTAAAGTTTTGTTTATACTTTCATCAAAACGTTGCCTCTTGTCTGTTCATTCAAGACATTCACTAATATTTATGTGATTGACCAGTATACCTTTTATTATTTTATTTGTGGTATTATTTCATATTTATGAAATTCAGAACTTCATAAATATAAAGAAATTACTTAATTTACCATTACAACTGGCGCTGTGAACAGGATACTGCACAATCACTAAATATAGAATATTTGAATGTGTATATAGATTGAATAAGCCTATAGCACAGTCACGTTGCACAGTGAAAAGAGATATAGTTAACAAGCATTGTCTTTGATTGGTATATTTGCATTTTTGTGTTCCCCCTGAGAGTAAAGATGCTTACTCTGTTTAAAAAAAGTAATAGAGCAGGAGGGAAGGAGGCGTCTAAGTATGGGACAATTCCATTGTGGGCCAGTTTAGAAAACTGGAAACCCATTGCTGAGTAGCTGATCAAGTATGCAGCTCCTGTCTATCCTGATGCTGGTACTGAACTTGGTGCTCAAGCATTACGGTTAGACCTGGGAGTATACTCCAAAAAAGTGCGGAAAGCCGCTGCCACCACAGGGTGGATAGTTGTGCAGGCCCTTAGCTGCGAGGTGCAAAGAAATAAAGCGCTCGAAAAAGAGTTGCAGGATGTAAAAGATTTATTAGTTATGACTAAAGAATGTATGCGTAGTAATGCATGCCAGGTGGCTGCCCTAGAAGAAAAATGTACTACTTTAGTGGTAAGGAAGATTAACTGCAGGAGGTCACAGAAAGGAAAAAAGCCAGTGCCTGTAAGTAAAGTGCGAGCAATGGTTGCAAACCCCATATGGGATACTGAAGCACCGCTACAGTCATCTGATGATGAGTATGTATCCTTTTCTGATGATGATAATGATGTGGACAGGCGACAAGCCCGTCCTATCATTACACAGCAGCGGAAAAGGAGACTACAAGATAGAGCGCATGGTTTGAGAAATGGTGTACATGAAGAGATGAATGAAGTGGTAAAAATTAAACACAAACAGAGCTCATGGAGCTGGCAAAGGTGTATAAGCACGAAGTTGGTGAAAATGTGGGAGAATGGTTATTGCGCATGTGGGATGGAGGAGCTGACAGTGTGCAGTTGAATGCAAGGGAAGCATTATGTATGGGGCAGCTGACGCTGCATCCACAGCTCATGCAGGTATTACGGAGGGTGAGGGAGATTGGAGGTAATTTTTCATTATTTGATATGGTGCGGCATGCCATAATTGTGGCCTTCCCATCTAGCAATGACATTGAGCCCATTTTACCCTGGTCAAAACCGAGGGATGCTATTACCTGCATTAGAGTTATGGGTTGTGTGGTGGGATTAAACAAGGATAACTGGGAAGGTCCAGACATGGAGGAATTCACAGCCAGCATGCGGTCTCGTTTTTTAAAAAGTGCACCCCAGGAAATGAAGGCATCTTTATTGTCTTTGCTGGGCAGTTTGGGGAATAATGTAAAGGTACATCAGCTCACCACTTATTTAGCTGAAATTGGGGAATTAGAGTCAGAATCTAACCCTAGGAAAGGTGTTTTTGCCGCTAACAGGACGAGGGAGGAGATGGTGGAAGCAATAGAGGGAAAAAATCAGGGAAAGTTTAGGAATAAAACAAGGCTGAGAGTTAATCGTTTTCAAATGTGGAATGATTTGATTGAGGCTGGTGTACCTAGAGAACAAATTAATGGAATTTCAACACCTGCCATGTTTGAAAAATGGTTAGAACTAAAAAAAGGGTCTAATAAAAAGGTACAGGTGCATTTGGCATGCAAGGATCAGGCAGACAATACCTTGCCCTCTGCCCCATTTGTCCCAAAGTCTCCTCCCCCTAGTTATTTAAAAAACACTCCTCTCATGCCTACAGACACACCTCCTCTGTCCATACCTCTATTCCAACATTGTGCTCCTTATGGTGTGCCCCCACCCTCACTTCAAGCCCAAGATAACACCCCCCACATTCATACCCACATATGTCCTCACTGTTTCCAACAGAATATCGTGCTAGGACTTACTCTCATACTACACCTAGTGAGAAACAAGCACTGCCAGAGAGTGATGGTAAAGTCAGATCCTTGTATCCTGTAAAAGATCTGATGACACATGATTTGATGGATTGGGACAGTGCTGTAGTACAATGACAGAATGGTGGGCCTCCGGCGGTACATGTGTCCCCTTTAACCACCGGGGACCGATGCCCTTATGTACCTTTGACTGTGTGGTGGGGGACAAGACCAGGACCAACAAAGATTTTAGCTTTAGTTGACACAGGAGCAGAAGTCACATTACTGCATGGTAATCCATCAAGGCTATCAGGACCCTGTGTGAGAATAGAAGGTTTAGGAGGTAGAATTACCAAAGCAGTACAAACTGTTGTGGCTATGTCAATTAACAAAGGACCAAGATTCAGTGCTAAAGTTTTGATTTCAGAATTGCCAGACAATATCTTGGGAATAGATGTGTTACTAGGGCAGAGTATTGAGACACAGTGGGGGGTGTTCACGTTTGGATTCCCTCATAAGCCATACTATCTCAGACCAGTAAAAGACATTGTGCGAGGGAATGCAAATTGGACACCTGTCATTGTTCCTCCTCCGTGCAACCCGGTAAGACTGAAGCAATACCGTTTGCCCGGAGGATGTCAAGAAATTAGTGAGACTATCGACAAGCTTTTACAGTCAGGTGTAATTCGTCCAGCTGTCAGTCCGTTCAATGCTCCAGTATTCCCTGTAAAGAAGATGGATGGTTCATGACGAATGACGGGGGATTACCGGGGACTCAACAAGGTAGCACCACCATTGAGTGCTGCTGTCCCTGATATTATCACCATTGTGGGAAACATTGCCAAACAGGCCGGGGAGTGGCATGCGGTAATAGATTTAGCTAATGCGTTCTTTTCAATTCCTATTGCACCTGAGTCGCAAGATCAATTTGCTTTCACTTGGGAAGGACGCCAATATACCTTCCAAGTTGTGCCCCAGGGATATATACACTCACCTACGATTTGCCATGGACTAGTTGCACGGGATTTAAGCCACCTCACTCTACATCTTCCAGTATTTCACTACATTGATGACATAATGATCTCTGGATCTAAAGAGGAAGTGAAAGAAGCATTACCTGTTCTAGTGATTTACATGACTGGACGGGGATGGGCAATAAATAAAGACAAAATTCAAGGTCCAACCCAAGAAGTTAAATTCCTAGGAATGATGTGGTCTGGACCTGTTCGGAAGATACCTCAGCCTGTGCTGGATACAATCCAGAATTCTCCAGAACCTAAGACGTTAACAGAAGCCCAAAAGTTTTTAGGTGCAGTTGGTTACTGGAGAGCATTTATCCCGCATCTAGGATTGCTGCTACGCCCCATATACAATGTTACCAGAAAGAAATCAGCATTTGTATGGGGAATTGATCAAGCTACAGCATTCCAAGCAGCAAAGGAAGCAATATTACATCAGGGCTTGGGCCCGATTCAAATTGGAGCTCCGTTCATATTGGATGTGATGGTGAACGACAACGTAGCATCATGGGGACTATGGCAACCGAGCGAAGACAAAGGCAAGCGGGCAGTACCAATTGGGTTTTGGTCCAAGCAATTGACTGGGGCTCAGCAAAGGTACACACCTTTGGAGAAGAATCTTCTGGCAGCATACCTCTCACTGCAGCATGTGGAGACAATGACTGAGAAAAGCATAGTATCAATGAAAACAGATTTACCAATAGCAGGATGGGTACGAGATGAAAGATTATCTGCAAAGACAACAGTGGCACAAAGTCAGACATTATTAAAATGGAAGTGGTACCTGCAGGAAAGAGGAGGAATCCAAGCAGGTGAAGTGAAGGAACTGACCAAACTCCTTACTGGGTTAGTGACATATGATACACTTTCACATCCCAATGTACAAGAAGTCCCAATTTTACAGCCCTCACCCATCAAGACAGCTCCTTCATTTGGAGAACTGGGTGAAGAACAAAAGAAAAACGCATGGTTCACAGATGGGTCTGCAATCATGACCCACAAAGGACGACATTGGACTGCAGTAGCTTACAACCCTCAGCAACAAATTGTGATTCAAGAGAAGGAAATATGAGGATCTAGTCAATATGCTGAATTGACTGCCATAGTCATACTGATGGAAGAAACCACAGATCCAGAGCTCTACATCTATACAGATAGCTGGGCTGTGTACAAGGCTTGTGTTACATGGATGCCTACATGGAGAAACAACAGGTGGCAAATACATGGCAAGACAGTATGGAGAGGAGAAGATTTATGGGAAAATATATGAAAAACAGCCCAATCAAGATTAATACACCTCGGACATGTTAATGCCCATGTGAAAGACAGTACTGGAGAAGAGAACGCGAATAAGATAGCCGATAAATTGACCCAAATACGAGAAGCAAAAATAACACCAGAACCTGTTGATCCAGTATTACTTAGGATGGCAGACTGGGCCCATGAGACCGTGGGTCATAGAGGAAAAGCAGCTGCGCTAGAGTGGGCGCAAGCCCGAGGACTACCAATAACTCTCCAGATGATTGTCCAAGCTCAAGAAGTATGCGAGACCTGCAACGAGGTGAAGAAATGGCCCCTCACGAAGCAAGCCCGTGGACATTTAAATAAAGGAACAATAGCAGGACAGATCTGGCAGATGGACTACATTGGTCCCATGCCTAAAGGAAGAGGGGGGCTGATGTATTGTTGTACTGCTGTAGACACTTTTTCCGGAATTCTGAAAGTATTACCCTGCAAACATGCGAACCAGGCCTCAACACTTCAGATGCTACAGACTCTTGTGATTGCTTATGGACTGCCATCTGAGATTCAGACAGACAATGGAACCCACTTCACTGGACAGCTCGTAGAGCAGTGGGCAAATGACTCAGGGATTAAGTGGATCTTCCACATCCCCTATCTTCCTCAAGCTTCAGGGTTGATTGAAAGGTGCAATGGGCTTTTAAAAGAACAGATTCGGAAGCTATCCCCAAGTACGACATTGAGGGGGTGGGACCGGGTGATCACGCAGGCAGTTATGATACTAAATAGTAGACCAATAGGAAAGTTTTCACCATATGAAAGATTGACTGGACAGGTAGGGACACAAACTGTGTCAGTTCGATTAAGGTTCAAGGGATCTTTCCCCCAACAGGTGGGGAAGAACAAATTTGAAGTGGTCAGCCAGAACCTAGTTGAGATTGTACAGGGTGATGAATGGATGACATACATCCTTCCCATGGGTGGGATATTACCAGAAGGGACTGAAGTGACCTTCGCCCTAACAGAGGAGCTAAGAGATGATAAATGGTTGACCACAGGGATGGTAAATGTGTTATCAGATTTGTGGGAAATCCCATTGACCAGGGGGTGTCCAGGCCAGATTTTCTCACACACTGTATTAGGCGTGGTATCCATTTGGATCCCACGGAAAGTATTGGTGACATGGGAGGAAAGCAATACCTTACAGACAGGTTCCAAAGTATGGGTGCTACCACGAGCAGGTGAGCAGGTCAAACAGAAGGGAGAAATACTGTCCAATGGACCTGGTGACACTAATGTTGTATTACTAAGTGGAGGTACTCACCCTGTTTTCTTTCCTTCCAACAGATTGGTGCCTATATAGACAAGTCGGATCCCTGGTCCTACAACTCATACCTGAATCTATTAGCAAGTTATTCAAGAGTGTCAAACAGCACGGATTGCTGGATTTGTGGGGCCATATCATTCAGCGAGGAGAGCAGTTACCCATATGTTGGTGTTCCATGGACATTGGAGGAGTTAAAACAATATAATAATACAGGATTCGGCTGGTACCGAGAAGAAGGAAAGCCACAATCATTGGACAGATTGCATATTATAAACCACCCCCAGGAAGGTGCTATTTGTATCAGTTCACATAACAACGGAGGCAATGCCACTAAAATGGGATATTCTAACTGTACATCTGCCTGGGTAAAGGGCTATGGTAATGAACAACATTGGGCAATGACTGTCAAAGACTCCATCCCAGTGGTGAGAGTAATAAGTATGACCTCTCATGGTGCAATAAAAAGACTGAGCTTTCCCTTTATTTCTATAATCCTGGACACTTGTTTTAGTGGGGCCCCAGATAATAGTTAAAGTGTCCTTCCCAGAGGTGTGTATTTTCTGTGTGGTAATTGGGCCTATAGATGGTTACCTAGTCAATGGGAAGGAGAATGTTACATTGGATCAATCATCCCCGCCATAAGGCATAGAAATAGCTTTCCAGAAGGCATGATTAGAAATAAACGGTGGAGTTAATTTATCGGAGAACATGAAGCTAATTCTGGAATTGTATTTCCCGGCTGGGGAGTATATTGTTCATTAACTCGAGTAGAAGCTTTAAAAAAGCTAGTGGATGAAGCTTTAGATGCAACCGTGGATGCTATTAACAAACTATCCCAAGAGCAGGTACAAATGAGAGCAGTGGTGTTGCAAAATAGACTGCCATTAGATTATGTCTTGGCCGCCAAAGGAGGCGTTTGTGCGTTGGTAGGGACAGAGTGCTGCTCATATATTGTCAATAACTCTGGCGCAATAACACATGATATTTCAAAGATAAATGATACCAGGAAGAAGCTCCAGAATCCACCGGATAGTGGACCTTTTGGGTGGTTGCGTAATTTAGGGTTTAAAGTAATGCAATGGGTAGTAGTGGGTGTTGTTTTATGTATAATATTGTATTTTTTTGTAAATTTGATTATATGTGTGGGAAAGCAAGCTATGAAGAAAGTAAGACCTATCCGGGAAATATATGAGTTATAGTTATTACTCATGTAATGGGATCAACAGGTGGATTGTATTGGTTATGGACAATGATAAATGTTCTATTATTGTGTTCCCATTCATGTGCAATAACTTATGATACCTATAGGGGGTGTAGTGAGCACTGTGACGTCGAGTGAATAAAGATGGCTGCCGCATAGTCAATGAGACATGTGCTTTAGGAAGGTATTGAGAATTCTTAAGTCACTTCCTTTCACAAATGACCACATGTAGTATCCGCCTCCTAGAGATGACCATTAGGTATTGGTTATGTTACCTCTGTGGGTGGAGACTAGATGGGAGGTTATTCAAGGGGTTACCAGAAACTAGAGACCAGTTTCATGACTGGGTCGGAAGAAGCCAGATGTCTTTAGAGGTGCCCATGTAAATCCATTTAACATGTGGCAACGAACTCACCTCATTGTTCTGTGTGTTATGCTGATTCAATTATCCTGTGTAAGCTGCGGAATCTCCATGAATAGAGCTAAGTAGATTTCTTACCTGAATGTATTGTTTATAGCAGTGTGTGTTTTTAAAGTATGTTTTTATTGTGTGCTTGATAATTGTATTCCCAGTAAAGTTTTGTTTATACTTTCATCAAAACTTTGCCTCTTGTCTGTTCATTCAAGATATTCACTAATATTTATGTGATTGACCAGTATACCTTTTATTATTTTATTTGTGGTATTATTTCATATTTATGAAATTCAGAACTTCATAAATATAAAGAAATTACTTAATTTACCATTACACCAGGCCGGACCGGTGCAGTGCACAACGAAACCCCAACCCCACCGACAAAGTTCACACTGTGATCCAGAGGCCCGGCGACACCCAGCAGGGTATGTACTCTCCTTTCCGGAGCTACCACCTGAAAGCAATAGCAGGGGATTAAGGGTGGATGCCAGGTAGGTGGGGAGGGAATGGACATCCTGCACGGGAGGGGGCAATATGGGGAAGCGTCCCATCTAGAAGGCCCAACTGCCAAGGGAAATGTACCGGGGGATCCCTTAGGTTGGGGGGGGAGAGATCATCTAAGAGGAGGGAGGTAATTTCTGTCAGCCACTTCATGGGCCCTGCACAGGCCAAAGACAACCGGCCAGAAGTGAGCAACTGAGACTTACACAAGGACCAGGGCCCGAGAGGTCGATCACAGAGTAATAAAAGCTCATTGTAAAGCAGGCAGGGGGAATCTGGGGTGCGATGGGAGTTGAAACCGGGAAGGGCTTGACTGGTGGGCGGTGTATTGTACATAGTTTAATTTTCAAAGGTTAATTCACATTAGGGCCCCCTGACCGAAGGGCACCCATGCACAGAACACACCACCAAGCAGGGCACCAACTACACAAGAAACCCCAAACCATAGCCATAACATGGAGCATACATATAGTACCGGAGTACATAGAGTAGGAGTGGGGGGGGGGCGGAGCCAGGTTTTACACAGGGAAGAAGAAGCGGGAACTGCCTGAACACCAGGGGAATCATTGCAATTGACATGAGCTGACAGACACTATATAAGAAAAAGACCACAGTCAGGGCACATGGCAGACACTTAAATGAGGAAGGAAAAGCACAGGAGAGGTGCAGGAACACTACCGTGAGAAAACAGGCCCAGGGGTACACGATAAAAAGACAAAGGCCACCAACCTGCCGCTAATTCAAGGACGGACGTACACCGCTACGTCAGGACAGCACAGCAGGACACTACACGACAGGGAGAGGGTAGCCCCGGGAGACCAAAACCGCACCACAGACGAGCGGACACAGGAGACGCTGGCCCGATCCCCACTAGAAAATACAGCATGCTTCACTGGGAAGGGTAACGATAGGACGCCCGAACGACATCCAACTGGGGACAGGCTTTCCCACACCTCTAGTTAGCCCAAAAGTGCCCCGACTCAGATACCGAGGGGGATGACCGGGTATGGGAGAACTGCAGGCACTCACAGAGATAGAAGGAACCAGACAGGAATACATACACACTACTAGGGCAGTGAACTAGCATACAGGACACACATTACCGAATGGAACCTAGAAGGCATGGGCAATTAGTGGACAACTACACCCACACCAAGAAAGTTGGGCGCTGAAGGAGGGGAGCAGAGACAGAACACCACCCAACCAGACATCACCACTACCATAAGTGGTACCACGGAACCCCACTGAGACAGTCCCAATCTGTAAATACAACCGGAGTTCCCTACGTCGGAAATCTAACCCCGACACGGGAACAACAACACCCGGTACAGGGTCGACGTCACACCCACACACCCGAAGAGGTCAGGCCGACCCTTCACCACAACACAACGCTCGGACTTCACTACACCTACTGACGCCCCACACCCCAATCCCTGTGCCACTGCAGGGGCACCGCCTCGCCGCCGGGATGGCGGCCAAACAGGGATTTATCCCGGCCCAACTGACATATTGGTCAAACAACGTTCAGGGACTCAACACACCCAAAAAGTGTTCGCACCTGTTAAGGAGGCTATGGGCCGCAAAAATATCCATGGCGTTCCTGCAGGAAACGCACCTCAGATGTGGAGACGCACCCAAGTTAGAGAACTGAAGATTCCCACAAGGATTCTACGCAAACCATCCAGAAGCCAAAAAAGCGGGAGTGGCGATACTCTTTGCACAAGCGACGCTTTTCCACCACACAGCCTCCCTGGTGGACCCCAACGGTAGCTATCTCTTCCTAAAAGGCACCATAGCGGATCACACCTACACATTCGCGTGCCTATATGGCCCGAACAGAAAACAACACACCTATTTATCACGGGCGCTAACCAAGTTAGAGAAATTTAGAGACGGCCTTCTGGTCCTGGCCGGAGACCTAAACATACCACTGGACCCGCGCCTGGACACCTCCAGGGGTCACACTGCAGTTCCAGCCCACTGCATATGGGTAGCACACCGATCCTTACAAAAACTGGGATTGGTTGACTGCTGGAGGGCATGCAATCCAGATGAACGGGACTACACCCACTACTCGGCAGCCCACGCTCACTATAGTCACATAGACTACATATTCCTGGCACAAGAATATCTAAACCTATTACATGAGGCACAAATAGGCATAATGGACCACACTGATCCGCACAAGCTCCCCGCTATTCAAGCCAAGAGAAAGACAATGGAAATTAAATGAATCCTTACTGGAGATCTGGAAATCAAGACGGCGGCAGCTCAAACCCTGACTGAATTTTTCACAACTAACGACAACCCAGACACGGCTCCATTTTGCTCTGGGAGGCACACAAATGCATCATCCGGGGGCACTTTATCGCCGTGAGTACCAGACGCAAAAAAGACCGAACAGGCCGCATTTCCAACCTAAGCACATAAGCAGAACCTGGATGAGGGCACGTATCTCCGCCTGACGGAAGCACGCAGAGAACTGAGAGCCATCATATCAGATGGCCTGTTGCATACCGCGAGGAAAGCATCCAGATACTACTACGAAAATGAAAACAAAAGTGGCAGATTGCTAGCGAAGATGCTACAAGAGAAACGAAGGGCCCAACATGTTCACAAAGTACGCACAGGTAGAGGAGATATCACACGACTCACTGATGGCATACTGACCGCGTAAGCTCACCCCAGAACAGGAAGCCGAACTGGAACTACCGCTAACAATAGAGGAGATAGCATGAGCACTGAAGTCAACAAAAGCACACAGAGCCCAGGGCCCGGATGCCCTGCCCGCCTCATACCTATGCACCTTCAAGGACATACTACTTCCGCGACTCCTGACGGGCATCAACTCAATTCGGGAAGGAGGCAGATATCACACAGATACCTTGAGGGCGACAGTCACGATTATACCGAAGGAAGGCAAAGACCCAACAAACTGCGCCAGCTATCGGCCAATCTCGCTTTTGAATGCAGACTTGAAACTTTTCGCAAAAGCGTTGACACTCAGGATGGCCCGGACGCTCCCTGATCTGATACACCCAGACCAGGTCAGATTCATACCTGGGAGGGAGGCCAGAGATAATACCATACGGGCCCTAAACACCATCCATGTAACAAACGCAAGCAAACGGGAAATGGTGCTGCTATCCACTGATGCCGAAAAGGCGTTTGACAGAGTGGACTGGATCTATATGTCAGAGACCTTGACACACATGGGATACGGACCACACCTGCGGAACTGGGTAGCAGCGCTATACACCACACCAACTGCACGCATACGGGTAAATGGAGCACTAACTAGTAGTGATCTCCCAAACGTTTTGCCAGGAACCATTCGTTGGCAAACATAACTTGTTCACGGCGAACACGGCGGGCGAACATATGCGATGGTTGGTCCGCCCCCTATTCGTGGGAGGGGGAGGTGGGAGGGTCTGGGAAGGAGGTGGGAGGGTCTGGGAAGGAGGGTCTGCTGCTGATTGGCTGGAATGTGTCTGTTGACTGTGAGGTACAGAGTCAATGTTTACTCAATGATGACGAATAGGGGCGGACCGAACAGCGCATATGTTCGCCCACCGCGTTCGCCATGAACAAGCTATGCTCGCCGGCGAACGGTTCCCAGCGGGAAATCACTACTAACTAGCTCATTTAACATCTGCAACGGCACGCGCCAGGGCTGCCCCCTGTCCCCCCTCCTGTCTGCCCTCACTCTGGAACCCTTTCTGGAGGCGGTCAGATGAGACGGGGGTATTACGGGGTGTCGCATGGGTGGAGGGGAGCACCATGTAGCGGCAAGGCCGATGACTTGCTCTTTTTCCTGGAACAGCCCAGAATATCGATACCAAACCTCCTAGAGGCATTCCGACAATACAAGGAGATATCCAACCTGAAACTCAACCTGGATAAATCCAAGGCGATGCCGCTCATGCGAGACGAGGCCCTCCAGTGACATATGTGAACGCACTTCCCCTTCAAGGTATGCCAGACCAAACTGCGTTACCTAGGAGTGTGGCTCCCGAACGATCTGACACATATCTTCCAAATAAACTTTGCGCCCCTTCTCGCAACCTTACAACAAGACATAAAGCGTTGGACATCCCAATATATATCATGGATTGGCCGCATCAGTGCCATTAAAATGAATGTTATGCCCCGAATATTATACTTGTTTCAGACACTACCTACAAGTATCCCACAGACGTTCTTCCAGACACTCACAACAACCATCAAGCAGTTTGTCTGGAACCAAAAACCAGCGCGCATACGAAAAACGACCCTAGAACGCCCAAGGAGCGAATGAGGCATGGGACTGCCATCAGTCCTCACGTACTACCAGGCAACACACCTGCACTGAATGGTTGACTGGCACGCTAGCCCAAGAGCTAAGCAGTTGGTAGACTTGGAAAAACAACAAGCTCAGGGAAAAATCCCCGCCCTGCTATGGCTCGGGAGTGCAGTGTACAAGAAAATGAAAACGGACAACCCGATGATAGACGCCACACTGAGGGTCTGGTGTGAATACGCTATTCTAAGGGGCTCACATCATCACCCAACCCGCTCACACCAGTAACCAACAACCCGAAACTGGCAGGAGGGTTCAACGCTAACGGCCTAAAGAACTTCGGGGCAATGGACTGGGTACACATACACCAATGGTGCAATGGCTCAGCTCTAAAGCCCCTGGCCAAGTTGCTACAAGACCGCAGGCCAAGCAGACTGGACGAATTCCGCTACCATAAACTAAAAACATACCTCACCACTATAACAGGCAAGAATCACCTACATCGCCCATTGATACACCTAGAACAATTATGCGCGGCTAGACAACACCTCACGCACGGCGTATCGCACTTATATTCCACGCTGCAGAGCAACGGAGACAAGCACCCCTTAGGCTTTACGGAACGATGGAAAAGAGAGACGGGGGTTGAACTTACGGAACTTGAGTGGCAAAAAATATTCCTACTGACACACAAGGGGACCATAAGCACAAAGTTCCAAGAATGCAATTATAAAATACTGACACGCTGGTACAGGACACCAGATATCCTCCAGCATGTGCATGAGTCAGTCTCAGACGAGTGCTGGAGATGCGGCGCAGAAGAAGGCACTGGTATCCACATTTGGTGGGCGTGCACTCATATCGAGCCTTATTGGCGAATGATGCAACATACGATCAAAGACATCACGGGAACGGACATCCCATTCCAACCGCTGACACTACTGCTTAACCACACACATACACCATTGAAGACCTATAAAAAGGGCCTCATCATACACCTGCTAACTGTGGCGAAGTTGCGTATCCCGGCAATGTGGAAAATCACGGCGGTACCCTCCCTACAACAATGGGTAGAAAGAGTAGAATCGATATTCAGCATGGAAATGATGACAGCCTCCCTGCAGGGACACTCGGATAAATGTGCCCTGACCTGGTTCCTGTGGATGGAATATACAGCAAAAGGAGCCACAAGAGACATCCCGGAGGGGACTTAGGGCGTGCCCGCATCGGCACACTCGCCCCGACAGACAGACATACAGCTACAGAAAAAAACAGATACAAAAGACTTTCCCCCCACCCCACATAACTGACCCATCTGTCCCCCACTCCTTTTGCGAGACCGTTGATGAACCTAGGAGACAGGACACTTGAAGGCACCCGCACCAACTCACACTGCTACACAATGTGACAGAAGACTGGTAACCAAAGCGGGAGGGAAGACAAATGTCAGAGGAAAGCCGAGGAAAAAAACAAGGGAATTACTCAAGTAGCAAACAATTGACGTACTTGAGATAGAAGGACAGAGGTTACAGACAACACCAGGAGATGAAAACCGCCTACATACCAGACACCAGACTCAACTGCCCATGGGAGACGATAAATACTCCAGATACCCTGATTTAGTCGACACCCAAAACCGCCTAAAATAGTCAGAGCTCACGCAACTAAAAGACACACGGCAGAGCACACATATACAAACAGGACATTAGACACAACAAGCCGCACAGGAACAGGTGGAGGTCACCTAAACAATTAGAGCTAAACGCGGCACACCTCTCCAATACTTACTGACACAATGTACCACACAAGTGACACTAGATGTATAACCCACTGCAACCAAGCCAAAAACTTAGACGAAAAGAGGACACACAGCAGAAGCCTCGACACACATGCATCACCTCTCAAAACAAAACACGAGAAAACTACTCTAAGGGGGCAAAAATGACATGACCCAGGCAACAAAGATAGTCCATGCGGGAGCAGCACATGGGACAACACATGCCACACATAAGCCCAACCTACCCCATGATTGCGCTTGAACATACCAAAGTAAAAGCTAAACCAAAAGTCAACAGCAGCAGAATCTGTTGAAGCACAGACTATACAGACGAAGACCAATACACTACCGCCATAGCAACAGCAATGCTGGCCACAGCCTAATACTAATGACGCAAAGTTTTAAGGTTCAACAAAGGCTACCCTACAAATGCTCACAGGTGTAATGCATTGCACGACCACTACATGCATATATTGAAAAAAAAAAAAGGGGGGAAACCAACACAATCAACACCTAAGACAGCTCACTTGCCGCCCAAGTTTTCGCCCCTCCTACTTTCCCCACAGTAGACACAAAAATATAAACATGCCTACAAGCATGTAACTACAGACACCACACTTAGTTAAATATTAGGGAAACATGTTCTTATTCTAGCAATGTAGCAATACGTGAGACCGAAAGTGTACACAGCTAAAAGCCGAATGTTTAATTGCTATAAGATTGTTCCTCCAAATATGTTTAATGCTTTTACGCAAAATTGATGTTATCTGTCAGAAAAGAAAAATAAATAAAAAATGTCAAAAAAATAAAACATAAGTGCAGAGTGCCAAATAATATTGAAGGCATAATGTTAATATTGTAATGCTTATACTATATCTGTAAAAATAGTTGAGAGCTTGTGTATTTGCAAAAGAGCAGTTCTCTACTTCCCTGCTGAGACAGGCCAGCTCCTTCACAGTGCCAGGTGTCAGAAAGCTTACTGAGAGAGTGTAAATGTAAGTTGTGTTTGAAGCCCCTCCCCTCTCTCAGTAAGGACTTCCATGTGCACCACACCCTAAGAGAGCTGCTCTGTTCCAGAGGGCAAGGACCCAATGCAGATACCAGTCACTAGACCGTACAAATAGACCTCGTAAGTAGGTATCAATTAATTACATAGAAGGCTGTAAGTATAATTGTGGATATGATAATGTCTTCCTCCTCATGGCTCATATATAATGTTTTGTGTAATCCATCTAATTTCAGATGTGACACTAGCTTCCTTTTGACAATGTTCAAATGTTGTGTAACTAGCTGTTTTGGTATTAGTGTAGATGAAGGTCTCTTATTCATCCATAGTTCCCACATATGTTTAATGTAGCCCCTCTCATTGGGTCTAGGTTATCACTTTATGTCCAGGAATGGTTTGCTCAAAAAGTCCACTTATGCCCCGTTTCCACTGCGCGGGTTGGTAAGGTCTGGTACGCTATTTTGAATGTTTCCATTATGAAAGTGGCCAATACATCAGAACAAACCCGCACCATTCCTGGGCCTCCTTCATATGTAGGTCCATAGGAAATTGTACGGTACGGTTAGGGTGGAGCTACTGGCGTCACACTATACAATCCATTGATAGGCAGACAAGAAAATGTCAATGCTCACAACAAACGACATGCTAGGTATTTGACCCCGCATGCCCTCTAGCGGTCCGACTTGCAGTGGAAACTAGGCATTATTGTCAAATTGCCTATGTTTCCTAGCATCTGATGTGGACCATTTTAATTCAGGCAGCGTCAGAGTCAGGCATGACTCCATTGGTTCATGTTACTCCTATATTAGGAAGGAAGGTACATATTTTTAACCAGTCAATATAGTTTTATAAATGAATATATATATATATATATATATATATATATATATATATATATATATATATATATATATATATATGTATATATATATACCGTATATACTTGAGTATAAGCCGACCCGAATATAAGCCGAGGCCCCTAATTTTACCCCAAAAAACTGGGAAAACTTATTGACTCGAGTATAAGACTAGGGTGGGAAATGCAGCAGCTGCTGGTAAATTTCTAAATAAAATTAGATCCTTAAAAAATTATATTAATTGAATATTTATTTACAGTGTGTGTATATAATGAATGCAGTGTGTGTGTGTATGAGAATGCAGTGTGTGTGTATGAATGCAGTGTGTGTGGATGAATGCAGTGTGTGTGTATGAATGCAGTGTGTGTGTGTATGAGAATGCTGTGTGTGTGTATGAGAATGCTGTGTGTATGAGTGTTGTGTGTGTGTATGAGAATGCAGTGTGTGTGCATGAATGCAGTGTGTGTGTGTATGAGTGCAGTGTGTGTGTATGAATGCAGTGTGTGTATGTGTGTTTGTAATGCAGAGTGTGATGCAGAGCCTTGGTGGGGGGTGGGCATTTTTATTTTTTAATTATTATTTTAATATTTTTTTTGTTTCATTACATTTTTTTATTATTATTATTTTTGTATTATTTTTTTATTTTATTATTTTTATTTTATTATTTTTATTTTTTTATTATTATTAATATATATATATATTTTTTCGTCCCCCCTCCCTGCTTGCTAGCTGGCCAGGGAGGGGGGCTCTCCTTCCCTGGTGGTCCAGTGGATGGGCACTGTGTAGGAGGGGGCTGTGGGGGCTGCAGAGAGATGTTACTTACCAGCCCCCACAGCCCCAGTCTGTATTATGGCAATGCAAATTGCCATAATACAGACTATTGACTCGAGTATAAGCCGAGTTGGGGTTTTTCAGCACAAAAAATGTGCTGAAAAACTCGGCTTATACTCGAGTATATACGGTATATATATATATATATATATATATATATATATATATATATATATATAGTTAATACAATGTTAAACAAAAATCTGCACACCAGTCAAGACATAAGACTTTTCCCACAGAAATCCCAAATCTGCAGTGATGTTAAAACCGCAAAGGATTCTGGTTGGGCATATGCAAATTAATTTAACAAAAAAATCACATTTTTGCCTCATTCCATTTTAAACATGGATTCCTTTTAATCTGTGTTTGCAGTATACAACTGCTTGGAACACAATTTAGGAAAATATGCAAAACCAGTGAACCACTCATGGACAGCTGTTTCGTTGTTAATGCAACTCATCAGCATGAGGTTGGTTACTGGTTTGCAAGTCTTATGGCTTGACTGGTGTTCAGATTGTTTAACATTGTATTAACTATCCACAGACTTCAGGTGGAAGGGGTTCTCAATCACAATTTTTCCCCACCATAACCTATTTGGATATATATATATATATATATATATATATATATATATATATATATATATATATATACACATATATTTACATAGACTATGGTCCAAAATTCAGACTAGGATTTGAGGAGCTAATAACCAATTTCAATGATAATAATAATTTCAATGATATTACATACAATAAATGCTGAATGCATGGAGATTTGTTTGACTATGTACAGAAGACAACATCTTTTAAATTAGCTCCATTTGCCTCCTATCAAACTCAGGCTCTTTTCATTGCATTGCTCATTACATTAGTTAATGTATGAGGCTCTAGCACTCAAATTTCTGCACAAATATTTTCCTTGAGCTGCTCAAGTGTACACAGCATGTCTACTCACACCTGCTCCTTTAGATATCCCCATAGGAAGTAATCAGAAAATGAAAGGTTGAGTGAATGTTGGGCCAATTAAACTGGAAATTTCTTGTAATTATGCATTCGCCGAACAGTTGTCTCAGTTTTAACAATAAAATTTGACAATTTTTACTTGTTGTTCCTTCAGGAAATTACCCATGATGAATCTCCCAAGATGCATTGGCTCAGCTTAGTCATACTAATAGAATTAACAAAGTTAAATTGTGCAGGCTAAAGTATGTAGGGGTGCATATAAATAAATACCCCTCTCTGTCCCATTAGAGATATCTTTGCCACAAGCTCAATGAAGCAAGGTGAATGGTTAGTGTAGGACCCACCTGAGTGGTTTGCCTTGACGTGGCATGCGGGCAATCCCTCCAATGGCCATTGGAGTAACTAGGTGACCTCCATTTGTTTAAATATACATAGGGATTGGGAGAGAGCACAGGTAACTTTTTATCTTTGGTTTTTACTGTATATATTGGGGTTGATGTGTATGGTCGTTGCTCCTGCCAAAGAGTAGTGGGATTTTTAGCGCAGGACTTGTTTGATTTTTTGTATAAAGATCTCTTTGGACAGTCTCTCCTATACCTTAGTTAGAACATGACCTTTAAATTGGTTTGAATAAAACAATTCTCCTCTATATCTATTCGCTCCTTGACCACCCTCCTTCATATACAAGAACGTGTTAACCAAAACCAGAACACCCAAATAGATGGCAAGTTATTTATTAATGACATTTTCACCTTTTGATTCTGGTACACATATCATTATGCAAAAGTCATGCGCTAACTGGAAACATCTGCATATACTTCCATTTTTAAGATGGAAATAATACATTTGAAGGATATATTAAAATATTAGAATTTGTTATACGTTAATGTTTTTTTAAAATACGTTGCAGCTGGGATAAGTGCATAGAAAAGCAAATGTTTATTTTTTTGTAGAAGATTGCTTGGGGTGAAATTTGCATTATTGACGATTTGGTGTGGCTTTTCACCTTTTCTTACCAATGACAAATCATTTATTTTTAATGGCCCTGTTCAAGAAATATGTAAATGCTTCAAACTCCATATTTTATTATAACTAAAATATATTAAGTTCAAATTATCTATATAAAACAGATTAAATTTTTTCTCTTCAAACCTTTTCAAAGTGTTTTTTCCCCTTTGGGAATACAATATTGTAGCATATATGAGAAAATGTTTTACTCTTTTTTTTTTTTTTTAATATATATATATATATATATATATATATTTTGCAATGGTTATTTTAAACAGTTCTTTGACTTCTCTTGGCACTGTATCATTAATACTCCTGATAGAGATCCACATAGTTTGTTATAAAATGAGTGGATACAATGTTATCTGATGCCCTTGTTCTCAAGTGGAATGATCACAATAGTTCATGATGAAATGCAGCACAATGTTAGTACAATACATCTGTCTTCTTTGAGATAGAAACATGGAAGTTGAGTTTATTTAAAATATCAAATGTTGGAAAATTCACATAACTGGATTTGCGGTATTTTTATGATATGTCTATTTTAAACTGCCTATCAATTGTTAAAGTTAAAATTGCATTGGTGCTGTATAGATGTTATAATTCTTATTAAACACTATGAAGTATATTAATAATACTTTTAAAAAATGTTTTCTTCAAATAAAAACAAGACAATTTATTATGCATCATACATAGCATTTATATAGTTAGGCTAATGAGGTCCAGGGATTAGCTGGAAGGTTAAAATGGGTAGCTGTTTTTCTTTTGTTAACTAGTTTGGATTTTGTTTTTAAATTAGGTTAGTAAATGTATCCATAGTTACATAGTTGCATAGCTGAAAAAAGACTTGCGTCCATTAAGTTCAGCCTTCATCACATATATGTTTTTGCTGTTGATCCAGAAGAAGGCAAAAAAAAAAAACAGTCTTAAACACTTCAAATTTTACAACAAACTAGGAAAAAATTCATTCTTGACCCCAAAAGAGCAGTCAGATATCTCCTAGGATCAAGCAGCTATTGCCCCACTAATTAGAAATTATATCCCTGTATGTTTTGTTTTTGCAAGTATTTATCCAATTGCAGTTTAAACATCTTTATGGACTCTGATAAAACCACCTCTTCAGGCAGAGAATTCCATATCCTAAAGCATTTTCTTTGCCTTAGATTAAATCTCCTTTCTTCCAGCCTAAATGCGTGACCTTGTGTCCTATGTTTAGCCCTGTTTATAAATAGATTTTCAGATAATGGTTTGTACTGGCCCCGAATATATTTGTATTATGTTATCATATCCCCTCTGAGGCACAGTTTTTCCAAACGAAAGAGTTTTTAAATAATTTTATAAATTTTGCAGCTTGTCTCTGCACTTGTTCTAGTGCCATGATTTCCTTCTTTAGAACAGGTGCCCAAAATTGCACAGCATATTCAAGGTGTGGTCTTACCAGTGATTTATAAAGAGGCAAAATTATATCCCAAGAATTTATGCCCTTGTTTATACATGACAAAACCTTACTGGCCTTAGCAACTGCAGATTGACATTGCATATTGCTGCCTAATTTGTTGCCTATAACAATTCCCAAATCCTTCTCGTGTGTGGTTATCCCCAATTCACTACCATTTGGGGTGTAAGTTGCTTGTGCATTCTTGACCCCGAAGTGCATAACTTTGCATTTCTCTACATTAAATTTCATCTGCTATTTTAGTGCCCAGTCCCCCAATCTATCTAAATCCCTCTGCAGCAAAGCAATATCCTGCTCACATTTTATTACTTTACAATGTTTTGTCTCATCTGCAAACACTAAAACATGGCTTTCAATAATTACTGCAAGATCATTTATCTATCCACTATCTAGGCTGTTGAGAGGAAATGGAATACAGCTGCATTGTGAAACAGCATTAGCAGACACTCCTCAATTCTACCAATGCTCAGCTTTTGTCAACAGTAAAACTCAAGGATCACTTTTTCAGCAGATTTATTGGAAAAACAAGGTAAGGATCCAACGTTTCGCTTTCCAATGAGATCTTTCTCAAGAAAGATCTCACTGGAGATCAAAACATGGCATCCTTACTTTGTTTCTTCCAATAAATCTGCTGCACAAGTTATCCTTGAGTGCCTGGACTATACTTTGTCTTTACTATTGGGTTGTGGGGAGCCAGACACAAGTCTGGGAGCACCAGGATCAGAAAAGGAGTGTGATTTATTATCAGTAAATCATTTGGGTTGTTATTGTGCTGCATTATTGTATAGTGAATGTTTACTACTTACAATGGAAATTCTCAAGTTGACAATGCCAGTACTATTTTATGATTGACAATAGATTTATTTATTTTTTATGTTAGCATGATAACAATTATCTTGAAGGGCACTACCCTAAGTGCTGCCACTAATTTGTATCTGTGTCATTTGCATTTTCCTGCACAGCTGGCATTTATGGTACGTGCAAAAGGTTTAGTGGAAGATGGGAGGAATCATTTGTATAGACCTGCCTTCCTATTCTCTACCAAGAGTGAGACACCCATCCAAGTGTCAGTGAATGTGTCCATGGAGGTATATCATTGCTAGATTGGACAACAATCAGGATAGACACTTAAAATTGTGTGATTCTCTATTTTAAACTGACCACTTACACTCTACAGTTAATATTTGTTTGATATCTCCATTGAACACTAATTATGATTAAAACGTTGGTGATTTTTATATGACTGCACTATAGGCAGTATACTATTTAAAACTGTTACAGCCTACATGAGAATTCACTCATGAATAGAAGATTGCCAAGACCACCAACCTGCTTAATATCACACCCAATTATAATGATATTTCCCAGGACATGTGAAGTTATCTATACAGTTTTCTTGAACTGTCCAATATCCAATTACACATAGGATATTTCATTTTCAGACCTCTTGTGGATGCTATTACTGATATATTATTGTTTATGCACAATACATTGTCAGTTTTAATACTTTAGTATTGACTTATTCTGTAAACTTGTGTATTACCATTTATATAATTTTTTTATAATATAGCTTTCTCTGCAGCTCTAATCAAGAGCAAAGTCTTGTTGCATATCTTGTGTATTCTATCATTTTAATGTTTATTTAAAACTAATGCTTTTCTATATGTTTTTCTTTCAAGAAAAGTCTTTGTAATTATGGTATTTAATTTGCATTATATGTCTAATTATCTTTTACTGGTTAGATAGTAGCTAATCAGTAATTCTATATACAGTATATCAAAACTTTGTAAAATATTTTTTTTTTCCAGAATAGAGCTTTCCTTTTATATTATTGAACTTTTACAGAATATGAAACCACAAATGTAATTATATCATTAATAGAATGCATGTAAATCAGTGAAAATAATGTGAACAGTTGTAATTTTATTTAATACATATGGCAAGGTTTGTAACTTTTTAAGAAATTAATTTGTTTATGATGATGTGGTTTATAAATCACTACTAATATACATTGTGTTTTTATACTTGCTGGAGAATAAGACTTGCATTTATGAAATGTGGTAAAAGCAAAGCTCAAACATAACCTTGTAAAGAAGACAAGGAGATTAACTCCAAATATGCAACATCTCTTTTCCAGTGTCAAAAAAATAAATAAAAAAATCACGTACCTTGATTGACCAACTAGTCAATGATGAATGGTTGACCTTGGAGGCTATAACAGTATATACAAGGTCTGAGTTTTTTTGCTTTAACTTCAACTTCTTGAGTATATGAAATGTCCATAGCAATGCTTTAAGAAAAGTCACCAAAAACCTAGAGACAATATATATTTGTCTCTTAAAAAAATAATAATAATAAAAAAATATATATACACACATACTGGAACTTTCGTCAGGATAAAGTGCAATACAACAATCAGTGTTTAAATAACATAAAATCATAATGAATACATTGTATACAGCCTGTAGTCACAATTAACCCCATGGACTGCTCCCTGTTTGCAGGAGAAAAATTGCGGGTAAATTTGACCCGGTATAATTAAAACCGCTGAAGCAGTGGTGTGCTCGAGTGAATTGCTTGTGTTCCACTAGTTGTCATAGATACCAATTGGAACGCATGGAGAGCATGTATGTCAGGCCTTTCTACTTGTGCTCGGAATTTAATAAGTTATGAAATATGTTAGGTGATGAAGAGTTGACTGAGGTGTGCCAAAACCAACGAACATGTAGGCCTGTAATAAAAGAGGGCAAAATAATAATGCAAAAAAAAACACATTTTATTACTTCTTATAAGGTTAAACATTTGAATGCATGTGCCCATTTCAGCCCTGGCCTCATTCTTTCAAACTCTGAAAGCATAAGTCAAAAAGTTAACATGGAAAGACAGATGACCCAAAATAGCACATTCCCAACTTATACTCCCCAAACCAAGAGGGGGTCAAGCCCTACCGGACATGGAAAAATACTACCTAGCCACGCACTTCTCGAGAATAATCAGCTGGATGCTAACTGATAGTGGAAAAAATGGGTACAGCTAAAGGCAGATAGTATAGGCACTGACTTAAGAGCCCTACTATGGCTATCCAAGGCGGATGGTGTGCGACACGCAACCACCAACTCATTCGTGATGCTACCCTAACCATATGGCACCGTAATGGACCAAAACAGTGGCGTACATACAATCCATGGGGCACTGGTGTGAAACTGATCTGTGGCCCCCTCTCCACTCTTTCCCCGCTGCCCACCCCCGACAGACACACACACACACACACAGCCAGACACATACAGACAGAAACATACAGACACATAAACACAAACATACACCTCCACATATATCACTGAGTGGTATACACTCCCACATATTATCCCCTTTGACTCACTCTTCATGTGCGGCAACCAATAAGCTTATTCAGACATTTGCATTGGAATACAGTCGAATGCTTTACATTGTTGTTTGACTTTCTTCTGTTAGGCGTAAACATTGTTGCTTACATAACGTGCCCTTTATTCATACATAAGCTAACCTATTACTATACATTTTCACATATTGCCTACATCACTTCGGTCCAACCACTAGGTTTTTTAGAACCCCGGCACCGGAAAATAAGGCCTACTTAACGCTGTAAATGACTATCAGAAAACATCCTGTTCGGTTATGCATACTTCTCTTTATACTTAAATGTATTACATTGCTTTATGATGACTTTATTAGCCTCTGAGTAAGCACACGTGAAACTTTATTAGCACTCTGGCTAACTCTATTATGTAAAAAATAAAAAAGAATTTAAACCGAACCCTGCTATACTTAAAAGATCAGGGGATTTACAATTGAGAATTTTATTTACTGTGAATGCCTATGTGAATGAAATTAATTATGAAGTTTTCAGTTGCTGTCTTTTTTTGTTCACAAAATAAAACTATTTCTATTGTTTTCTTTTTTTTGTGACAGCTTAATTTTTTTTTTATGGGACAAAGCAATTCACAATTTATGAAAGTAGGAACAATAAGGTAAATATGGTTATGGCTGGTCTGATGCCAAATTTTAGAAAGCTGGTAATGTACAGAATAAAACTAGAATGCATTTATTACCAGCTATACTTTATTCAAATATCACTAGGATGTTTTTGTATTTTGGCATAATCATAATACACTTCAGCACAGAGGCAATGGCATCACTTTAAACACAGATTGAGTTTTTTTTTCTTCCGAAAACCCTTTTTAGATTTCTGACTATGAAACTTACCTGCTGACCTATTTAATAGCAGTATCTGCATTTGTTAACATTATAGCTACAATTTGTAATTTTATTGCACAACATGAGAATGATTGTAACATTGTTATACAAAACTAACTAACAGTCAGCAAGTGGTTACATACCAAAAAATATGTTATTACTAATATTCATGTCTCTTAGTTTTTCGTTTTTCAATATTGTTTTATAAATGTTTTTAAAAAATTTGTATCAGTTTGTCTGGATTATTAACACACTTTGGGCACTTTACACTGTTTTTGGGCACTTTGCACATCAGCCCTTGGAGTGATTCCATCTTGACACTTGTAGGTTATGGTTTAATTAACACAGAGGATGAACCTAAGCATGTAATTTAAGATTCATTATTATATTTATGGAGTGCATATTCACCTTGCATATTATAGCACTGGTTAGAGTAATGGTATATTTAGCTTTAAATCACGCGCCATGTTACTATAGCAACTGGACGCTATGTGTCCGAACATATGACGCGTTCCACTGTCCATGTATATGCACCAACAGCTGATTGGTAACCTTGGAACATTACAACTGATGCTTATTACTTGTATTATTACAAAGGCGGATACTTCTTTTTGCAAATGCGGATACTTCTTTATGCACATGCGTCTAGGACACCAGAACATGCCAAGGTGGTGCCCAGGTGTATGGTAAGAGGCTATTTACTTTTGTGGCATTTGTGTGTTAACATATTTTAGACATGTCCTGGCGTAGAACTGAAACTTTGATTTTTCACATGTATACTTTGGATATATATTAATGAAGATTATTGAAGGAAATCCCAGGAGTAGTGACCTTTGTTACCATTTTTTCCTATAGTTTTCTACTTTAATATTTAGTACTTGCAGTTACATGTAGTTATTAAGAATCTTGCTGATAGAAATTGATTGGCAAATATTTTATTCTGTATACAACAAATGTCTATTCTGCATACCGCCACCACCACCCCCACCCACTTGTCACTCCTAGCTGTATATTCCTTTAACCCCTTAAGGACCAAACTTCTGGAATAAAAGGGAATCATGACATGTCACACATGTCATGTGTCCTTAAGGGGTTAAATAACTGTGTATCTCCACTCCTTAGACCCAATCCACATTCACTTCTGCAACAAAGCCACTTAATTTCTACTTAGCTCTGACAACCCAACCGCACCTCCTCCTGCCCACCCTGGTTCCTTCTAACTATATAGCATGCTCTTCAAGCTATTTGCAACCACAGTCAATCACCTCCTCATTCCCTTCACATGTTATCTGTTACTGCAATTATATCATTAATTCTCTCTGCCATCACCTCCAAATTCCTCTGCTACCTCTTTTCTCATCTCACCATTTTAACCTTTAGATTATTAGTTCATGGACAGGGCCCTTTACTTTTTGTATTGGTCTGTTGATACTGTACTGTCTTTTTCCCAATTGTACAGCGCTGCGGAATATGTTGGTGCTTTATAAATGGCAATAATAAATAATTATATATATATATTTAACATAATAACTGCTACATACAAGAATTAATGCCAGTTGCGTTTGAGCATTTAGTGGCCTAAAATGAATCCATCCATGCAGAACAAACATTATTTATTTATTTATAAAATATTTTACCAGGAAGGATACGTTGGGATTTCTTTCGTTTTCAAGAATGTCCTGGGTTATTATTAAACACTTTAAATTTGTAACTGCTATTGCTGTGTGTTGGCATTGTATAAAATTACATCAGGTTTACTAAGCCTTATGTATTAGAGTTCATAAAATAGCTATCTGCTAATTGCTTTGTCAAAATAAAGAAGCTTATCTCTAAAATGTTCATTCTGGTCATTTTCTCTTCAAGCATTTACATTTTTATTGCAGTGCAGCTGATAACAATTTTAATGTGATTGAGCTTGAAGATTACTGTAGACTCTATTTTATCATTTTAAGATTTGTAAAAGAAAAATCAGGGACAGCTAGCACTTAAAATAGTTATTAAGTTGGATGTAACAGAAGTTTAGACAATATTTATAGTAGTCAATTAACTATATTTTACAACCCTTTCTGGAAGCTCTGACAACCACAGGCCATTAAATTGGATATTTCTAAAGATAACTGATAAGTGACAAGGATCACATTGTTGTGCAAGTTATTATAAAGAAGGAATTGTTTATGAGTGCAAAGTTAGTGATGACGTATGTAAGCCTATCTACCATTAATTAAAAAATCATCAATTTTCTTCCAGTAATATTATTTTGGCACACCAAGTTGACTCTATATCTTCAAAAATGCTCCAGAACTGCTTGGAGGATGTGGAAGGTCTGGGTGTCTTTTGTCTCTGTATGTGGCCAAAGACACCCAGACCTTCCACATCCTCCAAGCATAAAGAACCTAGGAATTACAGCTAAACCTACTATTTTAATAAGAGACACTTTCATATGTGACTGCTTGCATAGCTGAAACAAGACTCATAGTATATATTTTTTTGTTTTTATCTTATTTTACCATATTTTACTTTATTTTATTTTATCTTACAGTACGTGGCGCTGCCCTTTCCTGTCTTTTTTCCTTGTATTATCCCAAAGGGTTGAGAGGGACCCCCTTTTAGGGTTGCTGCCTTTGTTGTTTAACTTTTTGTGTTATTAAGCGCTGACCCATCTGTGTATTTTTATCTGCATTGTCAGATGAGTTCACCATGTCAAATGGAACTGATCCATATTTGTACATATTTTCCTTTGTTATTTGTTATGTCCCTTTAATACCTCCTCAATGCCATTTGCCATAATAAACCTATCAATCGACTGAAGATAGCGGAAGATTGAAACAAAAATATAGGCTTATTTCAATGGCCTTATTTCCTACCTAGGCGGGGGGAGTGGGGAGTCGAATCAGATTGCAAATATAAAGAATATTTGGGAGTAGACGGCTGTTGTAATTTTGGTGCTTAGAGTATCTATTTAGCAACTTTAAAAGACTATGATATTTCTTGCAAAGAATGGGCTAATGTTAGTTCATCCCCATTATTTCTTAAAATATATAAGACTATATTTATCCTAAAATATGTTTTGCATATCTCTTACAAGCTAATGCCTTGGGCATGTCAGATACATTTCTATCTATAAAAGAAACAATTTAGAACCTTCCTCTTTTTTATCAAAGTTAGTAACAATAGTAACGATAGCACACACCATTTAAAGTTTTCTTTTGCCTCAAGGAAGACAAGACAGATAAAAGCATTACAATGCTTCCAATATATGGCCCTAGGCATGGAATATGTTTTCATCAACTAATGACATTTTAAGAAAAACATGCTTTCCAAACAATGTCATGGATACAAGTTTATTGAGTAATAGTAAATAAATTCTTTATTAACATTGAAACAATTATAAAGATAAGGCTGCTAAAAAACATTATCTCATTAACTTAGCATAAACAAAAGGTTGTACATTAACCAGTAGAATGAAAAAGCACATTAATTCAACCTTCCACAAATATGTCACTAGGTTTTCCTTTAGAAACTGTGACCTGTTGGTAAACTAAATATTTTATACCTTCGTTGGTTTCCATGGAAATACTTCTCCGTGACTACATTTCTTGAGCTTTTTTCTTTAAAAAAAATAAAGAAAGGTTAAATGATTCTTTTTTTAAGAGTTCACTATAATTCACGACCTGGTATTACACAAAACAAATGCTTTCATGGAAACAGCAAGACATACAAAATAAGTAAAATAAAGGGTCTTAAATGCTCAAATACATATTGCAGATTTTAATTCGCACTTTAAATATTTGCAAATTCTATGTAAGACTTGGGTTTGCTACTCTAAACCCATTTATTATTTCTGTTTGGGTACGTTAAAATGTATTGTATTTTTACTACTGCAATTTGTATATGTGAGGTCAATTTATCAAGTTACATTAACCCCTTAAACACACAGCTTGATAAGTAAAATGCCAGCATGACAGGACATTTGTCATGTCTCCTTAAGGGTTAAAAGTAATCTTAGCCCTTTCATGACAAAGACATACATATAACATACCTTAAAAGGACATATAGCCACAAAACCATCTTTAGCTTAATAGAGTAGTGTATGTGTATAGATCATGCCCTTGCAGTCTCAGACTTCAATTCTCTGCCATTTCTGAGTTAACTCCCTTTGTTTATGAAGCCTAATCACACCTCCCTGCAGGTGACTCACACAGCTTTCCTTAACATTTCCTGTAAAGAGAGATATAATGCTTAAACTTTCTTTATTACACATTTTGTTTAAATTAGAATATTTTCATCTTCTGCTCTGTTAACCCCTTCACGACGGGTGACGGACAAGGTCCGTCATCCAGGGGATACCCTTAACGACGGGTGACGGACCTCGTCCGTCACGCGGTAAAATTAACCCCAGATCGCCGCAATAGCGGCGATCGTGGGGTTAATGGTGCTCCGGTCTGCCTCTGTATTAGAGGCAGACCGGGAGCACCGGATCGGGCTGTCCCAGTACATGTGCCCGCTCTGACAGCAAGCCAGAGCTGGCACATGTGCTCTGTATACTTACCTTCCGCCTCCCTGCACTTCCGGGTTCAGTGTGAAGTGCAGGGAGACGGATCAGTGCTGATCCTGCCCCCTGGTGGAAAAAAAAATAAAGTTTATTTAAAATCTCACCCCCCTTTACCCCCATTTACCATTTTAATAAAAAATTAACCCCTTCCCTGCCAATTGATCACTGACTACAGTGATCAATTGGCAGGGATTACATTTTAATATGATCTGATTTTTTTTTAACCCCTGAGGGTTAATTCTTTTTTTTTGTAACCCTCAGGGGTTAAATTTATTTTATTAATTAATTTAAATATTTTAAAATTATAAATTTAGCTAGCTGGGGAGGGTGGAAGTTAGTGGGGAATTGGGGGATTTAGTGTTAGGCTAACTAGGGGTTAACGTTAAAAAAAGTTTTAAAATAAGCTTTAAAAAGTTTAAGTAAAAAAATTTACAAAAATAAACCCTTTACCCAGTCGAAATAAAAATTAACCCCTTCCCTGCCAGTCTATCACTGCCTACAGTGATCAAAATACAGATCACAGTATTATACTGTGATCTAATTTTTTTTTAACCCCTGACGATTAACTTTTATTTATTTTTTAACCCTCAGGGGTTAAATTAATTTAATTAACTAATTTAAATATTGTATAATTAAATATTTTGCTAGCTGGGGTGGGTGGGAGTTATGGGAAAATGGGGAATTTACTGTTAGTGCTGCTTACTGCTAGTTAGGGGTTAACGGTAAAAGAAAAAGCTTATGTTAAATCTGTAAAAAAAGTTTTACGAAAGTTTAGGAAACTTTTAAAAAATGAATAAGCAAAACAAAAGTTTAAAAAATAGTTTTAAAAAGTAAAAAAGTTTTAAAAAGTTAAAAAATGAATTTAATAACACTCATTACCACTACACCTGGTACAAGCTAGCGGAAAAATGATCCCACACTAAGGTTCAAAATATGCCTTTTGAAATACCCTGGGATGTCTTCTTTAAGAAATGGTATGGCTTTATGGGGTATTTGGATTATATAGCCTGGTAAAATACTCTAAAATGGGACATGGGCACAGCGTAAAAATTTAAAGTTTGAAAAAAAACTGGAATGACTATGTCCCAAATGTGCCCCTCTGATGTCCACATTTACCTGGCAAAGGTACATACGGGGGTATTTTTATACTCAGCTGACATAGCTGAGCAACATATGAAGTATTATACAGTCGTAGCACACATAAGGTTTGCAAAATATACTGTGCAAACTCACTTTGTGTGTCAAAAAGGCAGAAAAAACGCTTATTACCACTACACCTGGTACAAGCTAGCGGAAAAATTATCCCACGCTAAGGTTCAAAATATGCCTTTTGAAATACCCTGGGGTGTCTACTTTAAGAAATGGTAGGCCTTTGTGGGGTAGTTTGAATTTAAAACTTACGAAGATGCTTGGAAATTGCACATAGGCCCAGCGTCAAAATTCAAAGTTCTGTAAAAACTGATATGGCTTGGTCTCCAATATGCCACTGTAGCTTCACAAAATAGTGCCAAAGACATTCATTGGGGATGTCTTTTTACTCAGAAGACTTAGCTGAGCATAATTTGGAGGTTTTGAACTTAGTGGCACATATGAAATATACAAAATGCCCAGCAAAAATGCAATCCGTATGTCAAAAAATGCACACAATTATTTTTTACCACATACTTTGGCATATATTGGTGAAAAAATGGGGGCATGCTAAGGCACAATATGCACCTTATGATATACCCTGGAGTGTCTACTTTTACAAATGGTAGGCCTTTGTGGTTTTTTTTTGAACAGTCAAACTGTTATAATACCCCAAATGGAAGCATAGGCTCATTAAATCCGTCTCTCAAAATTCTACTGTGAATACTGAAAAGGACAGGTCTCCTGTATGGCACTGTAGCTTAACGAAATAGTGTCATAGACATACAATGGGGGTGTCCTTTTACTCAGAAGACTTAGCTGAGCATAATTTGGGGGGTTTGAACTTAGTGGCACATATGAAATATACAAAATGCCCAGCAAAAATGCAATCCGTATGTAAAAAATGCACAAAATTATTTTTTACCACATACTTTGGCATGTAATGGTAAAAAAATGGGGGCATGTTAAGGCACAATATGCACCTTATGAGATTCCCTGGAGTGTCTACTTTTACAAATGGTAGGCCTTTGTGGGGGCTTTTGAACAGTCAAACTGTTATAATACCCCAAATGGAAGCATAGGCTCATTAAATCCGTCTCTCAAAATTCTACTGTGAATACTGAAAAGGACAGGTCTCCTGTATGGCACTGTAGCTTCACGAAATAGTGCCAAAGACATACAATGGGGGTACCGTTGTACTCAGCAGAAGTAACTGAACACATAATAAAACTTTGTACAGGAATAGCACACACCAACTTTACAAAATACACATGAGAAGTTCTTTGTTATACCAGAGAAAAAAAGTGGAAAACACCTTCAAATAAGCATGTAATTAATACAACCTGGAGAATATATCCAGAATAAGAATATTCAATATGGGAATATAATACAATCTGAAATGATAAAAATATATATCATAGCGTAATATTGTTTAGATTAAATGTGAAAGTGTAAAGTTTAGATATTAAACTCACAAACGAAAATGCAAATCAGGCCTCTCACCCCCCTGGGGTATATAAGTATATATCTTGATAGTAGATCAAATAACGAAGTGTGTCTTAAAGAGATGGATAAAATGAGCCATACATGGTGAAGTATGTATAAAAGAGTAAAAAAAATATTTATTGGGAGCACTTACAGACGTAAAATAGTGGTGGGCATATCTCCACTCTCAGTGGAACTGGATGGCAGTGTAGAAATAGGCAGCACAAATCCAATTCAAAGTGGTAGAGAGCAGGAACAATAAATCAGCATACATAAAAAAATAATAAAATATAAATAAAATAAGCAGGCAATAAAGTCCAATATCCAACGCGTTTCGTCCAGGTAGGTAAGGGACTTCGTCAGGGATATATAAAGGATCAACTGTAGAGGAGCTTCTTATACCCATCGCAATCTTCTTTCATGCCGTTCACCGGCACGTGCGTTCCAGATTGGAACGCAAGGGAAACTTCCTGTTTCGTCCGTCATTCCAAATGCGCATGCGTGAAAAAACAGAGTTCTATGCGCTCGAGAGTCGAGCGCGATAATGCGCATGCGTAAGGTCTGTATAAAGAGAGAAGTGTACACAACAGGCGAACATGTCGCCATATATATGAATACCAAGAACCACATAAAAAAAGGATCTGTTAAAGCAAAAATCAACTAAAATGAGAACAGAGAAATATATATAAAGCCGATTAGAAATAATTGTGGCTCTAGATCGTGACCAGAATAGCCAAATATATATTACAAAGCGAAGACATAATATCAAACATGAATTCAAATTGAGATATTATACAGAACATATCCGGAAAGATACACAATCAAGGAACAAAATATGGAAATAAAATATAACAAAAAATGTTGTTTAATAATATTATCCAAAATGGATAAACACAAACCAAATATAGATATAGTAATATACTATATATATATTAATGAGAGAAAAAAGAGAAATACCATATCAAAAGAATGATAAACAGTTTATTATGAAATGCTAAATAAGACCTTGTAGGTCTATTTCAGCATTAAGACCATAGTGTAATGTTCTTAAAGTGTATATCCAAAAGGCTTCTTGGCGGATTAGTTCTTGGAGTTTATCTCCTCCCCTACATCCTAGGGTAACATGTTCTATGCCAAAAGCTTGGAAATTTTCCCACCTAAAGAGTGGACACGTACTACAATGTTTTGGAACACTATGATCAAGTTTACCCTTTTTGATGTTATTAAAGTGTTCCAAAAGTCTGATATGAAGCTTTCTAGTGGTGCGGCCCACATATTGGGCTCCGCACCCACATTGGAGTAAATAAATCACAAAGGTGGTTGAACATTGAATATGTTTCTTAATGGGATATATTTTGGTAGTTTGAGTACTTACAAAATTGGTAATTTTTCTCTTTTGGTATTTGCATGTGGAACAATGTCCACAGCAATAAAAGCCTTTAACAGGTTGTAGAAAAGAGCCAGTAGAGGATGTAGGATATACGGGAAGGAGACTAGGGGCCAGTTTATTTTTAAGATTGGCTGCTCGTTTGTATATAATAGTCGGTCTTTTGGGAATAATATCTCTCAATATATTGTCCTTTTGTAGGATATACCAGTATTTATTTAGGATTTTCTTAATATGTTTAGCCTGTGAGTTGTATTGAGTAATAAATGCAAACTGTAAATTTTTCTTTTGAGTATCTGAGTTCCTATTATTTTGTTTCTTAGATCGGTGTTGTAGAAATTGTGATCTGTCAGTATCCAACATACTCTGTATATCTAGGTCAATTTGATCCTGATTATAGCCCTTTTCCAAGTACCTCTTTTTAATTAATTCGGCTTGTTGTAAAAATATATGATCGTCTGAGCAGTTTCTCCTGAGACGGATAAGCTGACTTCTAGGTACATTAGAAAGCCAAGGGGGATAATGAGCACTAGATAAATCTATGGCGGTGTTACAATCAGTGGGTTTGAAAAATGTCTTGGTCTTCAATTGGTTGTGTTCTATGTAAATAGTGAGATCTAAAAAGTCCAAAGAGGTTGGACTCATATTATATGTAAATTTAAGGTTATAGTCATTAGAGTTTATATAATCAAAAAAGAGTTTAAGACTATCAGCAGAGCCCTCCCACACAAGTAAAACGTCATCTATGTAGCGTCGCCATAGGACCAAACTGCCCCCCGAATGTGCTCCCAGCGAAACATAATTTTGCTCCCAATGGGCAACATACATGTTAGCAAAACTGGGGGCAAATTTGGTACCCATGGCGACGCCACATTTCTGAAGAAAGTATTGACCACTAAACCAGAAAAAATTCTTAGTCAATACAAATGAAATGCATCGAATCAAAAATTCAATTTGTACCAAGGAGAGAGACTTATATTGTATCAATAGGTCTTGTATGACTGAAATGCCCTTTTCGTGTGGAATATTAGAATACAGGGCTGTAATATCCGCGGTGGCCAGAATGTATGTAGATTTCCAAGGCATAACAGTTATGTCTTGTAAAATGTGCCCAGTGTCTTTAATGTAAGAATCACTAAGAGAAACATATGTTTGAAGAAAAAAATCTATATATTCGGATAAATTACATGATAAAGAAGAAATTCCACTAACTATAGGGCGGCCAGGGGGTTTTTGAAGACTCTTATGGATCTTGGGTAAAAAATAAAAAGTGGCTGTTTTACAGTTGGGATTAAAGATGAAATCATATTTTTTTTTATTAAGAATATTTTTTGCCACCCCAAGATCCAATAGTTCTTTGAGAGCTAACAAAAACGTAGAGGTAGGGTTATGGGATAGAACCTCATATGTATTTTGATCGTATAGAATATTGTATGCTTCCTCCATATAATAGGACCTATCCATAATAACCGTACCTCCTCCCTTGTCGGCCTCTTTAATAATAATATTTGGATTCTCTGTAAGTAATTTTAGAGCTGCTCTCTCCTTTTTATTCAAATTGGGCTGGTATTTTTGTTGAGTTAGTTTGTCTAGATCTGCTTGGACTAATTCATTGAAAATATCTAAATATTTACTTTTGGCAGACCACGGATAAAAATGTGAATTTGGTTTAAAAGGAGTATGTGTGGTTTGTTCTATATGTTCTGAATCTTCATTTGTATCATTTGTATGTACTGTCTGTAACAGTGGAGTAGTGGATACATGATCTATATCTTTCTTTTGAAAAAATCTTTTAATAGTCAATTTTTTTAGGAATTTTTGATTATCCAAATATAAATTGAAACTGTTCACGTTAGATGTAGGGGCAAATTTAAGTCCCCTTTTTAAGAGTGAAAGTTCGTCTGCTGAAAAATTGACTTGGGATAAATTGAAAATACCTGCTGGTTCATTTAATTCTGTCTGTATGGGAGATGAACCGATATATCGAGATCTTCCTCCACCTCCGAATGTGGTCTTTTTTTTATTGGGGATCTTAGTGTTTGGAATCTGTTTTGGGTTGAAAGTGTGTACGCTCGATTGGACCTTAGGTCTTGCCCCCTGTCTAAAAAATTCTCCTGATTGTCATTATAAGAATGAGCATCGTTGGGAGACTTAGGGGGACTACGTTTTTTTGAAAAAGATTTGGAATACGAATTAGAATTAGAATTAGAATAACCTCCAGAATTGGAGTTAGAATTAGAAGTAGATAATTGTTTATGATTAGAAAGATTGAAATTAGAATTAGAAGAATTGCGTCTGGTATTAGAATTATAACCAGATGGGTTATGGGCTTTAAATTGCTGCTTTTTATGATTAAAATAATCTCGTTGTTTGCACTGGGGATTAGATTTAGACCAATTTCTTTGGTTGCCCTTTTTATAATCATCTTGGTCTCTTTTATATTTAGTGGATTTTGTTGTTGAGACTTTTTCATCCACAATTTTAATTTTTTCTTTAAGAATTTGGTAATTATTTTCTACAGCTTTTGGTTCTCTAAAATTTGAAATATCATTTTCTAGAGTTCTAATTTCATCCTCCAATAGTATTAGGGATCTTTTCTGGTATTCAATTAAACTAACCATATATTTTTTTGAGCATTCATCGCTGGCTTGATGCCAGTCCTTTATTAGTAAATGATCTTCTAAACCAAAAGCTGGGGCTTTTAAAATCCTCAGTCCACGGGGTATAATATTAGAAGCTAAATATTGTTCTAGCGAAGTTATTTCCCACCACTTCCGTGTTTCTTTTTCTAAAAGATGCTCTAATTGAACAAATTTCTTATTTAGTGAACTGTCTGTAGGGGAAGAGTCTCCTTTAAATAAAAAATCAATTCTCTTTTTTCTCTCATTTCTTATTTCGTCATATACATTTGCTTTTGGTTTAGAAGATCATTTACTAATAAAGGACTGGCATCAAGCCAGCGATGAATGCTCAAAAAAATATATGGTTAGTTTAATTGAATACTAGAAAAGATCCCTAATACTATTGGAGGATGAAATTAGAACTCTAGAAAATGATATTTCAAATTTTAGAGAACCAAAAGCTGTAGAAAATAATTACCAAATTCTTAAAGAAAAAATTAAAATTGTGGATGAAAAAGTCTCAACAACAAAATCCACTAAATATAAAAGAGACCAAGATGATTATAAAAAGGGCAACCAAAGAAATTGGTCTAAATCTAATCCCCAGTCCAAACAACGAGATTATTTTAATCATAAAAAGCAGCAATTTAAAGCCCATAACCCATCTGGTTATAATTCTAATACCAGACGCAATTCTTCTAATTCTAATTTCAATCTTTCTAATCGTAAACAATTATCTACTTCTAATTCTAACTCCAATTCTGGAGGTTATTCTAATTCTAATTCTAATTCGTATTCCAAATCTTTTTCAAAAAAACGTAGTCCCCCTAAGTCTCCCAACGATGCTCATTCTTATAATGACAATCAGGAGAATTTTTTAGACAGGGGGCAAGACCTAAGGTCCAATCGAGCGTACACACTTTCAACCCAAAACAGATTCCAAACACTAAGATCCCCAATAAAAAAAAGACCACATTCGGAGGTGGAGGAAGATCTCGATATATCGGTTCATCTCCCATACAGACAGAATTAAATGAACCAGCAGGTATTTTCAATTTATCCCAAGTCAATTTTTCAGCAGACGAACTTTCACTCTTAAAAAGGGGACTTAAATTTGCCCCTACATCTAACGTGAACAGTTTCAATTTATATTTGGATAATCAAAAATTCCTAAAAAAATTGACTATTAAAAGATTTTTTCAAAAGAAAGATATAGATCATGTATCCACTACTCCACTGTTACAGACAGTACATACAAATGATACAAATGAAGATTCAGAACATATAGAACAAACCACACATACTCCTTTTAAACCAAATTCACATTTTTATCCGTGGTCTGCCAAAAGTAAATATTTAGATATTTTCAATGAATTAGTCCAAGCAGATCTAGACAAACTAACTCAACAAAAATACCAGCCCAATTTGAATAAAAAGGAGAGAGCAGCTCTAAAATTACTTACAGAGAATCCAAATATTATTATTAAAGAGGCCGACAAGGGAGGAGGTACGGTTATTATGGATAGGTCCTATTATATGGAGGAAGCATACAATATTCTATACGATCAAAATACATATGAGGTTCTATCCCATAACCCTACCTCTACGTTTTTGTTAGCTCTCAAAGAACTATTGGATCTTGGGGTGGCAAAAAATATTCTTAATAAAAAAGAATATGATTTCATCTTTAATCCCAACTGTAAAACAGCCACTTTTTATTTTTTACCCAAGATCCATAAGAGTCTTCAAAAACCCCCTGGCCGCCCTATAGTTAGTGGAATTTCTTCTTTATCATGTAATTTATCCGAATATATAGATTTTTTTCTTCAAACATATGTTTCTCTTAGTGATTCTTACATTAAAGACACTGGGCACATTTTACAAGACATAACTGTTATGCCTTGGAAATCTACATACATTCTGGCCACCGCGGATATTACAGCCCTGTATTCTAATATTCCACACGAAAAGGGCATTTCAGTCATACAAGACCTATTGATACAATATAAGTCTCTCTCCTTGGTACAAATTGCATTTTTGATTCGATGCATTTCATTTGTATTGACTAAGAATTTTTTCTGGTTTAGTGGTCAATACTTTCTTCAGAAATGTGGCGTCGCCATGGGTACCAAATTTGCCCCCAGTTTTGCTAACATGTATGTTGCCCATTGGGAGCAAAATTATGTTTCGCTGGGAGCACATTCGGGGGGCAGTTTCGTCCTATGGCGACGCTACATAGATGACGTTTTACTCGTGTGGGAGGGCTCTGCTGATAGTCTTAAACTCTTTTTTGATTATATAAACTCTAATGACTATAACCTTAAATTTACATATAATATGAGTCCAACCTCTTTGGACTTTTTAGATCTCACTATTTACATAGAACACAACCAATTGAAGACCAAGACATTTTTCAAACCCACTGATTGTAACACCGCCATAGATTTATCTAGTGCTCATTATCCCCCTTGGCTTTCTAATGTACCTAGAAGTCAGCTTATCCGTCTCAGGAGAAACTGCTCAGACGATCATATATTTTTACAACAAGCCGAATTAATTAAAAAGAGGTACTTGGAAAAGGGCTATAATCAGGATCAAATTGACCTAGATATACAGAGTATGTTGGATACTGACAGATCACAATTTCTACAACACCGATCTAAGAAACAAAATAATAGGAACTCAGATACTCAAAAGAAAAATTTACAGTTTGCATTTATTACTCAATACAACTCACAGGCTAAACATATTAAGAAAATCCTAAATAAATACTGGTATATCCTACAAAAGGACAATATATTGAGAGATATTATTCCCAAAAGACCGACTATTATATACAAATGAGCAGCCAATCTTAAAAATAAACTGGCCCCTAGTCTCCTTCCCGTATATCATACATCCTCTACTGGCTCTTTTCTACAACCTGTTAAAGGCTTTTATTGCTGTGGACATTGTTCCACATGCAAATACCAAAAGAGAAAAATTACCAATTTTGTAAGTACTCAAACTACCAAAATATATCCCATTAAGAAACATATTCAATGTTCAACCACCTTTGTGATTTATTTACTCCAATGTGGGTGCGGAGCCCAATATGTGGGCCGCACCACTAGAAAGCTTCATATCAGACTTTTGGAACACTTTAATAACATCAAAAAGGGTAAACTTGATCATAGTGTTCCAAAACATTGTAGTACGTGTCCACTCTTTAGGTGGGAAAATTTCCAAGCCTTTGGCATAGAACATGTTACCCTAGGATGTAGGGGAGGAGATAAACTCCAAGAACTAATCCGCCAAGAAGCCTTTTGGATATACACTTTAAGAACATTACACTATGGTCTTAATGCTGAAATAGACCTACAAGGTCTTATTTAGCATTTCATAATAAACTGTTTATCATTCTTTTGATATGGTATTTCTCTTTTTTCTCTCATTAATATATATATATAGTATATTACTATATCTATATTTGGTTTGTGTTTATCCATTTTGGATAATATTATTAAACAAAATTTTTTGTTATATTTTATTTCCATATTTTGTTCCTTGATTGTGTATCTTTCCGGATATGTTCTGTATAATATCTCAATTTGAATTCATGTTTGATATTATGTCTTCGCTTTGTAATATATATTTGGCTATTCTGGTCACGATCTAGAGCCACAATTATTTCTAATCGGCTTTATATATATTTCTCTGTTCTCATTCTAGTTGCTTTTTGCTTTAACAGATCCTTTTTTTATGTGGTTCTTGGTATTCATATATATGGCGACATGTTCGCCTGTTGTGTACACTTCTCTCTTTATACAGACCTTACGCATGCGCATTATCGCGCTCGACTCTCGAGCGCATAGAACTCTGTTTTTTCACGCATGCGCATTTGGAATGACGGACGAAACAGGAAGTTTCCCTTGCGTTCCAATCTGGAACGCACGTGCCGGTGAACGGCATGAAAGAAGATTGCGATGGGTATAAGAAGCTCCTCTACAGTTGATCCTTTATATATCCCTGACGAAGTCCCTTACCTACCTGGACGAAACGCGTTGGATATTGGACTTTATTGCCTGCTTATTTTATTTATATTTTATTATTTTTTTATGTATGCTGATTTATTGTTCCTGCTCTCTACCACTTTGAATTGGATTTGTGCTGCCTATTTCTACACTGCCATCCAGTTCCACTGAGAGTGGAGATATGCCCACCACTATTTTACGTCTGTAAGTGCTCCCAATAAATATTTTTTGTACTCTTTTATACATACTTCACCATGTATGGCTCATTTTATCCATCTCTTTAAGACACACTTCGTTATTTGATCTACTATCAAGATATATACTTATATACCCCAGGGGGGTGAGAGGCCTGATTTGCATTTTCGTTTGTGAGTTTAATATCTAAACTTTACACTTTCACATTTAATCTAAACAATATTACGCTATGATATATATTTTTATCATTTCAGATTGTATTATATTCCCATATTGAATATTCTTATTCTGGATATATTCTCCAGGTTGTATTAATTACATGCTTATTTGAAGGTGTTTTCCACTTTTTTTCTCTGGTTTATCACTTTGGGTGTCTGTGAGGTTCACCTGGAACCCCTTCAATTTGGCAGATTGATTAATTAACTTTAGTTGGTATACTACTGCTTTTTTCACTTGGTTCTTTGTTATACGTTTGTGTGCGAAAACCCCCAAAAAACACAATTTTACTCCAATATTTAGCAGAGGTTGGCGGTAAAATGGCTACGTAGAAAGTGTCAAAACAACCTTAGGTAAATAGCCTGTGATGTCTACTTTATATAAATATATACTTTTGTGTGGCAATTTTGTTTTATTTTATGGCTATTAGGCTTACAAGACAAACATACCAAATTCTAAAATCGCTCCACATTAAAATTTTATTTTACTCCTTGTGCTTTGTGACCTGTAACTACCAAAAAAAACTTAAAATCCCAGACACATTATATATTCTGTAAATCAGAACAAATAAATGAATTTATTTTTAATTACTTTCCTTAACCTGCACTAATTATGCACACATTATGATTGCAAAAACTGTAAAAAAAAAACAATATTTTTCTTTTTTTTGCATTTTTCTGTATTTTTTTTATAATAAGTAAGCATTTATATATATATATATATATATATATATATATATATATATATATATATATATGTTATATCAAATTAAAGCCCTTTCTGTCCTTTAAAAAACAGTATATAATATGTGTCTGTGCAATAAATGAGAGAGATGCAAATTGCAGTTGAATGCAAACAGCAAGAAAATGCAAAAATTGCTTGTGTCATTAAGCGTAAGTCAAGCTTCTGAAGCTCTGTCCTTAAGGGGTTAATAGCCTTCCAGATCCTGCAGAAGCCTACTGTGTGTAAATAAAGTTAATTTTACAAAGCATAAGATAAACACTTCTAAAGTATGTTGACATCTGATTGAAAAAGAAACCATTTATTCGAACAGGCTGTATAACTCACAGCCAGTGAAGGCTAGTGCTGCATAAACAGAAAATTGAGTAATGAGACTGCAGGTAGATGATTAATACACTAAACCTGTTTCATTGAACTCCAGTGTTTGATACCTATAGTGTCTCTTTTAAAAAAAAGAGCAACACTTATATTTTTTTGCTGTTATTTTTTTTCCAGTAATTTCTAGCTTAATTGTTTAAGTATACACTGTTTTAAGAAAACATAGGGTTTTTTTTATATCCCACTTAAATATATCTTATTTAACATGAAAAAATGAACAACAAAAATGTGCAGACTTTTTTTCTGTTTTGTCTACTTGTAGTTTGTAAATAATTAATACATCTACAGACAATTATGTGACAATAGATTAATCTGTTTGTCTTGGCTTTGGGAATAACTCATATCATGAATAACATTTTCACAGTTATAGGGTAGGCACAAACCAATGCAATCCTGTTTCAAAGCTAAATGATTCCAAATCATATTATGGCCTTGATTTAATAAGTTTTCCAAATGATTTATTACTCTTAGAAAAACTTCCCAAATGATTTATCTGCAGTAGTCACCGTGGAATTCTATAATAATTTTAATAGTTTAAATCATTTTGATTTTTTTTTTTTAAAGTATTGAATAATTTGGAAAGCTTATTAAATTGAGTACCAAACGTATATATTAAAGATATATGGTGTCACAATCAGTCACCATTTAGACACTTTATTTGGTGTACATTTATTCTTTTTGTTAAACCTTTTTCCATGAGATGCTGCATTTCCATGTAAATTTACATTAAAGACTGAGCATATTACATCATAATCGAACACAGACAAGGTAAAGCCTGGCCAATTATTGCCCACGAAGAGGAGAAATGGAAACATAATTTATTTCTCTCTATGCTTTCTCTACACTGACTGCCAGGCACACAGGACACCATTTGTAATATTAATTGACAGGGTACTGGATAGGGATTAATAGGGGTATGGATATTTATGTAAATGCATGTAAATAAATGCATACATATACATACATACATACATGCATATAATATTCCTGGGTAGTAACAATTCCTCTTGCTTTAGCTGCAGATCAAGACAGTAGAGCTAGAACATTGTCCAATCAAAAACTTCTTAGAACATTAAAGACAAATCTTAAGACCCAATCTTCTCTTAGAGATGGGTAGTTTTATCCACATTTACAGTGGTTTTACTACAATCGATGAATTTGTCTAATAAAATTATATTTCAGGGCTATATTTGCAATTGCCATTTTACATATTATTTCTTCTGTCCATTAAAATAGTGCTTTGCTATATAAAACTATTTTGAACTAAGGTTCTTATCAGTCTAAACCAATCAATGGGTATGAAAGGTGGAGTTATATTTCACATAAGCTGTTTAGAAAATGATTGAGTCTGTACATCATCTGTTATTTGTAACTCCCATCAGCCTCAGACAGAATATCAATGAGCATATTAAGAGCCACAGACCACAAGAGTCATTAATTTTCTAGCAATCAATTCAATGGGGGATAAATTTACAACATAGGTATTGATTCCCTTCTTTCTGCAAAACCCAGTCAAAAATCATCTACTGGATTGGACCAAAATTCTATACATGATTGAGAAAGCATTCAGTGAGGAGCCAAAACGTTGGGGGTTAGAGACTCGTGTCCTGTCTTGATAGGCTAGTGTAGTGTACTATTTCATGCCTTAAGTTTACTAGCCATTTTTCCCCTATTTTTTGTCTTTGTATGTTATATATGTTATTCTTAATAAAGTTTTTTACGTGATTGACAATTGTGGTTTGCATCCTAATTATTTTGTATAGGTCCTCATCCCTTGGCCATGGATTGGACAGGGAGGTTTACAGTAATCTGTCCACCCCCTAATACTTTAAATGTTCAACTCCCCCACCCTATGCTCACTAGTAAGGGGCATGAAAGCGGGACTATGTCCCTCCCAGTTATTTCACAGGCCCCATGGGATTTTTTTTTCTAGTGAGTGGGCAGTAATAGCTGCCCAGCTGCTAGTTTTAACATGTTAGTAAATATGCTCCCAACTGCTAGCACTTTGTGACTCTTCCAAGTCCTACACTTCGTATTGGATTCAGATGCAAAAGCACTGAATGCATCCAGGCAATTTCTGCAGATTTGCTCGGGCCGACCAAATTCTGACCATATTTGATTTTAGTGAAAATGCAAATTTTCCCAAAAATTGGGTGTTTAATGAATAACCCAGTTAGTTCTTTTGTAGTATTTTTTTAATTGATTCATCTGAACTCATTCATAGTATATATATATATATATATATATATATATATATATATATATATATATATATATATATATAAAGATAGATTACTCTATACTAATATATATAGTCAGAATGAAACACTGACTTACATCCAAAACATAAACATTAATTGATAACTAAATTGGCCATATACTTTGAAACTTACAGGTACAAGTCCCACAAGAGCTCTCTTTCAAGCTATTAAGTATGTTTGGCTAATTCTATCTCTCACTTCTAGTTTATCTTTTATTTTTTGCATATAAAGATTTATTAGGTTTGCTTACTTAATAGAATATGTTTTAAACCATTTAGCTGGTAACATTCATGGATTATTATATACTCCAGTATGTATCAAAGTAATATGTTATTATGTTTTCAGTTCTTAGAAACTCTCTATTTTTATAATTCATAATAAATTATAAGATTACACTAGATTCACTTCAGGAGAGATTGGACAAGAACTAATGAACCGAATCACATATTTCTAGTGATATTCAGAAGAAAGGAATTCATGTTAGCAACAATGCCTAATTACTTAGCAACATATATATAGGATATCATTTCACATATGTAACCAACATCACACATGTTGTTGCTCATATACTAATGTATACTTCATCACACTATGACATCCATTTTGTGTGAAAAAAAATAAAACTACTTAGAAGCCATTATTGGTGAGTTTTACACATTATCCTGCATTATTATTACTGGCATTTATAAAGCATGAACATATTTTGCAGAGCTGTACAATTGGGAAAAAAAAGACACAATATACTAGACTTGGACATTCATTTTTGGATGAACATATTTTCGTCTGAATTTCGGCTATTAATCTATTTGTCCGAAAAACAAATGAACAAATACAAATTACAGTAAATAGAACAAAGTCGAAATTGCTTGTTGGATGAAATTTCATCTGTGCAATTTGTTCTTCGTTTGTTCATTTAGTTAGCTACAAGTAGGGAGCTACCAGCTCTCTGTGTTCCCTCCACTTCCTAAATCACCACATTCCCCTTTCACCCTATCAATGTGACCCCCATATTAGTATAAGGGAGGATAAAATCTCCCCTCTGCTCCTACCTGCCATGGCCCAAGTAGGGGCATGTGTACTAAACAGTGAACAGTTAGTGACTGTTTGCTATCATAAGAAAAGACTAGCGGCTAGGCAGCTACTGCTGCCAACTCGCTAATCCAATAAAGGTGGACCTGGCATCTATTTAAATAATCAACTGGGGTGGACATAGTGTCTTCCATGTACCCTTCAGCCATGCCTCATGAGTGTGTGCTAATAAACTAAACAGTGCTCCCTGCCCCCACCTGTGGCAACAGGGGGCTACTGAATATAATAATGGAGAAGCATAGTGTCCATTTTCCTCAACCATTGGCAGTGGGTGGGGTCTATAAATACTAATGGAGTGGATCTATTGTCCTCCCATTTACAGTCTCAAAATTTATCTGTACAGAAAAAACAATATGTGTGTACACGCACCACAGTGTAATAAGTGCTTCATTTATATCAGCAGAAAGAAACTTTCCTGTATAGGATATGATTTCAGTAGTATCCCAGAAGACTTCCTCTTGTCTTCCACACAATATAAGCAAAAAAAAAGGGGATGATCTGCTGAACCAATCACAAATAAAACAACATAGCGTATAACTGTGTATATAGGCAAATTGTAAAAATTGCATTCACAAATGGCCACTCACACTTTCACAGAAGTTTTCAAGCCTTGATTTATTTTTCCTTTTCAGAATAGGAGTTCCAAATCTTCTATCTGGGTTAGGATCTCCATAGATATGTGTGCTCAAGAAAAAAGTATGATGAAAATAAGGTGCACGTTCAGAGTGAGGTATAAAACAAGTATTTAATGACTTACATCAAAGTTTAAAATCATCAGTGTAGTCCCTCTATATCACCACCAGGGGTCCTACGCGTTTCATCCAACAAAATAGGACTTCCTCAGGGAATTGTGTGGTGTTTGACAGATACAAATAAACAAGCAATAAACAATAACATCCCCCTCCCACCCCAGTCCTTATATACACCCCTCTGTGTCCACATGATGGGTGATTTCCTACAGGTGCTTCGTTTTTCTTTTTTCGCGGCTTGGTTTCGTAATTGCCGCATGTTTATTTATATTTATTATTATCATTATTATTATTTTTATTTGTATTCGTATTTATTTTTACTTATTTTTTTCACTCTTATTTTCATTTCACCTTAATTTTTATTATTATTAAAAATTATTATTGCATAAATAAATTTTGATTATTTTATTTTTTATATATTCATTTTTTATCTATATATTTCTTATTCTCTATGTATCTTAATGCAATATAAATGATATGTATGAGGAAAAAGAACTATTGATTGTTTTTAAATGTTTAAAAAAATCCTGATCAGAGTGAAGTATTTACCACCCTCCACCCCCTCCTTTTTTTCCTTGTTTCCACTAATCTCAGTATATGTCCGATCGAGATTGAGATCAGAAATAAAGCAAACTTCCGGGTTTCGGCAATGGAACGCATGCTGGAACACATGCGTCATTGGACGTCGAACGTGATGACGTCACATGCGGCAATTACAAAACCAAGCCGCAAAAAAAGAAAAACAAAGCACCTGTAGGAAATCACCCATCATGTGGACACAGAGGGGTGTATATAAGGACTGGGGTGGGAGGGGAATGTTATTGTTTATTGCTTGTTTATTTGTACCTGTCAAACACCACACAAGTCCCTGAGGAAGTCCTATTTTGTTGGATGAAACGCGTAGGACCCCTGGTGGTGAAATAGAGGGACTACACTGATGATTTTAAACTTTGATGTAAGTTATTAAATACTTGTTTTATACCTCACTCTGAACGTGCACCTTATTTTCATTATACTTTCTTCTTGAGCACACATATCTATGGAGATCCTAGCCCAGATAGAAGATTTGGAACTCCTATTCTGAAAAGGAAAAAAAATTCAAGGCTTGCAAACTTCTGTGAAAGTGTGAGTGGCCATTTGTGAATGCAATTTTTACAATTTGCCTATATACACAGTTATACGCTGTTGTGTTATTTGTGATTGGTTCAGCAGATTATCCCCTTTTTGTGCTCAAAATTTATCTGATAAGATTTACTGTCACAGTCTCAATATTTACCTGTCAGAGGACCCTGATTAGTTGATGTAAGTCAACCAATCACAGCACTTTGAGTCAAATTACATAGTGTGGGGAAGCTTTATAGGGCTTTCACCACCCTGCAAACTCAGTCTGCATGGAGCCCTCATGGGACGAAGATTAATAATTTTCTTGTCTGGCTTTTATCTTGTCCCCCTCAGTATGGGGGGGAGGTATTTTTGTAATTGGAGGTGACTACGGGCTTGGGAAAACCTGGCCACTGGGAAGGTTATTATTAGCACCCAAAGTCAGATGTTGACTGTGGGAGAGAATAGGTCCACCCTACACTTTATGATTTAGGGCCCACACCTGTTTCCGAAGGGTGGATGCTAGGGGGAAAATAAGATGCCATGACTTTATTATTTAGGGTCCCCACCCACCGACAATAGGTCCACCCCATTACCATTTTGGCCCCCCACCAATGGGTGTGGATTGGGGGGGAAATCAGTATCAGCTGTTATTATTAAAGGGACACTCCAGGCACCCAGACCATCATCCTTAACCCTGCAAGTGTGATTATTGCAGTTGTTAAAAACTGCAATAATTACCTTGCAGGGTTAAGTCCTCCTCTAGTGGCTGCTAGGGGGACTTCCGGGTTCCTAAACTACTTTTTGGTCGCTCTGCATGAGGACCTCCATCGTTGCTGGAATCCCTATAGGAAAGCATTGAATAATGCTTTCCAATGGGGAGGTCTAATGCGAGCGCGCAGCATGTCAGCGAGGGATGTCAGCAGGCGGATGTCAGCGAGGGAGGAGCGTCGCAGTGTCTGACCCAGCACCGACTGACATCAGCGCTTGATTCAGGTAAGTGTCTGAAGGGGTTTTAACCCCTTCAGCAACATGGGATGGGGGCAGGAGGGAGGAGGGGGGGGGCTGTAGTATTCTCTAGTGCCAGGAAAAAGGGCTTGGACAAAGCAAGCAGAGGCGTAAGCTAGGTCACTTGTCACTCGAGATGGAAATCCATGCTGGCAACCCTCCCAGAATTTTAAATTATTGTGTGTGACATCCACTCATCACGTGTGTGTTTCTCCTAATCTACTTTTCAACCTTGTGTGTCTCTTACCCCATTTGTCTATCTTAACCCCCTTTACCTCATGTCTGTTTCTTAACTCAACATAAATAGGCAATCATATATGCACTCACATACAAACAATACACATACACACAATCACACAAGTAACAACATAAATAATGACACAATTATACACGCAGTCACTTATACATACATATAACTAGATACACAGTCAAATACATACACACAGATGCACACAGTAATTTTCACACGCACAGTGACATACACACATGCAGTCACAAATCCAGATGCATGGAGTCAGACACAATCACACAGTAGGTTGGTGCATACATATAGACACATGCACTTACATACAGTTACAAATGCAGACACACACAGACATTTGCAAACACCACACACTGTCAAAGGCACACAGTCATACAAATAGCTATAAGGCACACATACAATCACACACACTTACAGGCAGTATTTTTTTAAAGATTAAGAGAATATTGCACACGTCAATTATCCTGGGAATACTTTCAGCAGGGTGCTCCGAACATGGTGGACCAATGTCCCATAAAGAATATAGTAGAGAAAAGTTGTCTGGGCAAACCTGGAGGTTTCTTTGATAGGCAGTGTTTATTTGGAGTGCAGTATAAAATACAACATTTTATTACATGACAGGAGGCTTCATATTTTGCATAAACCTCCTTTGCTACTCCATAGCAGCAAAGAACACATAGAAAAAAGGAAACAATCAGAAACCAGCAGATAGTATAACATGATCCTCCCACTGAGGCACCCTATTTTTTCTTTGCTGCTCCATCACAAGTCAAGTCAGAATATTGTGTTTCCAACACTTTAGGCTTGTCTTGTTTTATTTGAATGTGTATATATTGATTTCCAAAATGTATTTTGGTTGTTATATTATTTTACATCTTTCTTGTGGGGAGCGTTGGGTCTGTGGGCTCCCTTGCATTTGAGACCCTCTTGCTGGGTAACCTGGGCTGTAGCCCCTTTTTCCTATCATTCCTCGCTCCCTCTTGCCTTCCCCAGGATTCCCCTGCTACCTGTCAGGCCACCTCTGCTCTTGCCACTTAAAGAGGGCTTTCACAACACTACACACTAACTTCAGGGGGTGTAAGGCACCATTGGGACTCTCCTGCCTGCCCAGCATTAGCTTTTCACACGTGGTCGTGCGTTAGTGTTTGCCTGGTTCAGGGGCATTAATTTACCGAACTCGAACAACAACACATGTTCGGTAGATTTTGCTGGTTGTACAGGTTGTTACCTGCGCGAACGTGATTCAATGTCATTTGCGGCCCTTGATGTTTGCGTTCGACTGTTCTCATGTTAATTTTTTTCCCATGCGTTTTTTCTTCTACCTCCGTTTGCATGTTTTTTGCTGAACGTTCGGCTATTTTTCTCTACCAACTGCGTTTTGCGTTTTTTTCCGCGACCATTTTGGATTTTGCATCACGAGATCTGTGATGGCCATATTAAATCTTGTTGGTTGCTAGGAGTTTCATCAGGATAGTCGCAAATAATTTGTCTGCTGCAATTTTGTCAGGAAACTGTTCAGATTTCACTCTGCTACTTATTATCTGCCACAGGGACCTGTTCCAGGTTAGTTGCAACCTTAGGGTGAGTCAGCCAGTCAGGTCTTGGCCTAGTACCCTGGCTTGGGGTGAGCCCACACATATTGTGCTGCAGAGTGGAGCTGTGCTTGTAGTCTCCTTATTACTGGGTGATAACTGTACCCCAGTCAGTCCCTTTCACCAATTTGCCTTTTATTTTATCACAGATTTTAATTTGGGTGAGCCCCAATACTATTTAATATCCCAACATGCAAGATTCTCGGATGCCCTCTGATCTTCAAGCACTGTTGCAAGTTGCTGCATCAGTAGAGAAGGCCTTGGCTGCCTGCCACGCAGCATACTACCAAAGGGCCTAAGCACTCTCAAAGGAGAAAATTATCTGATGACCCAGATTTATTGTCCAAGGACAATGGACGCCCAGCAAAATGCCATTGGAAGGGCGAAGGGTCCAAGCCAAAACCTTTAAAAGGGAAGGATCCCCTTAAGAAAGGAAGAAGGGCAAGACCAGTGAACCCCATGACTCATACTGTCTCCTCGTATGAGGAGCACGATATGCCTCCCTCACTATCCATCCTTGATGAATGGCAAGCTAATGATTCCCATTCAGATGATGGCACATGGGGCCCCAATTCTTTCATCAATGAAACATTTCTGGGTGAGCCCCAGCAGATGAGTGACATGACCGAGGAACCGGGCGGTGAGGTTTTCTTTGACTCCACGGCCCAACAGATGTTTGACGCACTATCATTCCCGCTCGGGTGATAGGACGCCGCCCCCTCATCTGCTAAAATTCATGCACTTCTAGCTGCACAAGTCACTGGACAAGGAAGTCTGCAAATGCGTACGGTCTTAATGCCCCAGACCTTCGTTACCAGATAAGGTCACATGAGTTTGACCAAATGATGCTGGCATTCATGGCAAGGGAAGGCCGAAACACAAGATAGGGAGTCGAAAAGGGGGTTAAAGGAGCCCAGGACAAACTCCTGGATACGACTGGGCCACTTGGCCGTGTTATGACATTGACAGACGAGGCATATGCTCAAGCCGATACATTTACAGCAGACATGGTGCAAGATTGGGTGCACGACGTCCGTGAGTGGGCCCAACAAAGCTTTTGTTTCGTGGGCAAAACAAAAGTGGCCCTCTCTCTTCAGAGATATGTCAGTCAGCCCTATTTCAAATTGACAACAAATTGGTGGACCTCAGGGCCAAAGAGTTGGGCCCTCAAGCTCCAGGTCAATTATTTGGCGATCAGTTCATGAAAGAACTGAACAAACACGTTAACGTGTTTACATTGATGAATAAAACGCAGACATCGTTATGCAGGGTGCTTTGTGGAAATACACACAGAGGTGTTTTTGGATGGGCTGGTCGACAGAGGGGCCGTGCCACCATCCGTTTCTGGCCATCAGGCACCAGATACTCATGTCCTCCATTCTATCCAGAAATGGGCGGCCGACAACCCTTCCAGTATTCCCAAGGCTCCAACAGAGACCGCGGTGGCTGTGGATGGGCCCGTGCAAGTTTCACATCAGATAAGCCACCATTGTATGACCGTTATGATTTCTGTACTAACCGCAACACCCCCTGAGGGTCGCCTCTCTCATAGTACTTTTGTCAGATTCTTGGGTTCTGCAAGCCGTTCGCAGTTATCACATCGGAGTTCGTGACCACTCCGGTGCAATTTCATCCTCCACGCCCGCTGCATTTAACGACCACAGACACCCAGCTCCTGGATCAGGAACTTCGGGACTTCAGATCAAAAGGAGCCATTGAACCGGCGTTGACTCCAGGAGGCTTCTTCAGCAAAATTTTCCTTGTGAGGAAAAAGACTGGAGAATTACATGCGGTATTAAACCTACGCACACGTTTCATATCACCATTTCAAAAATGGAAGGCATTCATTTACTGAGAGATCTCCTTCAGGAGAAAGATTGGTTTACCCACCTGGATCTAAAAGTCACATATCTGTCCGTGCCAATACACACTTACGATTCCTCTAGGCCGGGACTGCATGGCAATTCACCTGCCTACCCTTCGGACTCAGCTCAGCACCAAGTCCTGAAACCAGTGATGGCCCACTTATGAGGACAAGGCATATGCTGCTTGATTTACCTAGAAGACATCCTACTCTTCGACCAGATGCAAAGTCATCTAGTCTCAACCATGGACTACACGGTGACCTTGATAGAACCCCTCGGTTTCCTGGTAAATCAGATCAAATCCGCACTCATTCCAACACAAAGTATCCTATTTCTGGGATACGACATCGACTTAATGTCATGTACACTCTGAATTCCAAATACCAAAGTCACTGCGATTCGCAAAGAGATGCGCAAGATAATGCACTGGGGCGCATTCCTACTCAGAATGCTGGCACAAATAGTTGGACTTCTATACACCTCCATCCAGTCCATCTTCCCAGGCCTACTGCACTATCAGGCCATGCAATGCCTAAAATCTTGTTTCCTCAGGAGATATTCTACGTCTGACCAAACGGTCCCCCTGACAGAGGAGGTATGGCTAAAACTTTGATGGTGGCTTGAATGCATGCAGGCATGGAACAATCGAGCCATCTTTGGCAAATGGCCAGACTTTGTCCGAGATTTGGATGCCAGTCAATGGGGTTCCGCCCTCTTCCGCCCTCATGGCAGGGGTCTTCTTATCAGATATATTACTAGCGACAGGTCACGGGAATCCACCTTTCGTATGTTTTATTTCCACCCGTCTTCTCATGCTGCCTTCTCAATTATACCTTAGCATTAAAACTGCAAAATATGAAGCCTCTTGTCATGTAATAAAATTGAAGATTATGCCAGCTTTAGTGTACTAATAATCGTAATTTTAATAATTACAGGAAGTGAGAATTTTCCCCTCCTATTATCTTTCCCTTCCCTGGAATTGGGTTAGCCTTATTCAGGTAAGTCATTGTCAATGTATGTATATGGTGGGGATGGTTTACGTATGGTTACACTCACTTGTATTTACAGGAGTCTTATTTTATAGTTGCTGTGACGAGACCAATCTCGCCACATTGCATTGGAGGAGCCTGGTTTCCCGCCTGCTGCCTTTGGATTATGGACCGGCAGTTAAAGGGTTAATTTTATTGTGCAGAAGGATTTATTTCTCCCTTTCTGCACTGCCGTTCGGTAGATGCTATCTACCGAACAAACAGCCGTTTTTCAGCCTCCCCAGAGCCGGGGGTAGCCGGCAGGCGCTGTTAATTGGCCACCCAGAAGCTGGAGTGTGCCCTCCATTTACCTCCCTGAAGCTGCGGTTAACCGCAGCTTAATTGATTGTTACTGGGTGGCCGCGGTTACACTTAGCGGCCGCTAGATGGCGGTGTTCTGGAGCTCCCCGGGCAGCCAGCGCTTTTCTGACGGCTTTCATGCACCAAACCCGGACACTTTTACGGGCAGGCACCGCTGAACCTCCAGCCCCTGGTTCTAATTCGTACTGATTTGGCGAATGCATGTAAATTCGGTATTTTATGTTGGAGGAATGTTTTAACCCAGATAGCCATGCCATGGAGCATATTAGTGTAATTAAAGACTTTGGCTCCATGGCAATTAAACTGTATTCGTGTGGTCTAAGTGCCATTCTCCTAATAATGTGCACTCAGACCTGAGCTATCTGGGGATATGTTACATGTCTGTGTGTTTTGTGCAAAAAGTAACTTTGTGTATTTTAAAGTGATAGTCTGTCTTTGTGTCCCCACGTGTGTAATGGAGTTTTGCCTTTGTCCTGGGAGATAATTGAATTACTTCTCCAGGGCAGAGGGGAGGAAGCCAGGATGCATTGTGGGGATGTTTTACTTCTGTATGTCTGTAATTGGTACTTGTCTGTCCGTTGTTACAGTATTCCATCTGGTCCCCTAGGGAGTGGGAGACCTGCATAAATACAGGGGCAGGTAGCCATCAATACGGAGCCTTGTCTCGTTCTTGGGGGGATTCACTGTATGCTTATACGGACTGACTGCCAGGAGTGTAAGCCGCTTGGGAGCTTTTCCTGTTCGTCTGCTAGCAGCTATTCGTGAGGTTCCAGTTCGGGAGTTTGGAGTGCTACCTTATTCCCTTGTATGCAGTTCGGGAGTTTGGTGCATTCACTTATATCCAATTCGTGAGTTTTGGTGTTTCTACAGTAGCTGTGCCTGTCTGTGAAAAGGGGATTATCGTCTAAACGGATTTTAACCCCTTGTCTGCTGAAACGGTCCGTTACAGTTGCTTTTTACTCGTCTATATATGTCATCACTAAGTATAATTGTTGGTAGTTCAAGCCTTTCATGTCAATGGTTGCTAGTATTTTTTCAAGTTATATTTCATACCACTAAAACCTTCTCGGTCTCTTTCAGCCTAATTCATCACAGAAAGTCTGTCTGGGTCAAGCATCCACAGTCTATTCAGGGTTCACAGTTTCAATGGATTCTACGATGGCTTGTTCATCGTTCCTGAAGTTTTGGACTCTTCTTATTTCTGATGCTTCTTAATTTTCTTTGTGACTTGTGATGTCGCTGCTATCAAGATGAAGTGCCCCAGTGGGAGGAGTATGTTATACTATCTGCTTGTTTCTGATTGGTCCCTTTTTTGTATGTGTTCTTTGCTGCTATGGAGTAGTTAAGGAAGTTTATGCAAAATACTCACCCCCGTCATTATTAAAATTAAGATTATTAGTACACTAAAGCTAGCATAGTTTTTAATTTTGGCTCCCCTGACTTGACAAAGCCAAAATGTGGTATTTTAATCTGTACTCTAAATAAACACTGCCTATTAAAGTAACCTCCAGGTGTGCCCTCACTTTCTCACACACTTACAGGCAGACACCCAGTCAAACACCACACACATAATCACTGTCACACAGTCACAAACATAGTCACAGCCACTATTACACACAGTCACACACACACAGACTCACAGGCACACAGGCACACAGAGTCACAGGCACACACAGTTACAGTCAACCACACTAAGCTGCATGCACATATAGTCAATCACACACAATTACAGTCACACATACTGTTGCAGGCATACATGCACCCAGTCAAAGACACACACACAGACACAGTTACAGGCACACACAGTAACAGATATGCACAGATACAGTTACAGGCACACATAGTTTCAATCACTCACATACACGCACACAGTTATAGACACCCAATCATAGGTACACACACAGTTTCAATCACAAAAGACACATTTACAGTGTCACACACACACACGCAGTTACAGGCACACACTCACACCTACAGTCTCACACACAGTCACCAAATCTGCCTTCTGGTTCCTACCTTTATAGGCACTGGTTGCATAGGAGGAGCAGAGGCTGGGTCATTTCCTGGTTTCTAGTGATTAGGGAAGCAGGGCCTTCTCCCTCATCACTCATCTGTTTGCAGGAAGGCCCTCTCCAACTCAACCAGTACCTCACCCCCCCACCTCGTTTAGCTACAGCAGAACAGTATAAAAGGTAAAGATGGCAATATAGAGCGTAAAACTCACAGTTAAGACAAGATGTAGCAGGGGAAAGAGATGATGGCAAGAAGTGATGGCAAGATGTGATTGCAGAGAGACTTAAAGGATAATTGCAGCCACAAGTAACATGTAAAAGGGGGTAAAGAGGTAATTGGGTGAGATCTTAATCAGCTGGAGAAACTTGCTATAAAATAGAAAGAATAGAAAGAATCAGGGTGGGTGGGTAGTGCTTAATGGAAATGAAATGCTGTGTTGTTTCTTAGAGCCTTAACGTTGCAGATAAAGATGGGCATTAAATGATGTGTTGTTTATTGAGGCATTATCTTCACCTAATAATATACATTTGTGTCTATGTCATATGTTTTTTAGTCAATATTTATATAGGAAATATAGAAATGTCAAACTGAGCTGCATGACTATATCTGAATGAAAAGATAATTGATTTGTAATACCCATCCCTTGTTATCACAGGTTATATTATATGACAAGAATGCAGTTTATGTTAAAAACAAAAATTGTGTTTACATATTTGGTTACTCAACTGCATCTGTGCTCTTGCAACAAAGGTTTTATATTACATTACTCTATGTTCTCTTCTCTTGTCTCTTCAATGTTTGATGCCTATCCTTTACTTGTAATTGGAAAATGGAACAGAAACTTAATGGAAGAAGACAACTCCGTCCACATGTAAAATACAAATTGTAATTTCTCCTTGAAGGACTCCTTTTTCATTGTACATATATATATATATACATAGAGATGTCCCGAATAGTTCGCTGGCGAATGGTTCCTGGCGAACATAGCTTGCTCGCGTTTGCCACGGTGGGCGAACATATGCGATGTTCGGTCCGCCCCCTATTCGTCATCATTGAGTAAACTCTTTTTTTTTTATAATTTGACAATTTTTATTGTTTTGTCATTTTTCAAAGGTATAGGGGTACCGAAAGAAGAATAGGGGTGAAGGGGGAACAAGGGGGGTTGCATGTACATTATAGACGTTACAGAATCACTTCTGTTAATTGCATGAATACAGTACACTTGTATTACAGTCTCATTTGGGTCTAGTGTTGGCAAAGGTTATCACAGCTTTGTGAAAGTAACAGTACAAACAAGTTACTCTGCCTATATGAGCCGTATTCCTCTATGCGATATAGCGTAGTGTGGTGCAGCTGAGATTGTTTGTAAAAGGTCTAGTCCTTAGCTTAAGTGTGTGACACAGTTACCTCAAATCCTGTAAGTTATGTGTAGTAGCAAGGCCGTTGTGCGCTGATGTTGTGATCACTGATTTTCCCTTGGGGCACTCCGTGTCTTGCACATCTCGCTGTGCCTGTCCCATTTTTCCCAGGCTATTTCCCAATATTTCCTGTAGTGCTTGTGATTTTTGTTGGGAGGAGTGTTTTGTCATCTCATTATGGTTTCAAAGCGGCTGGATTGGCGTATAAGGTTTGTACACATGGGAATGGTGGGTATCGTTTGTGAGAGCCAGCTCCTTGCTAGGGCCCCCAAAGCCACTATATTTATATGAAACATGAGATATCTATCTGTTTTAGGTATTGATTCTGGGATGTCAAAGAGAACGTAGTGTTCCAGTTTATGGGGCAGCGTTTTCCCCGTACAATTTTTAATAAGTACTGCTATGTCTTCCCAGTACTGTTTCAGGACTGGGCATGTCCACCATATGTGTGCCATCGTTCCTATGCCCTGTTTACATCTCCAACATATTTGTGAGATCTTGGGGTTATACTTATGCAGTCTTACCGGTTTTAAATACCACCTGTACAAGAGTTTCCTGGCCAATTCTATATGTTTCGAACATAGGGAGAAATTTTTGGGGGTTAGGAATATGCGTTCCCATTCGTGTTCTGTGAATGCTTTGCGAATCTCTTTTTCCCACGCTTTAGTGAAGCTATGTTCGTTCAGAGCTGTTTGCGCAGGTAGAGCTGTGTAGATAGTGGATATGGTTTTTAATGGTGGTCTGATACCTGCGTACATAGTTTCGAAATCCGTTAATTGTTGTTTCTTGAGGCCTATTCTTTTCTTTTGACATTGTGTGTGGAACCACGAGGCTATTTGACGGTATGAGTAATGTGCTGTTGTTGGTAAGCCATGGGTTTCTGTGAGTGTGTTAAAAGCTTTTAAACTCTGATTATCAAGCATCTGGTGCAGGAGGTGTATACCGTGTCTTTCCCAGTTTCTATAGTTGAAATCTGTGATAAGTAGCTGGAGTGTTTTAAGTGGTATAACTGTAGATATCAATGAGCCGTTTGTAAGATTGGCTCTGTGTTTTTCCCAGATTTTTAGGGACAGCATAGTGGTTGGGAGGTAATTCGAGTTTTGTGGTCTATCTTGTGGTGGAAGCCACACTAAACTATCCGTGCTAGCATTCCCAGCCCATTCTGCATCTAAGAGTTTCCATTGAGGCTCAAATGCCCCCGGTCTCGCTTGGACTATACTGCCAAGTATTGCAGCATGGTAGTATTGTTTGAAATTTGGCAAGTTCATGCCTCCTTTTCTCAGTGGCATGTGCATAATTTTTAGGGCTACTCATGCCCTTTTGTCATTCCATACAAATCTGGTCACCCAGCGTTGTAATGTGGTGAAATAGATGGAGGGAACATTAATCATTAGAGACCTGAAGAGATATAATAGTTTGGTGAGTATTATCATCTTAACTGCCGCTATGCGGCCTGACCATGATATGAAGGCTGACTTCCATTCTTGTAATTGTTGTTTTATATCTATACTCAGTCTGCCATAGTTAGCACTAAACAACGTGGACTGTGATTTGGTAAAACGTATGCCTAAGAAAGTGATGTAGTCATTTCTCCAGTCATAGTGGTATGTGTGTTTTAGTCTGTGCGCTGTCTCCTGAGGTAATCCCCTGCTTAGGGCTTGCGTTTTGGATATGCTCAATTTGTAATAGGACATTTTACTGTAATTGTCCAGTATGGAGTGAAAATGCGGCAGAGATTCGTCTGGGTTTTGGAGTGTCATGAGTACATCATCGGCAAACAGAGTGAGTTTGTGTTCCCTAGTGTGTGTTTTGATTCCCGTAATTATAGGTTGTTGTCTAATGAGTGTCGTGAGGGGTTCGAGTGCTAAGACATATAAAAGGGGGGAAAGAGGGCATCCCTGTCTGGTTCCATTCGTGATGGTAAACGGATCAGATAGGAACCCTGCGTTGGCTATTCTTGCAGTGGGGTTGCTGTAGAGTGCCAGCAGGGTATTCATGAATTCAGTGGGGAATCCAAATTTCTCTAGCATGGCACGGAGGAAGTCCCAGTTTAACCGATCAAAGGCCTTTTCAGCATCCAATGATAGGAAGAGACCTCCCTGTTTCTGTTTTTGTAGATGGTATATGAGGTCTAATATTTTTCTGGTGCCATCCGTGCCCTGTCTACCTTTTATGAATCCTACTTGATCTTCGTGTACTATTGTGGGGAGCATTGGGCCTAGCCTGTTGGAATAAATTTTAGCTAAAAGTTTGACATCTGTATTGAGAAGTGATATGGGGGCGTAGATTTTGACCTTTGTCTGGGATTTTTCCTGGTTTGGGTAAAGTTGCCACATGGGTCATAAGCATTTCTTTTGGCATTGTTCCCGTTTCGATTATGTGTTGGAAAGCTTGTTGTATGTGCGGGATGAGTGTAGTTGCGAAGGTTTTATAGTAATAATTCATTAGGCCATCTGGCCCTGGGGACTTCCCAGTGGGTAGTCGGGAGATAGCGGTTGCAATCTCTTCTGTCGTAATTTGTGCGGGTAAGGTGTCTTTCTGTTTAGGTGTCAGGGTCGGTAACGGTATTTGCTTCAAATACTCTTTGATTTCCGTCGTGGTTGGCTGGTATAGAGTCGTGTCGGCTTTTAAATTGTACAGGGCGTTGTAAAAGGTCACTAGTTCTTTGTTCATGTCTTGTGGGTTCCAAAGTTTTTGGTTAGTTTTGGAAAGAATGTATGGGATTTTGGCGTTGGATTGTCGGTTTTGCAGCATGTTGGCCAGGAGTTTGCTAGCTTTATTCCCTTGCGCATAGTGGGTCATTTTAAACTTTTGCAAGGTATACGCTGTTTTTTGGAAGTGCTGTTCATTGATTCTAGCAGTTAGTGCCTGGATGCGAATGAGGAGGTCCTGTTGCCTCGTTTGGTAGTAGGCTTGGGTAGTGTCTCTGAGTTCCCTTAGTAGTGTCATAAGTGCTTCCCACTTTTGTTTGTTGAGATATGAAGCCCTGCGGATCAGCAATCCCCGTATCACAGGTTTATGTGCTTGCCACAGGGTTGGGGCCGTAATTTGGGGGTCTGCGTTCGTGGCGAAGTAATGTGTAAGCTCTTGGTTGAGCGTGGAGGTAAATTTTTGGTCGTAGAGAAGCGAGTTGTTCATTCTCCAGGACCCTTTTCCTTTGTTGGAGAAGGCATCATCGAGGAGCAATATTACCGGGGCATGGTCTGACCATGTGATGTCTCCGTGTGTGCACCCATGCGTTTGTGGTAAGGTAGGGCCTGTGACAAAGAAGTGGTCTATCCTAGAATGAGTATTGTGTACGTGGGAGTAGTATGTGTAATCTTTTTCCCCGGGGTGGAATGTGCGCCACACGTCATAAAGATTGTGTTAGAAGTTTATTAAATAATGCACAAGCAGATGTGAGGGATTTTGATCTGGGTGTAGTCGTATGTAGTGTCGTGTCCATATTGGGATCTAGGATGTGATTAGTATCCCCGCAATAGAGTAGTGTACCTTGTTGTATATTGCTTACTTTGGTCAAGAGGCTCTGCAGGAACTGTCTCTGGTTGTCGTTTGGAGCATAAATGTTCACTATGGTATATGTGACGTTATTGAGGTTGCATATCAGAATTAGGCATTGGCCATTACTGTCCTTGATTATTTTAATGAGTTCGAATGCTAGCGATCTATTCACTAAGATACTGACTCCTCTGGCTTTGTGGCTATAGGTGGAGTGGTATTGGTGGGGGAATTGTTTAAGGCCAAGGGATGGCATTTTCAATCTTTGGAAGTGAGTCTCCTGGAGACATACCACATCAGCATCTTGTTTCTTCATTTCAGATAAAAGCATTTGGCGTTTGTGGGGAGAATTTAGTCCCCGAACATTATGGGAGTATATCTTCATTATGGGGTGTGTTGGAGGTAAAGTTTAGGCCTAATCTTAATTGAAATGAGGTCTCAGTTGATATCGGGTGGTGCAGTAGTGGGCTGTGGGAAGGCAGCGACGATATGCGTTGAGTGGCTATAGATGAGTAGTGGTGGGGCTGAGGTTCATAGTTGAGGACGGCGAGATGCCGTATGCATTCACGTTTATTGCAACCTGGATTGGGGAGGGGGTAGGGGTAAACAGTAGTCCTTTAAGGGACTTAACTATATACAGTTTCGCCCTAGATTGGGGCTTGGTACTCTTTATTAGTACCTGGGGTGTTGTGAGCATGCGTGGTTTGCTCACTAAGGTGGCTACCTGGGCTCCTTTATTATTTAGTTCGTAAAGCGGATCTTGAGTTTGTGCCGGGATGCATTCCCCTGTGTGGCGTATATAGTGGTTCCCTGGGTAACGAATATACCGCTCACTTCAGGCTGACCCCAGAGGGATCACAGGTGTGGGGAGGTGATGTGGAAACCGGGTGGGGAAATATATAGGGCTCATACCATACACTTATACAGTTTCACAATGCACATTACAATACATATACAGCTGGGTAGTCTAGTTGATAGTAAGTCAGGTTCCCCGGCTCGTCAGAAACTAAGGTGTCTGAGGTTTCTCCTGGTCTTTGGGGCGTCAGTATCGTGATGTGTTTGGGATCGCTTGAGCCCTTTAGTGTAAGGGTGTCATATTTATTTCTTTATTTATTATTATTATTTTTTTTTTTTTGAGATACTAGTTTAGTCTATCAACTCGGTCCACTAAGGGCTAGATCTGTTTATTGGACCTCAAAATCAACACCTCAGGAGGCGGGTTTCGTTCCTGTCTGGGTTTAGTAGAGTTTAAGCAGGTTATCAGAACCTTTAATGGTTAGGTAGGGCTCGTGACAGGTAATCTCACAGTCAGGGGGAAGATACACCCAAGGAAGTCAGGGTAAGGTGCCTGAGGTTTCTCCTGGTCTTTGGGGCGTCAGTATCGTGATGTGTTTGGGATCGCTTGAGCCCTTTAGTGTAAGGGTGTCATATTTATTTCTTTATTTATTATTATTATTATTTTTTTTTTTTGAGATACTAGTTTAGTCTATCAACTCGGTCCACTAAGGGCTAGATCTGTTTATTGGACCTCAAAATCAGCACCTCAGGAGGCGGGTTTCGTTCCCGTCTGGGTTTAGTAGAGTTTTAGCAGGTTATCAGAACCTTTAATGGTTAGGTAGTGCTCGTGACAGGTAATCTCACAGTCAGGGGGAAGATACACCCAAGGAAGTCAGGGTAAGGCTCTCGGCATTACAGGGTTCGGGTGTGCTTTGGCGATATATGGATAATTCCAGTAAATGTCGCAGTGTGGTCTGGCTAAACATAATAAACTCTAACTATTAACATACAATTCTTAGCATCAGAACATCAGTCTGCTTTTTTTTTTTTTCCTGTGTAATCTAATTTCAGTTGCCTGCCTGCCAGCGTGTGTGTCAGGCTCACAGCGTATACTGTGCCCACTTGCCCAGTGCCACCACTCATATCTGGTGTCACAATAGCTTGCATTTAAAAAAAAACAGAACTTTTTGGACTTTAATATAATAGCAGTCAGTTTCCTTCACACATGTGCATTTCAGGGCCTGCCAGGGCACAGTGTCACACCAGTGCAACTCATATCTGGTGTAACAGTAGTGTACATTTAAAAAAAACCTAGAAATTTGACTGTGAAATAATAGCAGCAAGTTTCCTTCACACGTGTGCGTTTCAGGGCCTGCCAGGGCAGAGTGTCACACCAGTGCAACTCATATCTGGTGTAACAGTAGTTTACATTTAAAAAAAAACAACACTCTTTTGACTGTGAAATAATAGCAGTCAGTTTCCTTCACACGTGTGCGTTTCAGGGCCTGCAAGGGCACAGTGTCACACCAGTGTAACTCATATCTAGTGTAACAGTAGTGTACATTAAAAAAAACCTAGAAATTTGACTGTGAAATAATAGCAGTAAGTTTCCTTCACACGTGTGCGTTTCAGGGCCTGCCAGGGCACAGTGTCACACCAGTGCAACTCATATCTGGTGTAACAGTAGTTTACATCAAAAAAAAAACAACACTTTTTTGACTGTGAAATAATAGCAGTCAGTTTCCTTCACGCGTGTGCGTTTCATGGCCTGCCAGGGCACAGTTTCACACAAGTGCAACTCATATCTGGTGTAACAGTAGTGTACATTTAAAAAAAAAAAAAAATACAATTTTGACTGTAATAGAGTGAATAGCAGTTAGTTGTCTGCAAGTGTGTGTGTCAGGCCTACAGCGTCTATTCTGCCAACTTCTGCCAGTGCACAGTGCCATGCATATCTGTTGTCACAGTAGCTTGCATGCATAGTAGCACTAATCGAAAAAAAAAATGACAGGCAGAGGCAGGTTACCCCGCAGGGGCCGTCATGGTTGTGGTGCTGTGATTCCCTTTGGCCCTATAATAATGCCCAGTGTTCAGAGGCCACGTACCCTGAACTGGAAAAGTAACAGGGATATGTCTCCGTCAGGCAGCATTACACACATGGACGTACGGTGTGATGATGATGATGTTGCACCCGCTGCTGCTTCCTTTGCTGAGTTGTCAGATACAAGTGAAGCGGTTGATGATGACGATGCGTCCATAGATGTCACGTGGGTGCCCGCTAGAAGAGAAGAAGAACTGGAGGAAAGTTCAGATGGGGAGACAGAGAGGAGGAGGAGACGAGTTGGAAGCAGGTGGAGGTCGTCGCAAGGAGCTAGTGGCACAGTCAGACAGCATGCATCGGCACCCGGGGTCAGCAAGACAGCACGCCAATCAACGCATGCTGTTGCCACCACCAGAATGCCGTCATTGCAGAGCTCAGCAGTGTGGCATTTTTTTGTGTGTCTGCCTCTGACAACAGCGATGCCATTTGCAACCTGTGCCAAAAGAAACTGAGTCGTGGGAAGTCCAACACCCACCTAGGTACAACTGCTTTGCGAAGGCACATGATCGCACATCACAAACACCTATGGGATCAACACATGAGTACAAGCAGCACACAAACTCAAAGCCGCCATCCTCCTCCTGGTCCAGCATCTTCAGCCACGTCAACCACATGGTGTCCTCCTTGCCCCCTCTCAACCATCCGCCACTCCGTCTCTCGCCTTGAGCAGTTCCTGCTCATCTGCCCACAGTCAGGTGTCTGTCAAGGACATGTTTGAGCGTAAGAAGCCAATGTCACAAAGTCACCCCCTTGCCCGGCATCTGAAAGCTGGCTTGTCTGAACTCTTAGCCTGTTAGCTTTTACCATATAAGCTGGTGGAGTCTGAGGCATTCCAAAAATTTGTAGCTATTGGGACACCGCAGTGGAAGGTACCCGGCAGAAATTTCTTTGCACAATAGGCAATCCTCAACCTGTACTCAATTGTGCAAAAGGAAGTAATGGCATGTCTGGCACACAGTGTTGGGGGCAAGGGTCCATCTGACCACTGATACCTGGTCTGCAAAGCATGGTCAGGGCAGGTATATCACCTACACTGCACATTGGGTAAACCTGCTGACGGCTGCCAAGCATGGAATGCGTGTTTCTGCAGAGGAGTTGGTGACACTGCCACGACTTGCAGGCAGGTCTGCTGCCACCTCCTCTAGTCCTCCTACTCCATCCTCTTCCATAACCTCCTCGGCTGAGTCCTCTTCTGCTGCTGCGTCTTGCTCCACATCAACGGCACCCCCCCAGCTCCCCAGGTACTATTCCACATCGGCAGTGTCACGCCGTCTTGGGGTTGACTTGCCTGAAAGCAGAGAGTCACACTGGACCAGCACTACTGTCCGCCCTGAACGCACAGGTGGATCAGTGGCTGACTCCGCACCAACTGGAGATCGGCAAAGTGGTTTGTGACAACGGAAGAAATTTGTTGGCGGCATTGAATTTGGGCAAGTTGACACATGTGCCGTGCATGGCACATGTGTGTAATCTGATCGTAATCTGAACGCTTTGTGCATAAGTACCCAGGCTTACAGGACGTCCTTAAGCAGTCCAGGAAGGTGTTTGGCCATTTCAGGCATTCCTACACGGCCATGGCGCACTTTACAGATATCCAACGGCGAAACAACATGCCAGTGAGGCCACTAAGGGGGGAGGGGGAGCGAGAAGGGGGGACTGCAGAGGGACAGGGGGCCAAGGGAGAGCACTAAGTGACAGAAGGGGAGAAAACGGAGGGACAGAAGGGAAGGGGAAATCAATAATTGACCGGAGGGGAGAGCACTATGCATTTAAAAAAATAAAAAATAAAGAGCTGTTCCCCTCTCAGTCCCTATCCTACCCCACAAACCCTCTCTTTTACACTACACACATACACAATGCATCCCCCCCCCACACACACACACAGAAACATACAATGCATTCCTTCTCACACACAGACACACCCGAAACACACTATGCATCCCTTACGTTCTCTTACATAATTAATGCACCCCTTACAGACATACACTGCATTCAATTACATACACAGAAACCAACCTTGAACCCCTTACACACACACACACACACACACACACACCGAAACATACATTACATTCCTTACACACACTACATCCCCTATTAACACACTACATCCCTTACAAAAATTGCACACATAAAACATCCCCAACTCATGGATGGGCCATGTAGGTGGATTTATGGCTGTGCATTGTAGGCATATGCCCCCTGGGGGCCCAGACCTTGAGCTGTGTAAGGGGCCCTAAAAAATGGAGCTGCTTCCTGTTCGTTAATTGTTGAGAGCCTCTTCTACACCAGACCTGTGGAGCCAGACTGAGCCCATCATCAGCCTCTTGTCCTCATCTGGTGGTAAGTAGGCAATCCAATATATTATTAGTGGCACTAATCTCTAATTTACCTCACATTAAATGGATACTATAGTCACCAGAAGCACTACAGCATAATATAGTGGTTCTGGTGTCTATAGCCTGTGCCTGTAGGCTTTTAAATGTAAACACACTGTCTTTTCAGATAAAAGACACTTTGTGAAAACTGGCGTTGGCCCATATGGCAGAGAATATGGGCGGGGCATTGTGATGTCACATAGTGGGCAGGACATATGGGGCGGCGGCAAAATTTTTTTTGCCTAGGGCGGGAAAAAACCTTGCAACGGCCCTGAGTGAGGCGCTTGATTTGCGACAGCCTGACACATTGGAATTCAACACTCCTAATGTTCGACCGCCTGCCCCAACAAGAAAAAGCCGTTAACGACTATTTGTATGACCGGGGTGCTAGGACAGCCTCTGGCGAGCTGGAAATTATTTTGCCACGTTACTGGATGCTCATGCGCAATGCCTGTAGGCTCATGCGTCCTTTTGAGGAGGTGACAAACCTAGTCAGTCGCACCGAAGGCACCATCAGCGACATCATACCATTTGTATTCTGTGCCTTGCGAAGAGTGCTGGATCAGGCCGTAGATGAGCGTGAAGAGGAAGAGGAAGAGTTGTGGTCACCATCACCACCAGAAACAGCCTTATCAGCATCGCTTGCTGGACCTGCGGCATCGCTGGAAGAGGATTGTGAGGAAGAGGAGTCAGAGGAGGAATGTGGCTTTGAGGAGGAGGAGGAAGACCAACCACAACAGGCATTCCAGAGTGCTCGTTGTCACCTATCTGGTACCCGTGGTGTTGTACGTGGCTGGGGGGAAGAACATACCTTCAGTGAGATCACTGAGGACGAGAAACGGGACATGAGTAGCTCGGCATCCAACCTTGTGCAAATGGGGTCTTTCATGCTGTCGTGCCTGTTGAGGGACCCTCGTATAAAAAGGCTGAAGGAGAACGACCTGTACTGGGTGTCCACGCACGGTATAAGCAGAAAGTGCCTGAAATGTTACCGAATTACCGCAAGTCGGAAAGGATGCAGTAGTTCCAAAATAAATTCAAATGTATGCTTTACACAGCGTATAAGGGTGATGTCACAGCACAACGGGAATCTAACAGGGGAAGAGGTGAAAGTAATCCTACTCCTCCCACGACCAGGCCGGGAAGGACAGGATGCTTTACAGATGTGTTGTTGATGGAGGACATGCAGAGCTTTTTAAGTCCTACGCATCGCCACAGCCCTTCGGGGTCCACCCTCAGAGAATGACTCGACCGACAGGTAGCAGACTACCTCGCCTTAACTGCAGATATCGACACTCTGAGGAGCGATGAAACCCTTGACTACTGGATGTGCAGGCTTGACCTGTTGCCTGAGCTATCCCAATTTGCGATAGAACTTCTGGCCTGCCCCGCTTCAAGTGTCCTGTCAGAAAGGATCTTCAGTGCAGCAGGAGGTATAGTCACTGAGAAGAGAAGTCGCCTAGGTCAAAAAAGTCTAGATTACCTCACCTTTATTAAGATGAATGAGGGATGGATCCTGAAGGGACTGACAGTGGGCGATACATTCGACTAAAAAAGGCCTGATGAGGGGGACGTAACAGGGATTATACTGATAAGAATAGTACTACTTAACACACCACTCCTATCTGGTGGCACATTAGATTACACGTGCAGTGCCCCAAATTTGAAGTAGGAGGACCAACCAAGCATCTTTTTCCATCTCCCGGTTCCGAAAATCAATGCCATATACACGTCCCCTGATAGGGGACGTAACATGGATTAAACTGATAGGAATAGTACTACTTAGCACACCTTATAATAACGCAGAGAGAGGCAACACAGAGAGAGGAGTCTGAAGAAGAGGAGTCAAAGGAGGAAGGTGGCTTTGAGGAGGTGGAAGACCAAACACAGCAGGCGTCCCAGGGGGCTTGTTGTCACCTTTCGGGGACCCTTGGTGTTGTACGTGGCTGGGTGGAGGAAGAGACCTTCAATGACATCAGTGAGGACAAGGAACGGGATATGGCTAGCTTGGTATCCAACCTTGTGCAAATGGGGAGTTTGCGGTTGTGCAAATGGACTGTTTGCGTTTTTTTTGTGGTGCGTTAAGCAGGGAGTTTGGTCTGTCACTGTGAAGCGGGCGTAACCCTTACGCTACCTGATCGATACAACATCATACCTGATGTTTTAAAGCACGTTATTACAAACAATTTAGGAATGTTAGGTGATTTATGCCCTTTATGGATTAAAACCAGACTCTGCATCAACTATGTAATTTTCCATGGGAGTTTTGCCATGTATCCCCCTCCAGCATGCCACAGTCCAGTCCCCTTGAAACAACTTTTCCATCACTATTGTGGCCAGAAAGAGTCCCTGTGGGTTTTACAATTTGCCTGCCTATTGAAGTCTATGGCGGTTCGCCCGGTTCGCCCATTTGCGAACATTTGCGGAAATTCGCGTTCACCATTCGCGAACGGAAAATGTTATGTTCGCAACATCTCTATTTATACATACTAATATCAAATTATATGAATATATATTTAAATAATATATATATTAGAGTCTAAATGTGACTTAAAGGGACACCAAACCAATTTTAGCTTACTGAAGACGTTTTGGTGTTTAGGTCATGTCCCTGCAGTCTCACTGCTCAATTCTCTGCCATTTAAGAGACAAATCACTTTGTTTGTACAGCTCTAGTTACATTTCACTGCATGTGACTTGCACATCCATTCTAAACACTTCCTGTAAAGTGAGATCTAATGTTTAAACTGGCTTTGTTGCACATTCTGTTTAATTTTGAATTAATTATCTCCTGCTCTGTTGATAGCTTTAACGACTCTGCAGAATCCTGCTGTTTGTGACTAAATTTCAATTTACAGAGCAGGAGATATACACTTCTAAAACCAATTAACAACTAAATAAAACCGAAACCATTCTTTTCATGTAAGCTGAGTCACAGCCAGGGAAGATGTTACTAGGGTTGCATAAACAAAAACAAAAGTGATTTAACTCCTTCCTGACATTAGAGAAGGAGGGCTTTCCTGCAGTTAGGGCAGCATAGAACACCCTAATTATGTGTTCTCCGTGCAGCCTCTATACTTACCCTCTTAGCCGGATCCAATTGAGGGGACTGCTTGACTGACAAGGCATTCCCTCTGCAGTTTCACCTGCAGCCAATCCTGCCAATCTGAGTCATATAATCACATGACTCACATAACCGCAATCACATGAATCGGATTGGCGTGATTGACAGATTAAGAAAAAACTCTTAAAGGGGATATGTGGCGCTCGTTTGATAATAATCCAGTGCAGCCTACAACAACTTAAAGTGTAATGTCACCTTTTACACTTAAAAAAACTTAAAAAACAGAAAAACCATAGTGAAATATGTATATATATATATATATATATATATATATATATATATATATATATATAACAAAAGATGATTGCAATTGGCACACTCACAATTTCAAGAGCCCTTAAAGAATTGCACTGAACTGTATAGGCACTTCATCCACCTTTGGGATTGTAGTAATATCTTTTGCTGGAACAAGGAGGTATCCAGAAGCGACAGGAATCAGATGATCAATATTAGAATCTCTTTATTCCATGTACAGATAAAAGTAAGCTGAAACAGCAGCACAATGCATTTTGCCTTTTATACAGGTCTTCCTCAGGTGCAGTCTAAGGTAAAAATTACCTCCTGGCTGTTTATATACCTTACAAACAGTATAAATACATACAGGTGTGTTACTTACTAATTAAACCTAATATGGTCCGAACTGGAAATACATCGCCACACTCAAGATGGTGACGCATACCACAGTGTAAAATGCCTCATCCAAGATGGCCAAACACCCTTCAAACAAATACAAACCATATAGTAATAAAAAATGGCCATAAATATGCTTCATGGGTAAGTTACACCATTAATATAATAAAGAGACAATAAACCCATAAAACAGACATAATAATAGCTGGTTGAATCCTCTGCCGCCAAGACTGGAAGTGTGCCACCACACACAAGATGGGGAAGCATCCGGTTTCGGCTGTGTTGCAATCATAAATGCCCCTTCTAAGATGGCTGTTCACCAGTCACAATGATGTGTCCAAATTGTATAGGATGGCTTCAGTGTCAATCGAGGTTGTGGGCGGAGTCAAGATCATCCTGTTTGTGTGTATAAAGAACACACATATCGGCTCAAAACTACATATATGGCGTTTTTCAAAATTCACATAAAGCATTGTGGTCCAGATTTCCAAGCCAGTTTGTAGTGCATTGAGTCCATGATAAGTCCATGTCATTATAAAATCAAAGAATTGGGGTGGAGGGGAAGATAAAAAAAACAGGCATTAAGGATAGAAGAAAGAAACGTAAGCATAACATTAAAATCTAATAAAAATGTGATAAAAATACAAATATAAATATAAATATGTGCAGGAGATGATAAATAGCCAGAAAACTACAAGCAGCATTAATATATATAGAGAGTATAAATGGTTTTTATATATATATATATTATATATATATTAAAAACTATACACATAAAAATAAATCTGAGACTATAACATATAATTATTTTCAAAGTCCGTATTCAGACCCTTAGGGGTAAGGCTTTGAAGTTCAAAAATCCACTTTATTTCCTGCTTACTCGGTTATTTGGCTATATTTCCTTCTCTCCAATGAATGGTAACGCTCTCTATGGAATAAAACTCTTGATTTTTTGGGTCTGAAACATGACTTTCTAAAAAAATGTTTGGATACACTGTGATTGATAAAACCATTTTTTATATGTCTCACATGTTCACTAATTCTAGTGTTTAAAGATCTTGAAGTTTTGCCCACATATTGGTAGCCACAATCACAATTCAATAAATAAATTAAGTTTTTAGAGTGGCAAGTGATAGTGGAATTGAATTTAAGCTCTTTAAAGTGCTGTTAGATTTAAAAGATTTAACATTTTTATTACTTATATTAGTGTTTCTGCATGCATTACAGGTACCACAGTGGTAGAAGCCTTTTTGGATCTCTACTAGGTTATGTAAACATTTTTTAAGGAGTTTCCTTATCCATAAAACTTTTAGTTACAACTTGTTTTAAATTTTGCGCCCCTCTAAAAACTATGTAAATATACTAGTTGAGGAAATAGCTCAAATGACAATGAAGGGGGAAGTTATCATCTTGGGTGACTTTATTCTTCCTGATGTGAACTGGGAAACCAAAATAGCTACTTGTAACAGGAGCACACATATTCTAAACTCCCTACTGGGATTGTCTGTAAAACAAGTCGTTGAGGAGCACACTCGCAAAGAGGCCATACTAGTTTTAGTGTTAACAAAAGAGATTTGGTATAAGATATTACTGTAGGTGAACATTTAGGATCCAGTGATCATCTGTCAGTGTGGTTTACTATAAGAACAGTGACTGAGTCACACCACACAAAAACTAAAGTTTTAGACTTCAGAAAAACAAACTTTTCTAAAATTAGAATATGTGTAAAGGAGTCATTATCAGACTGGAGCAGTTTAAATGGAGTCCAAGAGAAATAGGATTACATCTGAAGGCACCAGAAAATTGCATGAAGCTTGACAGTAAAAGCAAAAAAATTGAGAAACCACTGTGGTACTCCACAAATACAGAATATTTGATTAGGTCCTAACCTCAACATCTGAGGAAAGGGAATTCGGGGTATTTATTTCAGATGACTTAAAGGTAGGCAGACAATGTAATAGAGCAGCAAGAAATGCTAGCAGAATGCTTGGTTGTATAGGGATAGGTATTAGCAGTAGAAAGAAGGAAGTGCTCATGCTATTGTACAGAACACTGGTGAGACCTCACTTGGAGTATTGTACGCAGTACTGAAGACCATTCTCCAGAAGGATATTGATACTTGAGAGAGAGTGCAGAGAAGGGCTACTAAACTGGTTCATGGATTGCAGGATAAAACTTAATAGGAAAGGTTAAAGGATCTGAACATGTATAGCTTGGAGGAAAGACGAGACAGGGGGGGGGATATGATAGAAACATTTAAATACATAAAGGGAATCAACACAGTAAAGGAGGAGACTATATTCAAAAGAAGAAAAACTACCACAACAAGAGGACATAGTCCTAAATTAGAGGGGCAAAGGTTTAAAAATAATATCAGGAAGTATTACTTTACTGAGAGGGTAGTGGATGCATGAATTAGCCTTTCAGCTGAAGTTGTAGATGTTAACACAGTGAAGGAGTTTAAGCATGTGTGGGATAGGCATAAGGCTCTCCTAGCTATAAGATAAGGCCAGGGACTTATAAAAGTATTAAGACAATTTGGCAGACTAGATGGGTGAATGGTTCTTATCTGCCATCAAATTCTATGTTTCTATGTTTCTAAATCTAAAAGCCCTTTTTTAAAATTAGGGGTATCTTAAAGGTGAACTTATAGTTGTATAACATATCATTCCATATTTACCTGGCTTGAATGCTAGAATGATGGGTGCCTTGAAGACTTGTGCATTTGATTTCAAACTCATTGGGATTCATCTGAATTTTGAGCTATTGGCAGGTTGTCTGAATCCCGTAACTTAAATTTGCTATGTGGATATCTCATGAAACAAGCAAAGCAGTTTAATTTGTTTAATGATTCAGAGTTTCATCCATGGCACCAAAGAAAGAGACAAGATGGTTAGGGGATAGCCAATAGATTTTGATTTTATTCACAGTTTATTGTGAGTAAGGACCAACAGAGGGAAAAAAAGGAAAAGCACTAAAAATAAAAAAAAACATTGTTATATATTCATATATTTGATAAATATAAAAAATATAAAGAAATATAATTTTATTTTGTAACTTTTTCATCTTTGTCTGAATCGGTTATCTGAAACTATTGCATGGACAAAATTCATCTGAACTAAAATGCCACACGGATGAATTCTGAAACTACTGATACTAACTTTTCTTTGTTCGGCTTAATCCATTAAGCCAAATCGTGCACAAGTCTAATTCCTTTTAGCTAGACATTAATAATGGATGACTCAAAACCAAATTACATTTCAAATTCCATAAGGATTATTCAAAGTTATTGTACCCACTCAGCAAAAGGATACCTAGTATCAAAACCAAGTTTGGTGATATGTAGGTATTCTCTTCTGGTCTGCTCATTCAGTGAAGTAATGATCTTACTTGGTTGGCTCACTATGGCTCATAATGAGATGTGAGTGGGCTCTGTGTGTGCTTGAAATGGCTCATTACATTGTTTGAGAATATCAGAAGTGATAGGGCAAAGGTCCGCAAAGGTTCAACAGATTCTGAAAGCAAAGAGAACCAGTACCTGGAGGAAATATAGATTCATACTTTCTATTCAAATAAGGAGAGGTGGTAATATATTTCATGGTATGGAATCCCTATTTTTCAACAAACCCTATTTTTCTAGAAATTCTAGAACTCTAGATCACAATACAAGGCTGTCTTAACTGACTTTGCAGCTCAATTTACAGAAAACAAGTACAAGCTGGCCCGTACAGTATAAACCAATATCTTCTTTATAAGCGCTCATTCTGCAAATATAATAAAGCAAAAAATAGTTACACTATCACAAATCCCTATGCCGATTTATATAACAAGTTTTTAGTACCACACCAATGACCAATAAAATGCAAGCTTATGTGCCCAGTCAAGAAAAAGGCACTAAGGTGACTTAATGGACTTATCTAATAGAATTGCCTTGATGGGGCAGGTGAGCTTGTATTTTAATTGTCATTGAAGTGGTATTAAAAACCTCCTGTTATTTAAATGTGCATTAGCATTTGTTTTGCTTTTGTTCTATGTATATGGACTGATGTATACTATAGCCATTGCTAATGCCCAGGGTTAGTAAAAGTTTGAGCGCAGGGCTTCATTTTGTGTGTTTTTAATTCTACAGGTATACAAGGGAAATAAATCATTTTCACCATTGTTATGTAGAAGTTGGTATAATAACTATAGTGTGGTCCAATAACAAACAATGCATAATCAAGAAAATAATGGTAAACATGATATGACATCTACATATGATTCTTCTCAAGATAAAAGGAAACAGAGGATGTGTCAGCACACAGATATAACCCATATAAAAGTTGATGTTTCCCAGACATGGACATTCAAATTTCTTCCAGTAATATGAAATATTCTTCATACGTATCTATTCTCTTGAAGAGTGGGAGTTAATTTTTGTCTGATATGCAGCAATGATGGTTTTCACTGCCATAATAAGGAAAAATATGAGAATTTTTATGTTTAGGTTTCAATTGATATATTAAGTTCTGGGTTGTGTGTCAAGGTCAATGAAGTAATGTAAGAGAATTCCTTATCAAATCTAATCCAAAACTCAAAACCTTATAATATTTTAGTTGCATATGCCCATTTACTAAAATTCCTTGGATATTAGCTATGAACATTATCATTAATTAGCACTGTTGCAAAGTTGGCAGAATTCATATTTGGAGAAAGAACCTTCTCAAGAGGCACTTTCATTAAGGAATATGTTCACAGATGTTACAGCTATTAACAAACACTTAACTAAGCTTAGAAATGGCACAACCTTTCCTCTTAAAATTTACAACAACAAAAAATCTTTAAGATTGTCATTGATTGTATAGAATATTTTCAAACATATGTATTTGCCATCTTCTAATCAGAAAAAGAAAATGAGCAGAATTACTTCTACTGCTATGCGGCTATTTCTTCACTGTGTATATATAATATTGATTATATAGTTATCAGGGATTTTACAAAGTCTGAATTTACAACTGACCTGCAAAATTAATGATATCCAGTTTCATTATTTAAATTAGAACTTCAATTCTGCAAGTTGCTCAATGTAATTTGGTTTCGACTAGTGCCACTGGATTAGCATGTGTATATTTAGAAAATATTTGTCATTGGAAATATATAAAAATTGCTGTGAAAACTATAGTTACTTGGCTGTTTTTCAAACATCAGTTTGTAAACAAGTTGTTCTCAAAATTTGTCAAGGGGAACACATTCAATGAAGAATAAATGACTTGGATATCAAACTGAATTTATCATCATCACATTTCCATTGGCCTCATAAGTTGGCAGCAGGCATACTCCTAAAGTCTTAATGTGTCAAAAATGTAACAACTTTATTCCTAAATTCACCTCCATACCTCATTTCAGTATTCAAGTAGATACAGATATTTACTGTGTGGCAAAAAGCATGGCACCTACATTTAATTATGGACTTGTGCTTTCCCATCTGCACCCACATTACATTACTAAGAAAACTCCTTTCTTGCTTTCTTTCTTTCTTTCGTGATTTGTTGCTGTATTTTGCATTATAGAGTATAAATAAAATGTCCAAGAAAATAAGTTTTGACCTTTTTATCTTAGATGTTATGTGCACCTGCTGAATGTCATTGATTGCTCATCGTTTGCCATCTGGGCTACTGAAACTCCTTAAACATACACTTTTCTTTTCCCCTTTAAAAGTGCATACCCAATAAATAATAATATCACCAAGACAGCTTCCCATTCAGAAACACTTTCACTTTAAAAAAACACAGTAAAAAGAATGACTGCGTAACCCTAAGCTCAACAGAAAATGGTAAAAAAAAAAACAGTAGAGTTGATGGTGGTACTTTAACCCCTTAATGACACAACTTCTGGAATAAAAGGGAATCATGACGGAATATTTCCGTCATGAGTCCTTAAGGGGTTAAGAGTCTTTTAACAGAAGAGGCACATAACCTCCTCTTGCAATGAGGCACAGTGCCCCAGATCTCCTCCAGTGATGCCAGCATATGCCAGTCACAATCCTAGTAACTATGAAATCCAAATATTGCAATATTGAAGCCCTGGGGCAACCAGAGGAGGCACAGGATAAGAACACAAAACTGCTTCTCACTTCAAAAATAATTTTACTGTTTTGCTTCTCCCTGTCATATATTTTATTTATAATAGCTTGTAAAATAGAGGTTCTTCTTAGTCCAGTGTTAGACAGTGTGCAGCACCTGCATGGAGGCGCTGAATTTTCCCCATGAAGATTCATTAATTTAACGCATCAGGAGATGCTGATTAGAGCAGCACATTGTTTTGTTGCTTATGCACAGTAGCCTCCCAAGACTTTCCTATAGCAAAGAATTGAATTGGCTGAGATTATCCATTAACAAGTTTTGGGTTTATTCTACCTTACTAGTTATTCAAAGTGTGGAACTAGTTGACATCCTAGATGGGATACTTTTATTTTGTTTGCTATTTAAGAACAAAATAATATTATAATTTATAACATATATATTATAATGCCTCGTGTGTCATAATGTAATGGTTATACAAGTCATCAATAAATGTTTTTTTGCAAAAAAATAAATAAAAATTATAAGTGTATATATATATATATATATATATACATATATATATATATATATATATATATAGGGTCATCTTATTGTATACCTTTTGATGGATTAAACATTTTTTTACTATTTGAAAGACCCGAGAGTGCAGCCTTTTTTCTACTTGTATTGTATATAACCAGCGTGGAAGTGCACCAGGGCATAAAATTCAACATTGTGCTACCAGCAAATTCAACATTGTGCTTACACTCTGTATTTTTTTTATATATATATATATATATATATATATATATATATATATATATATATATAAAACCATATATAAACCAGTATTATATATATATATATATAGTGCTTTCTGCTTATTATTCTCATTTACTCCATGTACCTCTGATAAGGCTACTCAAATTAGTGAGGATCCTCTAAATGTTTGCAAAACCAGAATGGAAATACTAATCAGCAAACAAAACTAAATCAGCTACTTCAAGTCATGCTTAGCTACTATTTCCATCAGTACCCCCCATGCAATAATGATTTTGGAGACAAGTTCATATTATCTCACAAGGCATCTCCTCTTTTCTTGTAGCTTTGGATATGAGTTTGTTTCAAGGTGGCATAACCAAAGTCAGTGGAGTAGGACATGTTGAAGTTGAGCTCCCGTTTGCATTCTTTCATTAGTAACAATCACAGGGTTTACCCTTGCGTATTTGACCATGAATTGTTGGCAGTGGCAATAAAGGGAACTTACCCAGATGCTGTGATAGTGTAGTAATTCTTACAATTATATAGCAGTGCAAAGAAACACACTCACAAATGTAGAGCTTTCAAGTTCAAGAGAAACACTATGTAGCAGTGTATTTCCCACTTCAGGAATTGAATGTGGGTGTATCTATGAACATATGCATAGCAAATAACTTATGGAGGTGGGTAGAAGACCTCATTGACAATATGCAATGAAAAGGCGAGTAGATTGAAATAGTGTAGTGTAGTAGTGTAGTATTTCTACCACAGGTGACTTGAGTATAATAAGTCAATAGCACATTTACTAATGTGAAGCTTTAATGAAACCAGCACATAGAGGTATAATCCCCCCTCAAGGATATGATCTGTAGTCCAAAGATGGAAATTCACCCGCTTCTTGATCACTCAAAAGGCAAAGGGTTGAGGCATGCACCATTACTTTGATAGCCTTCCAGAAGAGCAAATTGCAAAACACAAATTATGCAGTTAGGAAGTGAGTAGGGGGGCAGTCAAGGGTCAACTCACTGGTGACAGTATGAGCTAACATCTGCAAAGACACCACAAGTCTGTATTACTGAGGTACAAACAGAAAGAGAAGGTGCCATTTCACCATTTGTGCCTACTCTTCTACTCTCACCCTTTGGCAGAGCATGTTGGGCCTTGTGCCACTAGGTGACAGGTACAGACAGACTCCTAGTTCACATCATCCAAGGAGCATGTTTATCAGCCCACTTTTGAACATTTTGTAGGATTGTATGCCAGGAGCATGTGAAACCAGTAAGCTAACAATATCACCTGCTTTATTTCCGAGCTGATCAAAGTAGGGGGAGCTTCATTTTCCATTATAGAAGAGGTGCCTTTTAAGCAGCTGATGCAGATCCTTATTCAGCAATATGTACTTCCCTTTGATTTCATTTTCAGAGTGAAAATGGAGGATGCTAGTTGCATCACTGTACCAGTCCTGTGGGCTACAGAGCAGCCAGCTTAAAGGAAATTGTTCTGGTGCATTAAGGATTCTGGGAGGACTCTTACCTCAAAGGGTTATGCTGTTCTTGAATGGTTTAATCTAAAAGTGAACCTCCAGCGCCAATCATACTCCACCCTGCCCCCATGTGGTATCCACACTTCATGAAACTGAGATTTCAGAAGCCTGATGCAGCCTGGGGGGAGTAGAGGTCGGCTCTGGAGTCAACTTGGGGGCCTCCTGACACGATAACCATAAAAGTTATTATGGTTCTTTAAGATGCCTAAACTGTCCCTTTGAGTTGTAGGCCAGTGGGTGCACTTCCCCACAGATGTATGGAGATTGCACACTAGTAGAATTCCCCAGTGCCTGGGCAGGGTGGTGACAGTGAAGAAGGTCAAGCCTTACCAGCATGTCAGACTGCAAGTGGAACTATAGGGTAGCAGGGCTGTCAATCACTCCTGCTACATGTTGAAGTAATGGACAAAAGAACACTACAGTAATATATTGCAGGCAACCAGATTAATTGGTTGGGACAGCAGGCAGGCCCAAATCTGCACGTTGGGTTCATGGTTACCAATGGAACTGCTAAAATAGTCAAAGCTCTGCAACAGAGTTTCTTTGTAGGTAAATGCTGTTGTGCACACATGCTATATATTACATTGAAGGGTTCAATTCAGGTAGCAAACACAAAGGTGCAAACTATACTTGAACACGGCAGAAAGATTGCTGGGTATTTCCACAGTAGTGTGAGGACTAGCTAACTCTTGAGGCAGAAGCAAGGGAAAATGGCTTATCACACACAGTCTATGACAGGATGTCAGCACATGGTGGAACTCCACCTTAGACATGATGAAAACATGTTTGAACATCAGAGGGCAACACAATAAAGCAGATTGTCTGATAACTACATCAATTATTAAAAGGAATCTAGTATGAAAAAAATAAACCTAAAGATGACTGTGAAGAGATCCTATGTGAAAGCATTCTGATTGGCTTGGAACACCACTTCTGATGCTGTCAGCCAAGCAGGCAGATCAGGAGCAGAGTCAGCAGCAGCAGCCTGAAATAAAGGTTTAATAAACATTTTGCTATAATTAGGGGGTGGTAAGGGGATAGGGGCTAGATGGGTGTATTCACACTATATGGTCAGCATATGCATGTTTGTGTTCCTGACCCTATAGTGTTCCTTTAAGATTTCAGGATGTCCCTCATATCTTTCTATCAGTGTGTACCCATTAAGCTTGTTTTACTATTGTGAGTGTAGTTGGGCATAGTCAGGAGATGCCATACATTGATAAAGACAATAGGGATCATGAAGTAAAGGAATATACATGCTATTCGTTTGATACAGTGTACAATGGAGCTTGTAGATATCAGAGTGAAACCAAAATCACAGTTTGAAGATTGTTTGGAGCTTAGGGGACATTTTACTAGTGGTTACACTGCAATTCAGTCCTGTCCACTGACACACAATTCTACAAGCAGCATCCTCCCCCCATGATACCCCACAAGCTACATCCTTTCCACACAAAAAGCCTGCTATCAGCTTCCCAACCACAAATTTTTGTCCCAGTCCAGCCTTGCTCATAAAGCGCATGTGCTTAAGCAAATATTTTACAAATATGTACATTTAACAAAAAAGAAAACCAATCAATCAAGACTGAAAAGAAAATTGATATTTGCCGTAATCTAGAAGGATAACAATTGTTAGACTTTGATTTCTGACATAAAAAGCCTGAGGCTTATAGATTTGATATTTGCAGTACGAGTTTTTAGCTGTTCTATTTGTATTGCTTTGATTTTGCTGGAGACCTAATTTATGAATAATGCTTATTCTAGGTTCAAGCTAGACACCGAAGAAAAGTTGAACAATCTCTTTAACCCCTTAAGGACCAAACTTTTGGAATAAAAGGGAATCATGACATGTCAGGCATGTCATGTGTCCTTAAGGGGTTAAAATGTGTTTATATTTCATATTCAAAGCACAGAACAAAGGACTCTTTTTAAGAAGCCATGATCTTATATAACATATCACATCTATTCACTAGATACTTGAGCCTGTACACATACTATATTTATTAAACAAATTTAGAATTGTGCAATAAAGGAATGCCACAGTTAGAAGCTAAAATTTGCTCAAATCCAGTCATTAAAGACTGTTCTTTCATGACTTATAAACTCGATTACTAAATGTACTCATGTGAAACAACATATTTTTATAATACCTAACACTGCCAAATTTGTAAAAAATAATCCAGACATACACATTTGTTTTAGCTCCCTTAGCACTTTTTTTTTCTTTATTACTGTAAAGCTTTTTATTTCAGCATATATTTGTCAACAAGAAGACTCTTTAGTTTGACTTATTGTCTCCGTTGAGATCTAACATTTCTTTAGCATTACATCTTTACTTTAATGTATATTTCACTTTTATGTCTTTGCTATTATAAGCTTTTTTATTTTAACAATGAAGCTTATTAATTAGATTTCAAAAACGCAGCCTGTCTGTCTAGATCTTGTCAATATATTTAGCTCATCATGTCTTGAAGGCTTTTTTTTGTCCCCACTGACCTCATGTTTCTTAATGCTTGAAATGCCCATATTTTTGCTTATTTTTCTGAATATTTCTGCTGTGCATTTTGTTATCATCTAAATCAATCGCTGATTTTAAAGTAGTATTTATAAAGTATAAAGTCATTTAGGTATCATGCAAAAACTATTTTACTTCATGGTTTTTCTCTTATCTTTAACCCCTTAACCCCTTAAGGACAAACTTCTGGAATAAAAGGGAATCATGACATGTCACACGTCATGTGTCCTTAAGGGGTTAAAGAACAATGCAATGTTAATTTTGTTTATGGTGGATGTATTAAACAATCTCTAAAAATATTGGAGAGTCTGAAACTCCTTATTAGTACAAACATGACTCCTTTACTAGAACCGCACATTGAAAAGCTATCTAACATTAGGTTTTGAGGAAGGATAATACTAGTACTGAAAATAAGCTCTGGACTATCCTTTAATGTTTCTGGCTAATTACTCCCTAGATGTAGCCAGGGCACATTGAACCCTTTTGAAAATGCTGCTAGGTTGGTGCTGGCTAACTTTAGTCTTTCACATTTGTCATTATTGCAATAAATATCCTCACATAATGCTCTATAATTTAGTTTTTTATGCCATTTGTTGTAGACAGTAAATTATCAAGGTATTATAGGATTGTGTAAGGAATTAAGGAATTCATTGGCCAGATTGTGAAGATAACATAATATATCTAGTGTTAAACTGTAGACTATAAATGACAATGAAGAGAGCTTTGATGGTACCTATACTGTAAGTTATATTTATTTAGGTTTTATCTATTGAGTAGTTAAATAATGCATAGTATAAATATATATTTTAGAAAACCACAATTACAGGAAAATATAAATCAAATTAAATAATAAATCAAAAACTGTATGCGTACTTTGCTTGAATAAGATTTTTTGGGGGGATTATTGTATCAACAGATAAGCATTTCAGTACAAGGTAGATATTATGCTTGCCAGAAGACTGAATTAATAGCCAGAGATAAGGGGAAAAGCTGGGTACACAAGATGATCATCAATAACCATGAATGGTCTTCAGGTTATATATCTCAATTTCTATGCACAGTTGAGTAATTTACACATTTTAAGTTAAAGATCTTCTTGACTAGATTTAAGTACTACTGCATGGGCAGATAAAAAGATAATAAATGCAAGAAAAACGTTTAGTAAAGCCAGGTGTCTCTGTAAACTGTTAATAACTAAATGATGTATATATGAAAGATAAATATTTATCTTATCATATGAAATTATAATACGGTTTTAGTCTAATGGAAAGTGAAAAAAAACAAAAAAAAACAGAATCCAGTATAACATACATGCTATATGAATCTTTTGAGAGAAGACTTCCAGACAAGTAAAATGATTCTGACTGCAAATAGGGGAGATAAAGTTATTCTAGTGTACAATGAAGAACATGTCAAATTAAGAAGAGGGTGTGAAGGAGAACTATAAAAGGAAATACCTTTTGAATGTTTGTGAGCTGCATCCACTCTAAGCACTATTAGGGCATTAGGTCCTGTCTACTGAAGCTTAATACTTGTCGAATACATGGTTGTGTCAGTGAGTGAATAATTACATTGTGCCTAACAGAAAATTATTTTCTAGAACCTTTATTAATTACACAATGGTTTCACATAATAAAGAACTTTATAAACCTTCATTTCGCATACCATTTTTGCACTTTTGTAGCTCTACTCTGCAAAGAGTGTGCTTGTGTTTGTTCTGTTTTGACTTTGGCTTGATTTACCATTTTCAGATTTCTTAGTACTCGACCTTGACTTATTCTGCCATCTCCTTGTCAGCTGCCATCACCAACTTATTGTGCACTGGTATATGGCTTGAACAATCCTGATAGTGAGAAGATTGTAATGCAGAAAAAAAAAATATGTTACTTGTGATACATGGGGAATTTCTACAAAAGGCAGGTTGAAAAAATACATCGTGGAGCTGTTAACAAATATATAACCCAGTATCTACCTATCAGTTACTTTCATTCCTGCGTCTACCCTCCAGATCCTTATCTAACGTATCCCTTAGTCCTGATTCCTTTCTAGCTCACCACACTGTTAAGATGTCCCTCTTATATTAGGGTCAACTTTTCCCTCTTTTCTCACCTACTAGATACGTTTTTCTTTTTGGCATTGCCTTGAAAATTAAAAGATTGAAGTATTGTGCCTTTATTTATGCTTTTATTTGATCTAAAGATACATCAAGGGTTACAATCTACCCATTAGATAGAGGGAATAAGAGTTTGTCAGCAAAACTATAAAATTCAACATGCAAAGTATGGATCCACTGTGACGTAGTAGAGATAGAATTGTATTACCAAGCTTTGGAGTTGTCTAGCTTAATGTAAAAGTAAAAGTAGATATGAGAGGCAAACGATGTCAGAGACATGTCTTAGTCAAGGTAGACAGAGTCAGTAAGCCAAGCAAGGGAAAACTGAGATCAATGCCAGAGAATACAGCAAATGAATAGTAACCACACTGTCGGTTCATAAAGGATTGGCATCAAACCACTGTAGCAGTGGGATTAAATAGAAGGCCTAAATAGTGTAATTTTCTGAGCATCACAAATGTGTGTCCATCAGTGTTCAGACACCCTTACAATGGCACAAGTATGGCGATAATAAATTGAATTGGTGGACAGCACCTGCCTATCCTTGAATGACAGACAGCGGGAATGAGTAAAAAATCAATACAAAGAGCAGAAATGACAACTATGGTTGAAGTTTTGCTGAACTTTAAAGGAATTTACAGAATGCTGTGGTTCCTAGCAGATATTCTTATAGTTTGCAAATTGATTTTAATTTAATGCAACAGTTGACATTATTCACAAGTTACATTTTTTTTAAGAACATACTCTTTATGTTTTTAGATACACCTTTAAGGTATCTAGTATTAAAATATTAAATATAGAGTTCTCTCTGCATCTGTTTGACTTTGAAGCTAATGGTTTGATTCTGTACCTGCCTGACATTGCCAATAAACCAATATTAATATTATTCAGAATTCCTGAAAGATTTAAAGCAATTTCATTTCTTGATTGCTATGACTTACACTCTATATCTTTTAAAATATGTATTGCAATTTTATTTGTCTGGATGAATATAACTCAACTTCTATTGAAATGTTGATTTATAGCATGAAACTCTTAAGTTCAAAGAGCAGCCATGAGTTTATTACACATGATTTCATAGCAAATGAAATATTTAAGACTCATCATTAAACTAACTTTCAAGATGATATGCAATGCTACCACAACAGTACAGTATGTTATCATTCTTGGAAATAGACTGAAATCTGAAGTGGAAATGCAATAGCTAAAAATATGATAAATGATTTATTGTTTTTAAGCAAGTGTCCTTATTGCTGCTATGCTCATCAAATAGAATCTTGGTCAAATTGTTTCTGAAGGCAATAGATTTGAGTGTAATGAGCCTTTGGCTTCAGACATTTTTATGGCCAAACTGCTGGATGATATAGGGTATATTTCATAAATACTATTGAAAAATGTGATATTTAAACAAGTGAACCTCATAAAAATGAAATCAGACATTGATTGAAAAACGGCTTGGGATTTCAGGATTTTGAAACACTCCAAGATATAAACTTTTGCCCATAACAAAATAATATATATATATATTTTTTCAATTCTTTATTTTTGTTGTGCGGGAGGTTACAGACATTTCAACAGACGCCACAACAGCGTATCTCAGGATTCACATAGATTAGACAGTGGCGTGATAATTCGCACAATTTTCATATTTTTTAAGCTTAGCTAAACATTTAAATCTAACAGATATCTAACATAATAAAAGCACTTTTTTCTTGGAATGAAAGGTACGTGCACATCCGAGCCTTAGGTTGTGGGTATCTTGTTAGTGGGGAGAGGTGCCTAGACATTAACATAAACATCAAATAATATTCCCACTATCGTGTTGCATGAGTCTGGCTTACAGGAGTTGCCAACTGGTATGGAGAGGATAGCTATTGTAGACTGGAGCGGAAAACCTTACAGTTAAACTTGGGGATCATACTAAAATATACGTGGATAACATATTAATTGTAAACATTGTGAAGGATACATCAAGATAAAGCAGTGGTGTGAAATACAAAAGCAGGAAAGAATGCTCTGGTTTTATATTTATACATGACTTAGTGAATTGGCATGCGTCAAACGAGTATTTAGATGAGCTTATTACAATTACGTTCAGTCTAGTGACAACATTATATACAAGTAATGATATGGTATTTACCAGGAGTATCAATCCTAAGATTTGGTCAGGCTAAGTAACTGGTGGGGTATAGAAATTAAATAAAACAAAATGAATGTATGCATGCTGATTAGGTCAAGATATAACTACATGCTAGTTGCAACAGCAAGGGTTGTGGTTACAAGCAATCAATTAGTAGACAAGACTGGCTGCAATGTGAGTATGCTTGTGTCTTACCATAACCCAAGATAGCCATGCCATAAAGCTTAGTGAGCGTGACTTTCATAGGGTTGGTTGCCTATGTTATAATACATCGTTAGAGGACAAGATGTGGATTAGGTCCCCCCATCATTATTAAATTAGGGTCCCCACCTGCCACTCATGGGTGGGGACCGGGGGGGGACATTAGGTCCTCCCCACCATTATTAATTAGGGTCCCCACCCGCCACTCATGGGTGGGTACCGGGGGGGCATTAGGTCCCCCCTCATTATTATTTTAAGGTCCCCACCCACGGGCAATGGGTGAGGACCGGGGGGACATTAGCCCCCCCCCCACAATTATGTTAGAGCACCCACCCAATGGGCAATGGATGGGGACTGGGGGGGACATTAGGTCCCCTCTATCATTATTATGTTAGGGTCCCCACCCGCGGGCAATGAGTGGGGACCAGGGGGGTGCACTATGTCCCCCCATTTTAACTTGTGTGTTCCCCACCATGGGGAAAGGGGGAACCTGTGTCAGGTCCCCCCTTATTTAACTAGCGACTGGGCAGCAATAGCCGCCCAGTCACTACTGAGTGAGACTGCGAATGAATTAAATATAATAATGTTATTATTCTAGAATTTTTATATTTATACAATGTATTGTAATGTATCTTCTATTCTGCACTGTGGACAGTGTGACTTAGAGGGGAAGATAAGATGCCATTATTTTGTCTCTTACAGTTACAGGTACCTCTGACCTGTGTTTAGATTTGATTTAGTGTGTTTTTACTCCGTGCTGTGGGGTTTAATTATTCCGCAGCATGGAGTCCTGCCGATGTAAAGTCTCCCGGTGCAGGGAGAGCTCATAGCCGCCAGTGTGGGGAGATTTAACCCGTGCAGGGAGACTCTTACAAGCACAGGTTAAGTCACTTAACCCGTGCTTGTAAGAGTCTCCCTGTATCCCTGCACACGTTAAATCTTAGATTGCAGGGAGATCCTGGGGATTACGTTTTTACTCCGTGCTGTGGGGGTTAATTATCCCGCAGCACGGAGGCTAATTAAATAAACAAAAATAGAAACGAAAAGGTAATCATTCGGCATTTCCACTTTCCTTTCGATTCCATTATCGTATGTTGCTCTTTCATTTACGTTTCTGCCGACGAATACGAAAAACACAGGAATTTCGGCCGAAAACGCTTTCGTTCAAAAACGAATGCACATGTCTAGTGGTTAGTGGCCCTCCTAGAAAATAACAGTGAGGAACTAAATAACAGAGATATTTCAGAAGCAGCTGTCTACAACTCCCTTTGTGCCACCTGTAAAATATTTCAGTCCAGAAACAGCCACAGCTCAGTAAACATAGAGACTGGAAATGTTAGCAAGACGTGGCTAACACACAAAAAGTAGTGACAAGGTTAAAAATAAGACCTAATATATTTAGTACTTGCACTCTACTGTTAGTGGTCTATAAGCTAAATTTCAATTTGTAGTTTTTGTATTGTAGTAAGGCAAATTATTAGAAATAATGCCCAAATTGTTCCATTTTCAATGTAGCATGTAAAATACAATGTACAGAAAAGACAAAGAACAATATTCGAGTGGAGAATGCATAAACATCGGCTGTCCTCTAAGTAATCATCGGCTACTAGTTGTAAGAGTTATTGGTAATGAGACTGGTAAATCACGTATTTCTTAACGTTTAGGTTTAGGTAGGCATGATCACCTTGGAGACTAGTGTTATAAAAGCTCACAACTTCACTAAAAGTGCCATTCTCAAAAGAATAAGCTAATATATGAAACAAAAATAATTTAAATAGTTGAGATAACGTATAACAAAAATAAAGTATTATGCAGTATCAGTGTAACGGTTCCTTTACATAGTTCACTTCACTTTCCAATCTATCACTTTAACAGTGTAATTGAAGTTCATGGATCCACCTATTTAAACCTTCAACTTCAATTTCTCAGTGCACAATTAATGTATCTCTACCCATGTGCAGTTTACACCTATGTACTCTGCTACAGGTACCTTTCTACCAAGTCCCAGTGACGCTGCCAATTCCCCTCAAAGTTAAATCCTAGTTAAAATTATTTGCTTATTACTTGTTACCGACCCAAACAAACTAAATACACCCTATGCACAATATACCAGTGTATAAAACACAAGTGGGTATATATAAAATGATATAGAATAAATTACCCAAATAATATATGGGAGTATGAAGATTCTTCAATATCTTCAGAAAAAACACAATATATAATAGAATATCTCCCAATATAATCGCGTCTAAATGTAGATGGGAGGATCGATGTAATCTTCTTTATCCCAATGGTTAACTTAAAGGGACCATAAAACCATAAAAGTACAAAATCAAAAGTCCGTTAAATAAAGTACTCCTGCCGCCCTACGCGTTTCGTCCTCAGACTTCGTCAGGGGCATCCGGCTTGTGTAGCTGCCCCTGACGAAGTCTGAGGACGAAACGCGTAGGGCGGCAGGAGTACTTTATTTAACGGACTTTTGATTTTGTACTTTTATTAGTATTATTTTGTTCGTGTTCCTCTATCCTTAGTTCCTGTATTTCGTTTTGGGATTCATCAAGAAGTTCACAGCAACATTTGATGGGCTTTTAACCTTCTTGCATTTTGTAAGTGCAGACAATAAAGTGTTTCCTATATTCCTAAAGTAGTACACTATGTTCTTTTGTCTCTTTTCCCTTTAAGTTAACCATTGGGATAAAGAAGATTACATCGATCCTCCCGTCTACATTTAGACGCGATTATATTGGGAGATATTCTATTATATATTGTTACCGACCCAGATTGGACTTTGACACTTCTTATGGATTCTCCTTATATACTTATTAATTGTTGCTGAACCAGATTGGATTTGACCCTTCTCTTCGATATTCATATGGACTGATTTACTCTTGCTAAACCAGATTGGACTTTAACAAACCTTCTGGATTTTCCCTATTATATTCAAAGTAACCAGATTGTCACTTAAAACATCGCTCTCAATCCTCGTGATTATGCTTTATTCTCCTAGACCGACCTCTCATACTGGTGAATAGTTTGTATTTTTAATTTGTTTGACAAATATATTGTTTAAAATAGTACAATCAGTATTGAATTATGTATTTTGCTATTCATATGCCAGAAAGCTAAATTTAATATTTAACTCCTGGCGATATCAATTTAAGATGAATTATCATATGTATCACATTATTTACCTTATTACTACTATTTCTGTATGATACCAATACTATAATACACTTATGTGATGTTCACTTATTTGTAATCATTTGCAGGTTGTGTAATCATAGGTAGACTGTTTATTTGGCACACGTCCAACAAAATATATCTGCTATGGATCACATTTTGTATATGTTTGTCACTGCCTTCAGTATAGTATGGAGCAGGGATAGGCAACCTTCGGCACCCCAGATGTTATGGACTACATCTCCCTTGATGCTTTGCCAGCATTTTGGCTGTAAGAGCATTATGGGGGATGTAGTCCAAAACCTCTGGAGTGCCAAATATTGCCTATCCCTGGAGAGTGACGTGTGCGCAATAGACCGGCACAACTTATTTTTAATAACAACAAAGAAGGAACTCATTGACCATACTGTATATTTAAGGTATGTTCCTTATTATATGTAAAAATGTTTACTTTAATAGGCAATTCGGCAACAATTAATCTGTTAGCAAATGGTATTGGAATTTTTAGCATACACAGGAAAGTATAGATTGGAATCTTAGGGGCTCAATTATAAGAAACGTAGGGCTCAATAACTACAGAGAAAAAAAATAAATTTATGCATTCAGATTTAGAAAGAAACCCCAGCTGAAGCTTATACAAGTGTTCTAATTGAAATGAAACATTGCTTTTGTCTAACAGATGTTTGTATTTGGAATGACACACTGTAAGACTTTGCAGTAGCTGGCATTGTTTTGAATAAGAAATAAAGTGGTTACATTATTCATGCAGGTGTTCTTTTGAATCTTTTTTTAGACCAATTACAATACAGATTATTATATATTGTATTCCTTTTAATTTGTAGTAACATTCTTAAACAGCTAGTAAAACATTTTATTGAAGTACGTTGAAGTGCAGTTTATAATGCTACACCATAGTATTTTTATTTTTATATTATTTGCTCATACACATTTTAAAAAGAAAACCAATATGTTATATTTTGTAACATCATTTTTTGGGGTCTGTGACACTTGATATCATATATACAATTCATTGTATACACTGATCAGCCACAACAATAAAAGCACCCGCCTAATATTATCTGGGTCCCTCCACGTGCTGCCAAAACATCTCCTGATGCATCAAGGCATGGACTATGTATAATTTATGTTTATTTCTTTAGATTTCTTCCTGTGGAGTGTTATTATAAGATTGTATTATATTTTAATACTTTGGGATAATTCTCACCGTGGTATTTTTACACTTTTATGTTTTGTAGTACATAGACTCCACACGACCGTTGAATGTGTCCTGTGGATTTTGGTACCAAGATATTATTGGGACACTATAGTGTCAGGAAAACCGCTTGGTTTTCCTGACACTATAGTACCCTGAGGGTGCCCCCACCCTCAGGGTCCCCCTCCCGCAGCGCTGAAGGAGTTAAAACCCCTTCAGCTACTCACCTTTTCCACCGCTGGGCTCCCTTACCTCTCCTCCCCCGCCGACGTCAGCATCCTTGTTTGACGTCACTGGCACCGAATGTGAACAAAGCAACACATCATTTTTTTTTAATTATCTGTCATGTTCCTAAAAAAAACCTTCCTGAACACTTTTTGCAATGTGGCAGGGTCAATTATCCTGCTGAAAGTGGCCACTGTAATTAGGGAATACCATTGCCATGAAGGGGTGTACCTGGTCTGCAATATTCTCTAGGTAGGTGGTATGTGTCAAAGTAATATCCATCTAAGTGCCAGGACTTCTTCCCATAGTGCATCCTTTTGCCATTTTTTCCCCAGGTAAGTGACACACATGCACCTAGCCAAACACTAGCCCATTAACAAGAAAACATGATTCATCACACCAGGTAACCTACTTTCATTGCTCTATGGACCAGTGATGATGCTCATATCACCACTGAAGGTTCATTTGGCAGTAGACAGGGGTCATCAAAGGTGCATTTTGCAGTAGACATCATGGGCATGTTTTAGTCTGCAGCTACATAGCCCCATATGCAGCAAACTTTGTATGTACAGCATTAAGATTCAAGCTGTTTGAGCAAGAGTAGCTCTTCTGTGTGATCAGGCTAGATTGACTAGCCTTCGCTCCCCATGTGCATTAATGAGCTTTGGGCACCTTTGACCCTAATGCCAGTTCACTGGGTGTCCTTCCTTGCACCACTTTTTGTAGGTATTAATCACAGCATACTAGGAACACCCCACAACACTTTCTGTTTTTGAGATGCTTTGACCCAGTCATCTAGCTATCATTATTTGTCTCTTGACAAACGCACTCAGAATTTTTTGTTTGCTCATTTTTTTCCTACACAATAAATTCAAGAACTAACTTTACTTGCTGCCTAATATATCACACCACTTGACAGGTGCCGTTGTAACAATATAATCAATGTTTTCACTGCACTTGTCAATGGTTTGAATGTTGTGGCTGATCAGTGTATCTGGTAGATGTGCTATAACAAAATGAGATTACACTTGGATAAATTAGTTACTTTTAGAGCAGTTCAAAATATAAAAAAACTCTCAAATTGCCATACACCTGTCCCCCCTACTCCCCCCCCCCCCAAATTGTATGTTGTCAAACTATTTTATAATTGTTTGACTTTTTACCTGGGTCCATGGTACTTGCTGGGATCCATGGTACTTACCTGGGGTCCATGGTACTTGTCTCTATTACTCAGAAATTACTAAATAATCTTTAATTAGTTCTCCTGAGTGCAGTGTAGGGCTAGTTAATTTGCAGAGAACATCCTCTACGCCTTAGCTTAGTGGTCCTGCGAGGCCAACACTCATCCTCATACTCAGAGGTTCTACGCCCATCGGCCCAACTCATAGCTAGTCGCTTATGCCATGTTGGCATAGAGAGGGCCTCACCTGTCACTCCCATTCTATCTTATGCTTTAAAAGTCCAAAAAGGGCCAACACCCCACCACAACGTTCGATGGCCACAAAATCTTGTTGTGCCAACGCATAGATAGAGCCTCTCAAGCCGCTTAAGCAGTATTGTGGCAGGTACTATGAGGTAAAGATAAGTTCCTTCTGTTACTGTAATATGCATAAAAAGTCATGTAGTGTTAAACACATACTAGGTACGTTCAGTTGCGTTGGTTTATCAGTAAATCATGTATATGTCAATTATTACAATACCATTTAGAAAGAAGCCATTAGCAAAAAAAAAAAAGTATTCAACATTACGTTTCATTCATGTTTTCATACTCAAGGCCTCACTCTGGTTCTCCTTTATGGTACATAAGTTGATATTAAGTATGTGTTACAATACGTTCAAGATATCCAACGGGATATCGGCTTTCTAACATGCTATCTGTCCTTTTTTCAGAAGTTTTATATCTAAAAGGGAATTAGCATACAGACAAGTTGCGATACCACGCTTATCAGTTTCATGGTGATAACTTGTAATACTAACATGTCATCATCAAGTTAAGCCACTCCTCCTCATCCTCATGTAGCCTATGGATGGCCAACCACAGCTTGTTTAACACTTTCAACAAACTACAACGAGAATTTAATTTTGCTCCCCTACATTATTATTATTTTTTTTTATTTTTTTTTGTACAATATGATACAGTAAAATGAAATGTGATAGATGGGGGAGGGGGGTACAGAAAGAAAAAAAAAGGGGAGGACAAAAGGAAAACATCCAGTTTGGTTCATATTTGTGACATCACATTTATCATTATAACACTATAAGCCATATATGTATTCACCATTAACCTTTAGTTGCTCCTGTAGTTGTCATGATATATCCTGCCTACTTGAACTCATTATTATTATTATGATATTTATATATCGCCATCAAATTTCGCAGCGCTTTACAATGGGTGGACGAACAGATATGTAGTTGTAACCAGACAAGTTGGACACACAGGAACAGAGGGGTTCAGGGCCCTACTCAATGAGCTTACATGCTAGAGGGAGTGGGGTAAAATTACATAAAAGGTAAGGATAGTATTAGACTAGTGACAGTTGCAGAAGAGGAATCAGTCAGGAGCTATTAACAGTTTAATTGATACGCTTTTATGAAGAAGTGTGTTTTTAACGATTTTTTGAAGGAGTGGAGACTGGGTGAGCATCTAACGGAGGAGTAAAGCGAGTTCCACAGGAACGGTGCAGCCCATCTTAGCGGCTACTTCCTGTGCCTTTGTCGTGGCTAATGTCCTGTGCCTTTGTCGTGGCTAATGTCCATGGCTAATGTCCATGGGCTGCCTGGCCGTAGAGGCGCTATCTACTAATGTGGTTTTAGTTTGTGCTGCCATATCTGTTGCATTCTTTGTGCGTTATGAGATAACTTGTAACCTGTACATGTCTCTTTTCGATAGGTCGAGTCATGGTACACATCTAATATCTGTCTCGTTAACATTGCCAGGGGGCCGATATGGCCGATGTACCGGGTGATGAGTCGTCTGACAAGGATAACAGGGGATCAGAGTCATTCATGTATACTCAGTCACTTCCGTGTTGGTATTGGACAGCCTCAGGAATTTCTCAGATCCCTACTTTCTAACACTATCTCCCTTCTTTACTGCCTTAATGAGTATGGGGGACATCTCGTTAACTGGTCTCTTATACTATACCAGCTTAGTATCCTGCACCTCCCGGGTTCCGGGCTAAGTGCCTTGGGGAGTTGTTTGCAGTTGGGTAAATGTATGCCATGGGTCCCATCTTTGATCTCCTCCACTTGTCTTACAAATTCAACCTTATGTATACATTTCCTGACTGTGGGTACTTTCGTCTGTTTCCACAGAACAGGGATAAGCTGGCTCGCTGCTGTCAGTAAGTATGTAGTATTATATACACCTTTTTGCACGCACCATGTTTTAATAAGAAATATTCATGTTTATGCACTTTTTCTGGTGTTCTGTATGTATATTTTGTAAGCTTTTAACCATTGTAATTTATGTATTATCTTCACATTTATATTGGTCTGTTCATATGGCACTTTGATTCCTGCAAACAACAATTTCCGAATTTTGAGGCATATGCGTTCCACCAAAAAGATGACTGAAGGACGAGAGGCGGATCATCGTTATATGCGCAGTAAAAGCCTCTCTTCATTTGCGCTCCTATCCAGAAGATAACCACGGACATCATTATGTCACTGGAAGGCACGTGCGTTCCATTATAGGGGACCAATGAGAACTACGGGATATTGTCGCAAAACTTTGTAATCAAGACGGAACATCCCAGGTTGGCAAACTTCGATACAGGGGTGGACCAAATTACATTTTTAAGAGACTTAGTATTGCATGTAAGGACTGTGTGGACAGACTTGATTTTTATACTTCTAAGGAAGTTTTCAAGGAGACTAAATGCTTGGGGGTGAGATTTATATAGCCCACTGTTTATTTTGCTGACATCACGATTTCTAAAGGAAAGAAGGATCAGATTAACTTTTGCACTTGCACTTTACTGATGATCCAGCTCTTCCAGATGTTTGATAATAGGCTTTTAATTATATTTTATCTTGTAATTGTGACCAAATAAAGCAGTTTGCTATACTGATCACCAGAATTTTAGCTACACACCAGATAAGCTCCTTTTAACCATACGCTTGTGAGTTCAACATTGAATTACAATATCACAAAGTGCATTACTGTTCTACTCTATGTTTGGTCTTTGTTATTTTTTGTAGATACATTTTTGTACAATTGTTGCCTAAATGTTGCAATTTGGTTCCACATTTAACTACCATTTACTGGTACATAAATAGACATGTAATTTTGTTTGGAGTTTCAAGAGCAGTGAATAATACCAAACACAGTGTGTGTCTTAATGTAAGAGAAACGATAATTCTGTAACTCATCTTCAGTTATGGTTAGGTCTGGAAATATTTGGACACTGACAAAAGTTTTATTATTTCAGCTGTATAGCAAAATACAGTTACAGTTAAATAATGAATATGAGCTTAAAGTGCAGTCTCTCAGCTTAAATGTGAGGGTTTTCACATTCAAATTGGAGGAAGGGTTTAGGAATTACAACTTTTTAATATGTGAACCCTTCTTTTTCACGTGACCAAAAGTAATTGGACAATTGATTCAAAAGCTGTTTCATGAACAGGTGTGGGCTATTACTTCATTAATTTAGTGGGTAATAGGTCTGGAGTTGATTCCAGGTGTGGCATTCACATTTTGAAGCTGTTGCTGTGAACCCACAACATGTGGTCAAAGGAGCTCTCAATGCAAGTGAAACAGACCATCCTTGACTGCAAAACAAAATCCATCAGAGATAGCAGGAACATTAGGAGTGGCCAAATCAGTAGTTACATTCTGAGAAACAAACGCACTGGTGAGCTCTGCAGCACAAAAAGGCCTGGATGTTCATGGAAAACAACAGTAGTGGATGATCGCAGGATCCTTGCCATGGTAAAGAAAATTGCTTCAAAACATCCAGCCAATTGAAGAACAACACTTCAGGAAGTAAGCATATTATTATTCAAGTCTACCATTAAGAGAAGACTTCACAAGAGCAAACAGAGGGTTCATATCAAGGTGCAAACCTTACATAAGCCTCAAGAATAGTCAGATTAGACTTTGACAAAAAACATCTAAAAATGCCAGCCCAGTTCTGGAAAAGTATTCTTTGGACAGGTGAAACTAAAATCAACCTGTACCAGAATAATGGGAAGACAAAAGTATGGAGAAGGCTTGGACTGGCTCGTGATCCAAAGCATACCACATCATCTGTAAAATATGGTGGAAGCAGTGTGATGACATTCATGGCTTTTAATGTACTGGATCACTAGTGTCTATTAATTATGTGACAGAAGACATAAGCAGCCGGATGAATTTGGAAGTGTTTAGGGATATATTGTCTGCTCAGATTCAGCCCAATTCAGTGAAGTTGTTAACAGAAGGACAATGAACTATAACATACTGTGAATGCAACGCATGCGTTTTTAAGGCCAAGAAGTGGAATATTATTCAATGGCTGAGTCAATTACTTGATCTCAACTTTATTGAGCATGTATTTCACTTGTAGAAGGCAAAACTTAACCCCTTAATGTGCTGTTAAGACAAAACTTAACCCCTTAAGGGACTGTTTTGGCCATGTTGTACGTTAAGGACCAGATCTGTTTTTACACTTTTGTGTTGTTTGTGTTTAGCTGTAATTTTCCTCTCTCTCATTTATGGTTCCCATACAAATGATATATTGTTTTTTTTTTCAGGACAAGAAGGGCTTTCTTTACATGCCATTATTTGTATCATGTCATATATTTTACTTTAAAAAAAATAAAATATGGTGAAAAATTTAAAAAAAAAACATGTTTTTGGAAAATCTCTTACTTATCTACAAAAGCTAATGAGAAAAACAGCTAACTAGATTAAAAAATGTAGTCCTGGGTTTAAAAACACCCAGTGTTTACATGCTTTTTTGCTTTTTTTTTGCAAGTCATAGGGCTATGAGTACAAGTAGGAAATTGCTGTTTCAAAATATATATTTCTTAAATTTATCAATAGTGACATTGTAACACTGTTATCTGTCATAAATCCCTGAATCACACCTCACATGTACATATTTTTTTTTTTAAGTAGACAACATAGGGTATTCAATATGGGGTATGTCCAGTCTTTTTTAGTAGCCACTTAGTCACAAACACTGGCCAAAGTTAGCATTTCTATTTGTTTGTGTGTTAAAAATGCAAAAAACTATTATGAACGCTAATTTTGGCCCCTGTTTGTGACTAAGTGGCTACTTAGAAAGGCTGAACATACCCCATTTGCAATACCTTGGGTTGTCTTCTTTTGCAAATGGTATGCCATCATGGGGGTAATTCTCATTCCTGGGCTACCATACGCTCTCAAAGGCAACATAACCAATCTGGCAAATTTCAATGTAAAAAAAAAAGAAGCAAAATCAAGCCTTATATTTGACCCTGTAACTTTCAAAAACACTATAAAACCTCTACATAAGGGGTACTGTTATACTTAGGAGACTTCACTTAACACAAATATTAGTATTTCAGAACAGTAAACCGTATCACAAAAATAATATCATCAGTGAAAGTGCCGTTTGTATGTGAAAAATGCAAAAAAAATCACTTTCACTGACAATATCATCGCTGTGATATGTTTTACTGTTTTGAAACACTAATATTTTGGGTTCAGCGAAGTCTCCCAAGTAAAACAGTACTCCCCATGTACAGGTTTTAGGGTGTCATAGAAAGTACAGTGTTAAACACAGTGCTAGCAAATTAAATTCTCTGGAATTTCGGCCTGGGTTTTTAGGCAGGTCTCTCAAATTGCAATCAATAAAATTACCTAATTATGTAAAAATATTACATGAATATATATTACATGAATATTACATGAATATATATATATATATATTTGAAGTCTACGTGTATATTTAAGAAATCATTTATGTAATTTTGTATATTGACATGTATATTTCATATTATTTTTATTTATTTATATATATAATATATCATCATTCTAAGTGTATTTTGTAGTAGCTTGCACTCCAAGAAGACTTTTGTAGTGCCCGGTGCTGGTTGTGGCAAAGGTAGATATGGGTGTAGAAACAATCGCACTCCTGGGACTTGGATGAAGTAGTAAAATTTAGCTTTTATTTATTCCATATAAAATATCAACGTTTCAGCTCCAACATGGAGCTTTCATCAGGACAGGTATCATGTAACAAATGTGCAGACAAGAGAATATATACCCCAGATCCCTCCAAAACAAACTGAACACTCAAATTAAATTAAATATGCACCACAGGAGTGTACTTACTGAATCAGTGTCCGGATGTAGCACAGCTGGCCCTGGCTGTCTCCCACTCTGCCCTTGTATCTGCATAATGGGGGCTCAGAGGGAAGGGGGAGGGGAGTGTTTGTGTTCCAACCATTTCCTGGCAATATCCAGTATGCATGGTTTGAGGTTACCATGATTACAAACAGAACTTTAACTCTCATCATCCTTAGCCAGCGGTGTTGCCCGGGTACTTGATTCAGTAGTGTAAAAAAGCTTGAATAAATAGAAAGATACTAAGCAGTGAATTATTAAAAACAAATACTCGCAGGACAAGATGGTGAATCACAAAGCTAACAAATTATTAGTATAATAGACGGATAGTTAGAATGCATCTTATCTATAAGTTTAAGGGAAGGGCTTGGTGGGAGTAGCGACAGAGTACCGTCAACCTTATAATAATAGCTTGTACTGGCACTTTTTTTAAGTGGCAAAAAGGTTTTAGTGCTAAAACAACATAACCTCAACAGAATAGCTAGGGTATATATATATATAGATAGGGTATCTCTTACCTGAATGAGGGTGAGTGAAGTATTTACCTGGTGACATGTGACTACAGGTGACACAGCCCAGACAGCGGTAGCAGCCCCAGTTAACAGATGTCTATTCCTTGGTGTAACAGTGCACTGGATCTGTTTTGACAAGAAGATCCTTCAGGTTCCTCCCTCTTTTATAACACATCATGGGGGTATTGTGGAAGACCTCTGGTAGGCTCTGGTCATGTTCTAGGATGCGCCAGTTGGACCTTAGTGCATTTTGTAGACTGTTGGACGCTGTGTGGTACGTGGTTGGAAATACCAGGCGTGGATTATTTTTGGTATTCTGTCGTGCTGGCTCTTGACTTTTAATCAGTGCTTGTTGTAAGGTTGATTCTTTATAGCCTCTATCTCTGAATTTGGTCCACATCTCTTTGATCTGTTTTTGGGTATTCACAGGATCAGAATTGTTGCGCACTACCCTCATAAATTGAGAGAGTGGTAGTGATTCCTTGAGTGGTTTCGGGTGGAAACTGTCTGCTTTGAGTATTGTATTTCTATCTGTTGGTTTGGTATAGAGGGTGTATGCCAATTTGGACTGGTTCTTGTAGATGTGGACGTCAAGGAAGTCGACTTCTGTGGGGCTTGCTGTCATTGTGAGTTTGACCGGTGTGGGTGCTTCATTAATCGAATCTACCATAGATGTGATTGACTCCAAGTCCCCTCTCCATATTATAAACACATCATCGATGAATCGACGATAGAAGATTATATTTGCAGCAAAAGGTTGTAGGATGTGTAGGGACTCAAATACAAACATGTAGCTGTTGGCATACATCGGAGCCATTGCTGCCCCCATGGAAGTGCCTGATGTCTGTTGGTACCAGGTGTGTTCAAACCTGAAGTAGTTGGAAGTTAGAACGATCCTCAGGATTTCCAGTACAAATTCTATGGGGGGGCATTTGTATACTGTGGAATTTTGTAGTACTTTGCGCATTGCTTCAATACCAGCTTCATGTGGGATTATGGTGTAGAGACTCTTGACGTCACATGTCACCAGGTAGGTAGTCTCATCTGGAAGTATGGTTTGATGCAGGAGTTTCAATAAACTAGGAGTATCTTTTATGCAGGTTGGTAACATTTCCACTGTATTCTTAAATAGGAAATCTAGCCATTTCGCCAGGACACCCCCAATGGCTGAGACTATAGGCCTACCTGGAGGGTGGTCCATACTCTTGTGGATTTTTGGTAGGGTGTAAATTATAGGTGTTCTCGGTGTAGGTTGGATTAAAGCTTTTTGTAGTTCCATGGAGAGGTAGTTGGCTTCAAGGCCTCTTTGTATTATCGAGGATACTTGCTTCATGATCGGAATTGTGGGATCTCCCGGTAGTTTTTTATATGTATTGGTGTCCTGTAGTTGAGACAGTAGTTCCTCTCTGTAGTATTGGTAGTTGAGGAGAACTATTCCACCACCTTTGTCCGCTGGGCGTATGACTATATTGCTGTTTTTAGCCAGGGAGTTGATAATCATATGTTCTTTTTTACTGGTGTTGCAGTATACATGTTTCCTTGTAGTCAATGCTGTTTCGGTGTCTCGTTGCATGTCTCTCATGAATGCTTGTTGGAAGAATCAACCTTACAACAAGCACTGATTAAAAGTCAAGAGCCAGCACGACAGAATACCAAAAATAATCCACGCCTGGTATTTCCAACCACGTACCACACAGCGTCCAACAGTCTACAAAATGCACTAAGGTCCAACTGGCGCATCCTAGAACGTGACCAGAGCCTACCAGAGGTCTTCCACAATCCCCCCATGATGTGTTATAAAAGAGGGAGGAACCTGAAGGATCTTCTTGTCAAAACAGATCCAGTGCACTGTTACACCAAGGAACAGACATCTGTTAACTGGGGCTGCTACCGCTGTCTGGGCTGCGTCACCTGTAGTCACATGTCACCAGGTAAATACTTCACTCACCCTCATTCAGGGAAGAGATACCCTATCAAACATAGACTCACTTGCACTACAGACTTTGTAATCTACAAGCTGCTGTGTCCCTGTGGATTGTCCTATATAGGAAAGACAGATCTCCCCTTAAGAGAACGCATAAGGAACCATCGTTCTAATATCCGCATAGCCTATAGGGACAATAAGGCTGACCTCCCTGTGGCCAAACACTTTTTGGCATTTGGACACCCCCTTCCAAAGTTGAAGTTTATGGCTATAGACCACACCCCCCCCCCCCCCCTTCGCAGAGGAGGAGATCGTAAGAAACTTTTACTTCAACGGGAAGTCTATTGGATTAAAACTTTGAATACTGTCCACCCTAAGGGTCTCAATGAAAAATGTGCCTTATCAGTATTTTTAGGATAATTCCTCTATGTCTATACTTAGCATCTGCTACTTATCTCCGGTGTGCTAAACTTTAATATGACAACACTTCCAGTATATTAATTGTTGCTACATGTCTTAGTTACTGTATTGACAATACCATGTCATTATGTGTCCAGCTCAATATACCTAATATGTACAATTATATTATGTTACTATTTTCAAATAGTTACTTCATTGCACTGTCACTGTGTGTCAAGTCCTGCACCAACTCATTCCTATTGCTATTACTCTGCTATAGCTATTCTGTTGAGGTTATGTTGTCTTAGCACTAAAACCTTTTTGCCACTTAAAAAAAGTGCCAGTACAAGCTATTATTATAAGGTTGGCGGTACTCTGTCGCTACTCCCACCAAGCCCTTCCCTTAAACTTATAGATAAGATGCATTCTAACTATCCGTCTATTATACTAATAATTTGTTAGCTTTGTGATTCACCATCTTGTCCTGCGAGTATTTGTTTTTAATAATTCACTGCTTAGTATCTTTCTATTTATACAAGCTTTTTTACACTACTGAATCAAGTACCCGGGCAACACCGCTGGCTAAGGATGATGAGAGTTAAAGTTCTGTTTGTAATCATGGTAACCTCAAACCATGCATACTGGATATTGCCAGGAAATGGTTGGAACACAAACACTCCCCTCCCCCCTTCCCTCTGAGCCCCCATTATGCAGATACAAGGGCAGAGTGGGAGACAGCCAGGGCCAGCTGTGCTACATCCGTAAAAGCTAAATTTTACTACTTCATCCAAGTCCCAGGAGTGCGATTGTTTCTACACCCATATATATATATATATATATATATATATATATATATATATATATATATATGTACTAATATTAAAATACTGTTAGAACGAAATTACATATTTTTTATTATATATAATATAGAGAATATCCCTGCACTCAAGCTGTAATATTTCAAGAAAATTGCCGGGTGCCAGCCAGGGCTCAAGTGTATCCAAAAAAAAGTATAGCTGCACTCACGGTTGAGAAATAAATTCTTCAATACTTTATTCGGTCATTTTAAAATAAGGATCGACGTTTCAGTCCAGCTTGTGGACTTTCCTCAGGATCAATAAATGAATACTGATGCAAAAACTCTAAAGATATACACATACATAATTACATAATTAACAAGAAAAGTTAATAAGGTGAGGTGATCTGACTTACCCCAGGTGAAGTGTGTTGCTGACAGCGTTCTGCTGAATGACGGGCGCATGCGGAACAGAGTGACTCCACCCCTCATGTGACGTCATCACGTATAGATGTGATGATGGTCTGCACGTTCCTACAGCAACGTGTGTAAACAAAGAATGCGTGCTGAAATGATCTAGCGATAAAGATATTGACAACTCTTTGAGTATAATGAGTGCATGAGAGTGATAAGTCTTAAATAGATGAATGTAGAATATGGATGAATGAAGCAACAATACATTTCTTACATAGTGAACCTATTAAAAACACCTAATAATAGTGCTAAATAGTAACTTCCTGAAGAGTGAATTGTCACTATATCTAAAGTGACTCTTACGATACTTAAAGTGACAGTGCATATAAAATAATATGTGTAAAGTGCTGATGGTGCTAAAAAGTGCTAAAAAGTGCCAAAGATGATGTAAAAGTTCAAGTTCAAAAACTATTATCTCATATATAGCTAAATATGATTCACTTGTTAAAAATACTGTATCAAATACTTGATGAACCAAGATTATATAACAGTAAATATACCAACTTAATAATAACCAAGTCACATATTAATGGGAGAAATTGCATAAATTACTGACAATTTTACTTTTTGGTTTTAACTATTGAATATTCATTTTTTAGGAAACTGGATGTAACAATGTTAATTTCCTTCTCAATATAACATATTCTTGATTTATGTCAAAAACCATTAATAAAACAGTTATGGCTATTCAATTACTATAGTACTTAAAGTGATACTCCCCAATGTGACTTGGCAAAATATGTTAGGGCAAATTGGGTCCATCATATATCTTTATTGATGAAAGCTGTTTAAGTCTTTAAATTAATAATACACTGCATTTTTGGATTAATTACACACATTGTTTACATGTATGCACTTACATGTTGAATCATTATTTTTTTTAAATAGTTTTTCATCTATTTCATTCATTTTTCTTTTTACTACTATATTTTCACCCTGCTGAGTTATTTTTTCTAAGTCACTCATTTCCTTTTTCGATCCGCAGTGGTTCCCATAGTGATTTGTACAAACGTTGCTACGGCAACTACGTGTTTGTTGCATCATCACTCAAGGACCGCAGGTCAGCGTGAGGACACTCTGTTGGGTGCACATGCGCAGTGTTCAGCGGTGAACGCCGGAGATTATACACTGCACCTGGGGTAAGTCACGTAATTATAATGTACATTGCTATATATTGGAGGTTGTTAGAACTTGTTGTTATGTCACTTGATCCTGAGGAAGGTCCCTGCGAGGACCGAAACGTTGATCTGTTATTTGAAGAAATAAAACACCATTGAATTCAAAAGACCGTGAGTGCAACCTACATTTCCAATTTTTATATATATATATATATAAACAAAATAATACTTTAGGCACTCACCCCTGAATGGTGTATGAATATATCTTGCCTTCGGTGCTTCCGGCGTCCCATATATATCCAACAATAAAGTGGAGCACTCAGAAGGACTTCGTAGTAGTGAATTTATTAATAAAAAAGTAGTTTTACATCAGCATGTAAGTCCTGTGATTCGACGTTTCGACCCCTCAGGGTCTTTTTCAAGAACAGTTTACAAGTGAACTAAGCATGTATTATATACAAATGAAAAGGGTGCACTCACCAATCTCATGTGTGTAGCCGCCCATTCAAACCCGGAAGTGTCACGGAAACAAACATATTTGAGATTGATGTTGCCTTATGTTTTTAATCTCTTTTGTTTGGCACTATATTCCCTGGACACTTTTTGCACTTTATTTGGCACTTTCGGCACTTCGGTCACATGTCTCATATTGATACACATTCATCACACGAGATCCTCTTATTTAAGATTTATTTTTCACTTAGGGATCTCTTCCCTAGCGATCATGCAATTTCCACTTGTAAAAACACGTTGCCAAGGCTGGTTGCAAGTACACATTAACATAACATATTGTTTACAAAATATTACCTAGCAACGACGCTATAATTACGTCACACGCACTGACGCACGCTAAGGAAACCACGTGGGTCTGTTTCCGTGACACTTCCGGGTTTGAATGGGCGGCTACACACACGAGATTGGTGAGTGCACCCTTTTCATTTGTATATAATACATGCTTAGTTCACTTGTAAACTGTTCTTGAAAAAGACCCTGAGGGGTCGAAACGTCGAATCACAGGACTTACATGCTGATGTAAAACTACTTTTTTATTAATAAATTCACTACTACGAAGTCCTTCTGAGTGCTCCACTTTATTGTTGGATATATATATATATATATATATATATATATAAATATATATATATATATATATATATATATATATATATATTTATATGCGTGTGTAATTTAATTATAAGTGTATTTTTATATTAATATATGTATATATATATATATATATATATATATATATATATATATATATATATATATATATATTTAAAAATACACTTAGTTTGACATTATGTATATGATATATATACATATTATATAGAGATATAATACATGTGTGTGTGTGTGTATATATATATATATATATATACATATACATATATATATATATATATATATATATATATATATATATTACACTGATTGCTTTTTTTAAACTCCCCCTGCAAGCAGATACACAGGCACCTATTGCGGCCATGTGACCACTTTGTAAGAGTGATCACGTGGCTGCAGGGTCCTAATTCGCCGCGGAGAGACTGTCTGGACAGACAGGCAGTCCCTCCGGACTGGGAGCAATGCCGATCTCCGCCAGGGGAACGGCAGTGATCAGGTAAGTACTCAATACAATTATAATGTTTCAGGACCGTCACCGGTCCTCAAGGGAATGTTTCCAGTGACGGTCCTGAACCGTCATCAGTCCTTAAGGGTTTAGGGCAAAAAGACCCACAAACAAATAACAAATGAAGACAGCTGCAGTAAAAGCTTGGCAAAGCTTCACAAAGAAGAAAACCCAGCGTTTGGTGATTTCCATGCAGTCCTTGCTTGCAAAGGATTCTCAACAAAGCATTACAAATGTACATTTAATTTATGATTATTATGATTATCAATTTTCCCCACAAAATAAGGGGACTGTGTATGAATATGGTTGCAATTTCTAAATTTTTCATTAAATTTATATACTATAAATTTATAATATATATATATCAATAGGTGTGTGTGTATTATATATATATATACATATATATATATAAATATATATATATATATATATATATACATATATAAACAGTTGAAGATTGTAAAATATATTTATCACAACCTTCAAAGAGCTTACCCCCTCATTATTATCTTATGACCTATTATCTTATGTCTATTTCTTAAATGTAATATTACAATGTGCATGTAACAGATATATAACATTTTTATTGTATGCTCTGTAGCATCTTGTTAAAAATTACACAATGTCTGTTTTACTATCCTGTTTTAAACCTCAGGTGTATCTATATCCTTTAATGCATGCATTTTAAAGAAATCTTCATTTGTATGAACATTTTGAGTCATGCATTATTGCCCATGAGATCTTATTAGAGATCTTATTAGTGTTCTCTTTTTCTTTTCTTGCTGATTGGTCAGATTATTTAATCTTTGGTATAATATATTGCTTGCAGAAGACCATATGTGCCTAATTTGTGCTCTGTGAGTGATTTGTAAAGACACTTGCTATTTTTATTGTGTCTTAAATCAACTTGTGATGAGATGTTTGCTGATCATTCATTCTTCATCTGGAACTGTGCTGCTGAATAGAAAATCATAATACAACATTTGTAAATTTCAGAGAATCCAGTAACCCAACTTTATCTTGATCTCTGTTTTTATACTTGGTCATAAGCAGTACCTGCCTTCATTCAGTAAGTGATTTGGCAAGGTTCAAATTAAATGAACATCAATGATTAAGACATCAATGCAAATAACTGCATTTTCAATGTTAAGAGAGATGTAAATATCATAAGTGATTATTTCATACAGTAGTGCTTTATCCTATAGAGATGATTTTGTTGAATAGGTTAAACATCAATATGTTTTTTTTATAGATGACAAAGATAACAATATTATTTTGGTTTCCAATTCAATATTTTAAATTAGGTAAAGAGTGATTGTTGTCCAATGTCAGGATAGATTCAGGATTAGAGATGTCCCGAATAGTTCGCCGGGAACTGTTCGCCGGCGAACATAGCTTGTTTGCGGTCGCTGCGGCGGGCGAACATATGTGATGTTCAGTCCGCCCCCTATTCGTCATGGAGGTGGGAGGGTCTGGGAGGGAGGGTCTGCTGCTGATTGTCTGGAATGTGTCTGCTGACTGTGAGGTACAGGGTCAAAATTTACTCAATGATGACGAATAGGGGGCGGACCGAACATCGCATATGTTCGCATATGTTCCCGGCGAACTGTTTGGGACATCTCTATTCAGGATATATCTATGTAAAAAAGAAAAGCAGTAATAGCAAGCAATGGACAAATGTTTTTCATAAGGTAAAATGAATGAGTAGAAAAAATATAGCTCTTCCAAAGAATAGCAATGCATTTCTAAAATATGTATCATGTTTGTCCATATTCTCTTCTTTCTTTAGTTGATAATTTAGTGTGTTATTTGTAATCGATTCACTTGAATCCTAATACACATATCTTTTATGGCTGAGTAAAACTTAAAGTAGCTTTATCACATCCTGGGGTTTATGCATATTTTACAAAGAACCCAAATTGTGACTTCACTGCTTGGTGATCCAGGGGTGTAAAAGAAGGTCAGTTTATTTCTCTGAAACTGTCACTTGCCATGACCTTGTGATGAATCCTTTATACCTTCTCGTGCTTCATCTGTAAGGAGCTTACATTAGTGCGGTACTCTGGTGCATGAGCAAGTATATTATCAAATTAAAACACATTCTACTAAATACTCATTTCTTCAGTTCATGCAAACAAGATGCTATACTGATACATATGCAAATTGTGCTACAAAAGACTTGCACCAAACATGAGAAAAAGTTGAAAGCAATTTCATTGTTTGTAATGTAAGCAACATTGCATGACCAGATGGTATTCACCCTTGAGTACATAGTGAGATATGTGTGATAATATCTGTATTACTGTTTCTAATATTTTGAGATTCTTTTCTTTCTGAAATCATATAAAATGATCAGAGGTTGCAACCATATTTAGAAGGTATCAATATGTTTGCATATATATTATAGACCTAAATGAATAAGATCTGTGGTCAGGAAATTATTTGAACATTTATTAAGGTCAATAAAAATTATTATAGCTCTGTAATTTTGCAGGTTTTGTCTTTATATTAATCCCGTATTTGTTCATCTATTTCTCCTTGTTTTTATTTTTGTTTGAATGTCACTACAAAATTATCTTTCATGATTTCTGGCAATGGATCGAGTTTAACACCATGCATATCAAAAACGGAGGCTGCTATGAAATAAAACTAAAATAAAATTGCAAAGTGTCATTCACAAGATACTTGACAGGGACTCTTATAAAGTTCAATGTAATATATCAGATTAAATAGGAACAATGTGATGACAAAAAAATGCTGATTTTATATGAATAAATTGCCAGGAGATGTGAAGTATTAATGGGAAAAATAAAAGAATAAGGTAGGATATAGGCCCCAATTTAATATGTTTTGGTATGGTTTTAAAATGATCACAATTTGTTAGAAAAACTTTTTAAATAATTTATCTACAAAAATTACAATAGACTTTAACCTCTTAAGGACGGAGTCAGTTGTACAAGTTGTTATCAAAACAAAACGTAAACAAAACCTGGAATTTGCGCTATATGTCTGTTCAACTATAATTCAACTCTTTCATATTAAGTACACCCACATTTATTTTATATAATTTTGTTCAGGAGAAACAGGGCTTTCATTTCATATCAAATATTTATACATGAAGCATAACAAATAAAATTTCAAAAACTTTAAGAAATTAAGTAATTTTGATATTTTTCAAGTTCTGCATGGCATTTTAACTGTTAATATCATAATACTGTTAGTTTTTACTGCAATAAATTACACATATTTGTATTCTGCAATGTCTCACAAGTACAAAAGTTACCCACTATGTACAGGTTTTATGGTGTTTTGGAGAGTTACAGGGTCAAATATAGGGCTTTCCCCTTTTTCATTTTAACACATTGAAATTTGCCAGGGTGGTTTGCTCGGCCTATGTTGCTTTGGGACTGTATGGCAGTCCAGGAATGAAAATTAACCCCACCATGGCATACCATTTGTAAAAGTAAACAACCCGGGGGTATTCAAAATGGGGTATGTCCAGTCATTTGTAGTAGCCACTTGGTCACAAACCCTGGCCAAGGTTAGTGTTCATATTATTTCTTTTGCATTTTTCACACAAAGACTGCATTTTCATTGATTATATAATCGTTGCTATACATTTTACTGCAATAAAACACTCATATTTGTGTTCAGTGATGTCTCATGAGTACAACAGGTGGAGTTTTGAAGTTATGGAGTTTTGCAAAGTTAAAAGGTCAAATATAGGCCTTGCCCATTTAACTTTTTACACATTCAAATTTTCCAAATAGGTTTTGGTGCCGTTGAGACTGTGCGGCAGTCCAGGAATGAGGTTTACCCTCATCACGGCATACCATTCACAAAACTAGACAATCCAGGGTATTCAGAATGGTCTATGTCCAGTCATTTGTAGTAGCCAAAGTCAGTCATTTTTTTTTTTTTGCATTTTTCACACAAAAACTGCTTTTTCACTAATGATATCACCATCATTACAAGTTTTACTGTATTAAAACACCCATATTTGTATTCATCAAAGTCTTACGAGTACAACAGTACCCCACATGTACAGGTTTTATAGTGTTATGGAAAGTTATAGGGGTAAATATAGGGCTTGTAAATTAAATTAAATGGACTCTCTGCCTGGTTTGTTAGGCAGGTCGTTGAACTATAATTAATTTAAATTAATAATTATGTAAATATAGTGGATACATATACACATTGAATATATAAATATATATACATACACGTTCGTACGTACGTACATACACACATATATATTTTATAATTTTTATATAAATATATATTTATAATTATAAGTGTATTTTGATATATATACATATAATGTATATCAAGATATGCTTATGACATTACATTAAAAAAATATATATTTTGTAATATATGTATAATATGTTATAAATTAACTAAAACAACTGATTAGCATATTATACATATATAATACATATTTCATTTAATTTTAAGTGTATTTTGATATTAATATGTATAATATGTTAATAAGGGGTTTTAATTAACTTATAATGTATTATACATGTATAATGTATTGTTTGACTGTGTGTGTTTAACTTTTATTTTCATTTCAGACACCAGGGGGAAAGCCTGAACACTCAGGTAGTCACCCTGCAGGCAATCTATGTGATTTGCGACATCTGCTGTGATCACATGGCCCTGGAGGGCTGAGAAGGAAGCAGGGGGACTACCTTTCTCCTGAGGCAGTCCCCCCGGACCGGGATCATATTGCCAAGTCTGTATTGCCATATATCTATATGGCATTTAGAGTCTGCTCAATTCCTGTTCAGGTTTCAGCATGTAAAGAATCAGTTAACATGATTAGATTTCTGTCTGGATTTTATAACAACTAATATAGAGATGTAGGAGATTTTACAGGAATGAATTCAGGAATTAATTCACTAATTATACCTCCACACATGCATACATATCAAAAAAGAAAAAAGTAAAAATAAGAAATAAAATTAGTTCAGTGTTGGGTATTTGAACACACATATTTACATAGTATTAGAATATCTTTTTTGTGTTGTATCATGCACTGAAAAGATAAACTCATCTGCTAATTAAGAATCTGTTTAATATTCATTTAAAATTGTATTTAAGATCAACTCTCCCTTTTTTAATGAGCTCTGTGGTGAAAGTGACCTTGCCACTTGTACTTGGAGGGGACTGCTTGCCAGCCTCCTGCCCACAGACTATAGGCCCTGCAGGGAAACCTGTGAAAGACTACCGAACTTGACCGACTGTTAGCACTGATTTCCCTGGAACTGTTTTGGGCATAGGACCATGTGCCTGGTCGGTCAAAACTATTAATTCCAGGGAATTCCAGAACCCCTAAACCGATCAGATTTTTGGATATGTTGTTCACCCAGATCGGGCTATCAGGGGATGTAACTTTTATGGGGTTTTATGTGTTTTTAAGGTACTTTTTGGGGGTTTCATAAAATTTTATGTTTTTCTGTGCTTTGAGATAATTGGGTTAGATTAGTACAGTTCCTGATTCTATTATCTCTCAAGCACAAAGGACGGATTCTATTGTTTGTGTATGGGAGTGTCTCACTGTATGACTCTGGTTGTATTGGTCTATTCACTTTGTGTCCCTGTACCCTTGTTGGGAAACTTGCATAAAAGGCCAGTGTGCCTCCATTAAAACTCTATTCCTGCTTACCCTCAACATAGAGTCTCAACTCATGTGTGAGGGAAACAGCTGTATCTACCCTGGGGATTGCTATATCACTATACTCCCCAGCAATTATAATCACTAGCTCTTATAAGAGCTGTTCCTGCTATGCTCTCTGGGAGTAGGAGAGATCTGCCCACTGGAAGCTGGATCCTGGTCTTGGGTCCATGGTGGGTGAAGGCATGTGAGACCCCAGCGCAGCTGCATCCCTGGAAGTGGGGTCTGCAGTGCTTATGGTGTCTGGTGGAGTGCTGGAATTCCTCGGTTAGCACTAGGAGCATCGATTGCCAGAGGCACTCGGTCGGAGTGCCAGGCGGTCCGTCACCAGTTCTTAATACTACATGCAAGGACAAGTGAAGTCTGAAATGCCTAAGTATTTTATTACTGATTGTAACCCTGATTGCTGGTTCTGGATATGTTATTATTATTATGATATTTATAGAGCACTGTCAAGTTCCGTAGCGCTTTACAATGGGTGGACAAACAGACATGTAGTTGTAACCAGACAAGTTGGACACACAGGAACAGAGGGGTTGAGGGCCCTGCTCAATGAGCTTACATGCTAGAGGGAGTGGGGTAAAAATGACACAAAAAGGTAAGGATAGTATTAGACTAGTGACAGTTGCAGAAGAGGAATCAGTTGGGAGCTATTAACAGTTTAATTGATACGCTTTTATGAAGAAGTGGGTTTTAAACATTTTTTTGAAGGAGTGGAGACTGGGTGAGCATCTAACGGAGGAGGGAAGTGAGTTCCACAGGAATGGTGCAGCCCTCGAGAAGTCTTGAAGGCGAGCATCAGAGGTGGGAGTACGGGCAGAAGATAGACGTAAGTCTTCAGCAGATCGTAAGGGCCTAGACGGGACATACTTGTGTATAAGGGAGGATAGATAGGTGGGAGCAGCATTATGTAGAGATTTGAAAGCAAGAACCAGAATTTTAAATTGAGCTCTATATTTTATAGGAAGCCAATGTAGGGACTGACAGAAGGGTGAGGCATGAAAGGTGCGGGCGGACAGGAAGATGAGCCTCGCCGCCGCATTCATTATGGACTGTAACGGCGCAAGTTGGGAGCATGTAAGACCACTGAGAAGCGGATTACAGTAGTCAAGGCGAGAAAGGACAGTGGAATGGACCAACATCTTAGTCGCATCTGGCGTTAAGTAGGGGCGGATGCGCACAATGTTTTTGAGATGGAAATGACAGTATTTGGCGATAGATTGAACATGAGGCTTGAAGGAGAGGTCGGAGTCAAAGAGAACACCTAGGCAGCGAGCCTGCATGGTGAAGCTGATGGTAGCACTGTTGACTTGGAGGGAGGGAGACACAGGAGTAACAACACTTGAGGGAGGAAAGACCAGAATTTCAGTTTTTGTCAAGTTTAGTTTAAGGAAGTGGGCAGCCATTCAGTTAGAAATAGCAGAGAGGCAGTCAGAGACACTAGTCAAGAGGGACGGGGAGAGATCAGGAGAGGACAGGTAGATTTGCGTGTCATCTGGATAGAAATGATATTGGAAGCCAAAGGAGCTAATGAGTTTACCAAGGGAGGCAGTATAGATGGAGAGCAGTAGGGGACCAAGGACTGAACCTTGGGGGACAACAACAGAGAGGAGTTGGGGAGAAGAAGCAGAGCCAGAGAAAGAAACACTGAAAGAGCGCTGGGAGAGGTAGGAGGAGCACAAAGAGAGAGCAATATCTTGTAGACCGATATTGCAGAGGATGAGAAGAAGCTGTTGATGATCAACAGTGTCAAAAGCCGCAGACAGGTCAAGGAGAATTAGGATAGAGTAGTGACCATGAGATTTTGCAGCGTGTAGATCATTGGATACTTTGGTCAGTCCATTTCCACAGAGTGCTTAGCGCTCGGACATATGTAAGACATAAGTCGTCTTTTCAATATTTAACACCAGCTGAGAGCTTACTTTCAGAATCATTGTGGATCTGGTTTATTTACACAGTGTCTTTTTTGGGATTGAAGCATTAATGTTTGGAATGCCCAAGGAATTTTAACATTCATCTGGCACTCTAGTTATAAGGTGTATAACATTACACAAAAAATACACGAAAAATACATACAGCTCTCTGGGAATCTATTCAATAACAAAATTGGATATAGAACACAACCATCCACTAAGACTTTAGTGAAGGAGATTTCATCTACAGCATTTGAAATGGTTCTTTACAGTTCAACAAACTTATGGAATATACAACCTATAAAGATTTTTTTTCTACAAAACCTATAAGTCTCCTGTATGAAGTTCAATTGTAAAATAGTTTATGGATTTTTAGTCTTCTTTTAAATCAACAGCTGAATAATAGCAAAAACGTTTCAACGTGCTATTCGTAAGTCTATTCTATAAATTAATTATGTTATCATGTAAAAATGTAAATATGTATCTTTGTCCATTATGTTATATTATGTTCAAAGCTCTAATGAAGACTTTTAAAATTACACTAGATTTATACTATTATACAAGTGCAGCTAATATATAATGTTTAAGGGAAGCTCAGAGGAATAGTTTTTATGCCACAAAAATGGTGAATATTTTTACAGCATATCTAGCAAAGAATACATAGTACTGAAATAAATTGTAACTGATCGTACACTTTTATGGATACACAAGAAAATCTAGAGATACTTTTATACAGCAGCTCAGAGGAACTTTTTTTTACTGCCACAGAAAGTGGTGAATAATTCTTACCATATCTCTAGTGAAACATATAGAATTTTAGCAAAATGTCTATGACTATATTGTTGTATGACTCCTTAAATGTACCAAGTATTTTTGTAAATACTTCCAATCATACCTGTGTTTGAATTATAACTGGAAAACAAAATAATTAAATACCAAACGGACAATTTGTATAATCAAATGTAAAATCAATCAGTATTACTATATAACATAATATGTTTATGAATATTGTAAAGCATTGCAGAATTAGTTGGCACTATATAATTACCAATCATAATAATAATAATAATGATAATGAAAAAACTGTGAAAAAGGAGCTGTGATTTGCTGCTTTATGCAACACAATAATCTTAATATGTGAACACACATTTAGTTATCTATGCATTTTTTTTAAACAATATAACAAATATTGAATAGTGCAATAAAATAGTATAAATCAAGCACTTCAAAATGTATTATAAATCACATGTATTGTGAAAAGTGTTTACTATAAATGGGACTTAATTTTGATATTGGCTTTCTTGTTACTTGACAAACAAATTGTTGAGTATTTTCATTCTATCATTTTGTGATATGAAATAAATGAGATTTAGCTTTTGGCATGTGAATAAGGCAAAACCTAATATTTGCTTTGGATAAGTAGGCCAAACGGATATTGATTTCCCTATACTCTGAATATTTAAGAATGCTTTGATTTTTAAGTTTAGTTGCCTTAATTAGGGATGGATAACGAGACACATTTTATGCTCTGGGAAATTAAGATTTAATGTTTACTAATAATACATACTGAAATCGAATGGTACATTTTGTATAGCTATATCACAAGCAATGATACAATTTATCCAGGAGCTTTTACAATAAAAAGAAGAGGATGCCTTATAGTTACACAATAAAATTCTAATTTCTAAAAATGAGGAAATTCTTAAAATGCAAATGTGTGTACTCAGGCAGACAAAGTTATACTCAGTATAAAATCACAGCATTATGTTTCATAGCAGCAAATAGTCCAAGTATAAATATAAAAGTCCCAAATTGGATGAATAATATATACCAGTCTTTTAGAGTGTGTATCATAAACCACCTTTGATCTGCTGGATGAAATAGCAAGATCAACTGGGGTATTTATGAATTTATATACTTTCAATACAAGAAAGATCGAGTGCAAAAGTAGAAAATTAGTGATAATTCAAAAAAATATAGATCCAAAATGTCAGTAAATAAACCAAAACATAAAAATGTAAATGGAAATAAAATAAGGGCTAATTAGTATTGCTGACTAACAGCCAAAATGCTTAGTCTCTCACCGAAAAAAATCTGGGCTGACAGCCTGAGAGTGATAATTGTGGCTGTAGCAATCAAAGATAAAAAATATATTGTGTTAAAGTCGTGACAGGATCCGTGTATAATCCGTGTAATGCCAATAAAAGATAAAAACTTGTAGGTGAAAAATAGAGTGTTATTTTATTTGATTAAAAAAGGTAAATCATCTAAATATAGGTGAATAAAATATTATAGAACTGCTCCAAAAAAGAAGAAAGCAAAATTGGCTAAATAACCTGACCGATGATACTGGATGGCTGTGGATCACAACACAAGCAACACAAGCAATATTATACGTGTTTTTAATTTAAACTTAAATACAAATTTTACTGGCATGTAAGATTACGTAGTGCTAAAGTTTTAAAGCTTTAAAGGTGCTTCATATTTATTTTCAATAATTTTGTAACAAATGTAAAACATATTTTACATTTCTGTTTTATCTGTCTATTGTTTTACTTTGAAGGCACAGCTATGTATTTCTATTGATTAAACTATCCTTGCACCTTTGCATTTTAAAATGTTTTGTTTTTTTATCTGATCTCACATCACTTTCAGCTATAACACTTACCACGCAAAATCTAAACAACACACAGTCATCTCACATGCACAAAACAAACACTACAGATAGACATGCAGCCACCATACACAGCTACAACACGGATGCAGCCAGTCTTACAAAGTCACAAAGGAGGTCACACATATCTACAACACTTGAAGCCACCATTCACATATAGAACATATGTTGTCAGTGCCCCACACACATTCTTTTCAAGGAACACTACAAGCACCATAACCACTATAAATGCATCCAGAAGCTTCTGCCACTAGCTAGGTCCGCCCATCAAGGGTTCTTTGAGAAATCAGCATGCACTCCTAGCCAACATGTACAGCAGAGTTTAGCTCAAGGAAGCTAATGGAAACTCCTCGGAAGAGTTTCAGGCACCAGTAATAGTAGTGGAGGGTTCCCAATGGAAACCAGATAAGTTGTCAAATCATTCTTAAATGGCTTGGTTATTTACAATGGAAGGGCACCAGGGCACTTCTGGCACCATATGCACAAAGTGTTATAGTAGTTATGGTGTTTTGAGTGTTCCTTCAATACATATTCACCTTATATAAAATTAAAAAGTAACAAAGGAAATACGTGTTATAAAAATACAAGTAAAATGTTTTATTATGGATAACAGGACATATGGGAAGGAACAAAAGCAACCACTTACATATTTGTACAAAACTAAAATGCTTAAAAAATCTCTATTCCTTTCATGTTTTTCTACCCTTTTATTTCCTGTTCAAACTGCGAGTGGAGTTGTCCTGATTCCGAAAATAAAGCAAGATAATTTCCATAGTTTCAAATACAAGGTGAAGTTTTGGATACATATATGGTATATGATGGTGGCTTATGTTTGTGACTGCTCAGATAATCAAGTATTGTGTTTTCTACTTTATCAAAATTTTAAACAATTTAAACCCATTAGCGACCAATGATGGAATGATTCAACCATGCTGTATTTCACCAGCAGGTTCTTGCCTGCTGATAACTGAAAACCCCTGGTATCATTTTATACGTGGGGCTCCCCACAGTCAGCTGGCACCAGAATTAGTGGCCCCATACTGGCCGACGGTCTGTTTGCATCTCTCAGTGAGCACTAAAAATAGGCATTTAAATAGGGTTTTAATTCCCCATTGCTACAGCATGATTGAATGCCTGTTCACCAGAAATCCCCGATATCAGTTTATACCTGGGGCTCCCATCTGTAATCTGGGGACATTTTTAGTGGCCCCAAGCTGACAAAGGAGCTTCATGCAGCTCTTAAAGTAAGTGTGGCACGCAGCATGTTTAATGGGTATTTAAAACCCTATGAATTGCAATTTATGTGTGAGCAAGGTTAAATCCCTGCTTAAACCAGGGAGTCCCACATATCAATCAATACCTGGGCTTCCCTCTGCTAATAAAAGCCATTTCAGTGTCCCCAGATAAATTGATGTTTGCAGCACTGAAAGGCAGCCCTTTAAAATAATTGAGAATGTCATGGCTAAGCAGTCAGACTCAGACATGGTGATTCTCTCTGTGCAGTTGGTATTTTGGAGACCCACGGTGCCTGAACAGACCCTGGAAGGTCCCCCTCCATGTCTCAATACCATCTTGATTGGTGCTGAGCTTTGCCAGGTGTTGGCATACTATTTTCATTTTAACAGTATCTGTCATACTGAAATAGTCAGTAGATGGCAGAAATATACCACTCTCTGTTTTAGTTTCAAATTATCTTTGTTAGTAATAGTACTGATATTAACAGGGGAAACCCTTAGGATTAGAAGTAGATTAAGGATTAAGATTTTTTTTAAAAAGATTACGATCTGGTTTAGAATGAGTATTTGGTTTAATATTAGATTTATAATTAGGATTAGGTTTTAGAATTTATTTTATGATTAGGTTTTAGCTTATGGTTCAGATCAGCAAGGAAATTCCTCTGCACTATTGCTAGGGCTTGAATTTAGATTAGAATGAAGTCTAGGATTGAGGTTTGGTATAGGATTTGGGTATGGGTTATACATATGGGGTATTGGGGTATTGTTGCATTTAGGACATGTTGCTGTCAGTTAAGATTAATTTTATTACAATGGCACACATGATATTTTAAAATAAAAATATCTAAACATCTAAAATATTAAATAAGAATACCACAAATATTGAAAAAATAATGGTGAAAATAATAGCACCTCAATGAAGCTTACATTACATCATGTGAGTTTCCCCATGGTGTCTATTTGCAAATGGTATGCATTTATAGTGTAGTTTAAAGGGATAATAAAGGCATCAAAACAACTTTTGCTTAATGAAGCAGCCTTGATGTAAATATCATGCCCCTGCAGTCTCACAGTTTCATTTTTTTAAATCAATTTTGTTTTTATTTGTACTGCCCTAGCCAAGCCTCCCTTGCCTGTGACTGACAAAGCCAGCATGAAAATACGGTTTCATTTTGATCAGAGGCTAACTTGCTTTAGAATTTCTAATCTTCTGCTTTGTGCACTGGACTTTAATAGCATACCGAGTTGTATAAATAAAGTTATAGAACTCCTAAACGGCAAGGAATTGCTAAGTAAGACTGCAGGGGAATGGTATATACACCAAAACAGGTTCATTAAGCTAAAGTCGGTTTGGTATCTATAGTATCCCTTTAGTTATGTAAGTTACCAAAATGCCCAAAAATGCACAAAAGACTCATCTTCAATTTGCCTTTTTTTAATTAATAATGCACTGAGTAGATTATAAATCCAGCCCTGTATGTTCACAATAACTTGACAAGGGTAAGCAAAGTGACTCACCCTGTACTAAGTAGATATGGCTCAATTTCGTCATTTCTATTACAGACACACATATCAAGTTTTCAAAATAAACCTCTATATTGCAATGCGCAAGTAACACAAAACATAAAATAATACCATTAACGTTTAAAGATATTGATGCTAAAATTCCTGTATCATAAGTCTCAATATATACCATATGACATACCTTGTGGTGTCTACTTTTACAAATGGTAGTCCTTTGTGTGATAATTGTATCAGTCAATTTGCTATAATGCCCCAAAATGAGATATAGGCCCATCAAACCTATCTGTGATAAACCACCCTGAAAACCCTGGGATTTCCCTTTCCCCAGTTATTTTCCCTGCATTTGTTAGTTTGGTCTACTGAACACTGACCACACCCCTGGCTGATTAACTTCAAAGTAACCACAAAGTTAAGTGCTCTCCCTTGGCAGCCGCCATTCGTATAACTGAACAACACGAACAACACGTGCGCTGGAAAACGGCCATCTTATCTCCCGAAAGCAGGCAGCGGGATGTAATCATTGAATGTCTAGCACTTTTCTTCTAGAACAATTTTGGGCAACTGCCACATGTGCCTACGGTGGCATTTGGCTATATTTGTGGGATCTGATCGCTATTTGGACATTTTGGGCTCTCAGATCCAGGCTATCCAGGGATATAGGACATGTGGGGGTCCCTAGTGATATTGTTTATGTTTTGGGGTGTTTTATGGTTTGTGCATTATTCCTCTAGTGTCTGGGAGATAATTAGATTAAGCAAGTACACTCAATTATCTGCCAGAAAACAGAGACGCCTGGGCGTGTCTGACTCATGTTTTTGCTGGAGACCCCCTGATGGGGGTCTATGTATAAAAGTGGGCCATCTGGCCATAATAAAGCATTTTAGTTGTACCCTTCATTAAGTCTCGACTGATGTTTGGGTATGCGAACGACAAAACAAGTAATAAAACCAAACACAGTATAAAAACACTAACGTGTTTTACCCAAAAATAGAGTTTTTTCAAAGTGTTTAAATAGCACACAAATTAAATAAAATGGTCAGATGATGTCATCAGCCATGTGACAAAAAATCATTTTACATAAGTTTAATTCAAAATCTGTATAATTTGTAATTTGCAATAAGAGTGAAAGGAGAGGTAAACATTATAGTACCTATGATAAAATAACATAAAAAGGAAAATGCTTTATTAAAATGTAAAAAGAAGTAAAATGATAGCTTTAAGTGGGGCACCAAGATGTCCGCCGCTTTAGTTAAAAGGAGAGTAATATGGCCGCAGCCAGCATAAACATATTGGTCGGCATAAGAAAATAGTAAAATTAACTCAGGAGAGTGTGGTGTGGAAGGGGGGAGAGTGGAGGAAACCACCTCCCACCTAAATCAAGCATAATTTGAGGAGTATAAAGCCGGATGGTACACCTAATGAGGTGCACAAACATGGCATCGCGGACTGCACCATGTGATTGGCGTGGACCGCAACGTCATAATGAGATAGGTTGGCTGAGGTGGGGAGACCGAGAAGGAGGAGTGAGAGAGCAATAGGGAGAATCCATCCTTTATGGATTCATAATAAAAGAAGAATCACTGAAAACCCTGAGTGCTGCTATTTTGTGGTTATAGATGGAATATGTTGCTGAGCATCGGGTAATATAAATTTTAGATATATGATTTTTAAGTTAAAATTTTAAATGAAAGCTTAAAATGTAGTAAATATTGCATGAAATTATTTAATTAAGAATTTTTTTATTTTTGACAGAACAGAGTATAGAAATATATTGCAATTCTTCAGAATTTTGTGAACACATACACGTCAGCATATTGTAATATACCTAATTTCTGTTAGAAATAAATATATTTTGAAAACTGAATGGAGGACAAGAAAAATAAAGACCAAATAATAACTGAATGTAGAAGAAAATATCACTGGCATGTCTCATATTTAATTAGAATAGTCTTGCAAGTTATGCATGCAATGTTTCCATGTAATTTACACTGACTCTCAAAAACATCACAAGAAGAATACAATTAAATCACTTTCCACATTTTCTTGTAATATGCTACTGAGATGTTTGTAACATGTGTTCAATCAAAGATCTATACTTTTTTATTTTCTTGTCGCACTAGGTAAATAGTTTGAACATACCTATTGTGTCCATGATTTTAACTAATTATTGATATACTTTCCCTCCCCCCCTCTGCCCCTTTTAACAACATAACAATAAAAGTGAAGTTTTAGATATATTAATATCTCATCATTATCTTGTTTGGTCAGGGATTCCTCTTTAAAAATATATTCAGTTTATGTCCCCCTTCTATTCTTACATTTATCAGGAAGGGGGGAGGGGGGAGGGGGTTGTGTTGCCAGCCCTGGTGGTCCTGTGGGAAATCCCTGGTGGTCCATATGCTCATATCCAGGCACTCTGTTACATATGTACAGAACTGTCATTTGTCCATCTTTTGGACTTTATGTCCTTAAGCGTTCAGTCAATATTCTGCCACTCTATAATATGTGCATAGCATATATTGTTTGGTCCTCAATTGGCCTCTATGTTCTTATGGCATTAAGTCCATGTTTGGCCACTTTATTACAAATGTATAAACCCTGTTGTTCGTCCTTGTTCGGCCTCTGTGCTTTTCGATCCATATTTGGCCTCTATATTAAACATGTTTAATAATGTTGTTGGGCTCTCATTCTGCCTCAGTCAATTTTTTTACACAGCATTTCGCCCCATGTTCAGCCATACATAACAGACATATTAGATATTAATTGAAACATTCAGCCCTCATTCAGCCATTTTAAAGTTTTAAACATTTGCATTTACAGCCATTCGGCCAACATTAATAATTCTACGTTCAGTATGTTAATACTTACACAGCTAATGATTTCTTAAATTTTATTCTGCCCTTTATGTAGCAATGTTAATTATGCAGGCCATCATTTGGCCATATAAGGGTTTTATAAGGTTACATTTGGCCCTCAAGGCAACCTCTAAGAATTTTCATGTCTGCTTTCATTGCATCATGCCTCATCCTTGCTACATGTTACATTATTTTATATAGTCAAATCTGCAGCCAGATGGTCTGTTCTGTCGGCCCTAATTTAGATGAATGCATTTATTTGTCTTTTTTTTTTTTTAAATGAAGGATTTTTAATTCTTACAATATTAAAATAAACAAAAAACAATTAAATATATTCTAAGGAATACATAAAAACAAAACATAATAGAAAAAGATAATAAAACAAAAGAAAAATAAGGGTGAAAAACATACATCCATTTTGACAAATTGACATCATGTACATTATGAAGTACACTATAAAAAAGAGAACATTCTAGTATACTAGTACACAACACATAGCTAGAGCCTAGCTCCACAAAGTTCTGGGATTATAGTTGGGGCTTCAACTGTCACGGCTACTTGTATTGAATCTTTAACAAATCACAGAGAGGCCAACATTCCATACATAGTTAGAGCATATCTCAGCCATTGGAAATTAGCAGGCCTCACATAGAGAAATGCAAAGTTATGCACTTCGGGGTTAAGAATGCACAAGCAACTTACACACTAAATGGTAGTGAATTAGGGATAACCACACACAAGAAGGATTTGGGAATTGTTATAGATAACAAATTAGGCAGCAATATGCAATGTCAATCTGCAGTTGCTAAGGCCAGTAAGGTTTTGTCATGTATAAATAGGGGCATAAATTCTCGGGATGAAAATATAATTTTGCCTCTTTATAAATCGCTGGTAAGACCACACCTTGAATATGCTGTGCAATTTTGGACACCTGTTCTAAAGAAAGATATCATGGCACTAGAAAAAGTCCAGAGACAAGCTACAAAATTGATAAAAGGAATGGAGCATTTTAGTTATGAAGAAAGGTTAAAAAAATTAAATCTGTTTAGTTTGGTAAAACGGCGCCTGAAAGGGGATATGATAACTTTATACAAATATATTCGGGGCCAGTACAAACCTTTATCTGGAAATCGATTCATAAACAGGGCTATACATAGGACACGAGGTCACACATTTAGGCTGGAAGAAAGGAGATTTAATCTAAGGCAAAGAAAAGTTTTTTTTACAGTAAGAGCAATAAGGATATGGAATTCTCTGCCTGGAGAGGTGGTTTTGTCAGAGTCACTACAGATGTTTAAACTGCAATCGGATAAATACTTACAAAAACACAACATACAGGGTTATAATTTCTAATTAGTGGGGTAATAGCTGCTTGATCCAAGGAGACATCTGACTGCTATTTTGGGGTCAAGAAGGAATTTTTTCCTAGTTAGTGGCAAAATTGGATGCGCTTCAGACTAGGTTTTTTGCCTTCTTTTGGATCAACAGCAAAAACCTATGTGAGGAAGGCTGAACTTGATGGACGCAAATCTCTTTTCAGCTATGTAACCATGTAACTATGTAACCTTCTTCTGGTTTAGATCATTTCTTCGCCACTCAGCAGTAAATGAGTCATCAGATGATTTTTAGTAAGGTGCCAATATGTAGTAAAAACAAAGAGAATGTTACCTGCAATCTGGCCTAAATCCCTATGTACATTTAAACAAAATGGAGGCTCTTTAGTTTTTTTCCAATGGCCATTTGAATATAAACTCACCTGCCCCGTCAAGGCAAGCCCCAAAATGTGAGTTCTACTCTAGCAATTAAATTTGCTGATATCAGTCAAGAATCTCCAATGAGACAGGAAGGGTTTTTATAAACCCTTTCACATTTAACCCTTTAAAGGGCTTCTACACATACAATAAACTTTGCTGGTATCAGACAACGTGTAAACATCTCTAATGAGACATGAAGGGGTGTTTTAGAAACCCCTACATACAAATGTAATGGCTAGAGTAGGACTCACCTTTTGGGGCTTGCCTTGATGGGGCAAATGGCCATTGGAATGAAACTAAAGAGCCTCCATTTTGTTTAAATGTACTTAGGGATTTAGGCCAGAGCGCCGGTAACATTCTCTTTGTTTTACTATGTATTTTGAGCTGTTGGATACTAAGCTACTGCTGCTGTAAGCACGGTGCTTTATCTTTTTGAAGTTGCAAATATGTAAAAACTTAAATGCTGGTAGCTTCAGTTTTGCAGGTTGTTGGATGATACTATAATATTGTACATCTGATTGCATGTTTTTTCTTATCTGCTCTATCTGCTTTAGAGCACACACCAATTCCATGTGCCCAAATCTCATATTCTAAATTTAATGACTGATTCAATTTAAGCTTGATAACCTGATCGTAAAACAATGAAATATATGGAAAAGGAAAACATAAATCAAACAAACAAAAAGAAACAGGGGGAAGATATCCATCATTTATAAAATTGATAACATATGCTTTATGAAAAGCACTACATAGTGTCAAATAAAGTGTAAAAGTACTTTAGATGTACTGGTGATAAATAGTGTACAAACAGTTGCATATACAAACAGAGCAAGTAAGAGTAAAAGGAGAGGCACATAAACTACAATCCGGCAAACATTTTATCATCATGAGTATTTTCATTTGACATTATCCTCCCATATGTTCCAGTGGTAAGTTAATGATTCTGTTGTGTTTGATGGCAATTTGAGGTGCATCTCATAGCACTTATTCTCTAAGGCCAATAATACCTCTTTAACAGCAGGATTTACGTCAGACCTCCAATAATGTGGTATTACCATACTGGTCGTTATCAAGACATGGCCTTCCATTATCTTATCCACTTTGGTTTTCAGGAAATTACTTGAATAAACATAGTTCTGGAGTGAAAGTCACAACAGAAGGAGTAATATCCCTAATTATTGTTTGCACATTTTTCCAAAATAATTGTAAACGTGGACAATGCCACCACATATGGGAGTATGTTCCTGTTTACACACAGTGACACCAGCAAAGATTTGTAGAATTGGGGTATATTTTCTGGAGCCTGGATGGAGTCAGATACCACTGATATAAAACTTTATAGTGGTTCTCCAAATGAGCCGAACACTGGGTGATGCCTTTCAAATTTAAAGAAACAGCCATCCAGTCATCCAGAGACATTTCTCTCTGGAGATCCCTTTCCCATGCGACTATGTAATCCAGTTTGGTTTGGGGCCTAGCATTCATATAGGAATAACATAATGATATAGTATGTTTCTTTCTTGGTTTATAATTTTTTTCTTCTTGGGACTTCTTTAAATGAGTATATTTTTGGTCAAGTATTGGGACTTCGAATATCTTGCTTAATCTGGTAACTACAATCTTATATTTAGTGGTATCTGAATTTAGTAAATCATGTTTGTCAAATGGTAACAATAAATTATTTGAGAAAAAAATCATCCAGTTTATGTAGAGAAATCAACATAACCTCAGGAGTATCATATTTTAAAATTGACACTGACATGGCCCTGGACCACAAACCTGTTCCCTTTGTCTGCCTAAACATTATATACCAAGTCTTTAACGTTGACTTGGTTGTGGGAAGTATTTTCCTGATTTTAGGGCACAAATTATGAGGTAACCATACCAGTTCTTTAATCGAATATGGAAGTAACTTTTCTTTTTCAATTAATAACCACTGAGGTAGATCGGCAGTCAGATTAAACTTAACCCCTTAAGGACCAAACTTCTGGAATAAAAGGGAATCATGACATGTCACACATGTCATGTGTCCTTAAGGGGTTAAAGGCATTCGGCATTCGTTGCAAAATAATAACTTTGGAAATCAGGTACACCCAAACCACTATTAGCTCTTAGATGTTGCAGTATAGACAATTTGATCCTACTAGGTTTGCCTGACCAAATATACTTTATTATAGCCGAATTAGGTTTCTTCAAAAAGGACAGTCGGATGGACAGTGAGATGGCTCCAGCTCCCTCCATCTGTCCATCTCTTTCTGTAGTTCTGACCAGACTTTTGACAAGTTACACACATGCAAGTTCGACAGGTTTTGGTTAAGCTAATGCCCAAGTAAGCCACATGTGATTCCCTCCACTTAAAATTGAAGGCATCCCTCAGATCATCCATGACAGGTCATGGAACATGAAAGGGCAAAGCCTGCATCTTATTTTTGTTGAGTTTTTAATAGGAAAAATCCCCAAATTGTTTTAATATGTGCATCTAGGAATCAAGAGCTGCAACTGGGTTCCTTAAAGACAAAATTATATGGTCTGAAAAGAGCCCAATCTTATGAGTGACACCATCAATCACAACACCCTCTATCTTCAGGTCATTCCTAATAAGTTCGGCCAGGGGTTCCATCGCCAGAATAAATAATAAAGGGGACAGAGGTAAAACCATGTCTCATACCATTAGTAAGTGAAAAAGAGATGAAACCGGTGGTCTACACTCTAGCTGTAGGATGATGATGACACAGAGCAAATATTGCATTTACTAGTGGAGTCATAAAACCAAATTTAGACAAAACCTATTTTAAGTATCCCCAGTGTGTTCCATTGAACGCCTTCTCCGTGTCCAATGAAAGAAGCAGAGAAGGTGCATAATCTGATCTAATTTGATGAATAATATTGATAAACTTCCTAGTGCTATGCATGGCTTCTCTGTCAAACACAAATACAACCTGATTGTTTTTAACAAGTTTAGGGATTATTTTTACCAACCTAGTAGCCCAAATTTTGGCATATAACTTGGTATTGTTGTTGAGAAACAAAATAGGATGAAAATTAGCACATTTATTTGGATCCTTACCTGGCTTGGGAAGAGTCACAATATGGGCGCACAGTGCTTCACCGGGCATCCAACCTTTATTCCTATATGAAATAAATAGCCCAGTCAAGAATGGGTAGTATACTGGCTAATATATTTTCTTCAAAGTCTGTCCTGATCTTTTAGCAACACTGGAGTCACTAGATTAAGCTACAGAATTGACTTTGATTATTCAATTACTTTTCTCGCCATTTAAATCCCAAAGACATAAATAGATAAAAAGACCATACAAGCCACAAGATTTATTTTACAGTTTGCATTTTAAATACAAGAAAACAAATTCTGACTTTGAAATTTGAAACTTTATATTGTAAGACTGCTCATAAGTGCCACTTATTTGTTCTTTAATTTGTGTATTTTATTAATGAGGTATTATTAGTTAATAATCCTTGTACATGGAGTATTGTTTTATTAGAAAAAATAATTCCTTTTTACATCATTAGAAGAGTTGCTAACGTCGCTTTGGCAGGACGTGGATTGCTGAACGTTGGGTTTATCAAAGGCTCCTTTTTAACTGATTTGCAAATGGCAAAAGTGTTATCCAAAAATATCATAATAGTGAAACTATGATTGTGTCAACATCGGAAATGTTGAGATTAATATTATAATAATATTATATATGAAATTGCAATTTGTATAATAATCTTTTGACAAAACATGAGAATATTTGGCAATTTGTTTTTTTTTCTTGAATTTATTTTTTATTGATGGGTTTCTATGTTATATTTCTATTCTGTTGTACCTCTGTAAGGTTATTATGTATATGGAAAACCCATAATCCCATTCATTACACATTTTATATTCACTACATGCTAGTGTTCTATTGTTAATCACATTAAACTCTATTCCTTTTCCAGTTTAGGATATGTTTTGATGATTGCAATGCTTGTTCATTATAATAATCTTGGTGGCTACCAGTCATGTTAAATTACTATGAAATCTATTATGTTTGCTTGCTTAATTTATGTAATTTGCCATAGTGTCAAACAATTGCTAAATCATTACTTTGATAAAATGAAATTAGTTCACATTTCAAAGTCAGAATTTGTTTTCTTGTATTTAAAATGCAAACTGTAAAATAAATCGTGTGGCTTGTATGATCTTTTTATCCATTTATGTTTTTGTGATTTAAATGGCGAGAAAAGTAATTGAATAATCCAAGACAATTCTGTAACTTAATCTAGTGACTCCAGTGTTGCTAAAAGGTCAGGACAAACTTTGAAGAAAATATATTAGCCAGTAGAAATCCACTTAAAAGAGAAGTAATATTACAGGTTTGGAGACAAATACAGTGCAGATCTATAATAATGCTCAACACTGGTTGATTGACTCAAACTCAAGCAGCTAACAAAGTGGCGTAATTTAAATAGGGTGATGACTATAATATTTTGTCTCCTTCTTAAGTACTAGAACTAAATAATAATGTGATAGTTAAATAGTAAACAACTCATCACCTAATGCTACATTTAAAATCAGAATAACGTGCATATATGATTTCTAATGAATATTGAGTGATAACAGAATATACAACAATACATATTTATATACATACAAACACACATACAGATTAGGAATATTTGATAATATATTTAGGCAATTTTTTATTGAAATCACTATTTTTTCAGATTATTCCTAAAATAATGTGTTACTCACGACAAATTTAGTAAACACATTATATGCACAACTTGGTATTTTTCTTATGTGTTTGCTCAACTAGATTATTTTTCATAAATATTTTGTCATTTAGTGCATCAACACTTACAGCTATATGCAAAAGGGTTACACGCCTGACCTAATAATATATGAAGTGTTCTGGGTGCCATATCCCCCTACCCCACATTTTAACCATGCAGCTGAGAACATTGCTTTTCTTCTAAACAGAATCAGAATCAGATAAAATTTCTTATAGAAACCATCTGATTAGCCCAGCGCTGTGTTTTTGTGCACATGCGCACTACGGGAAAGCATTCTATTGGCCTGCAACATTGATCTCAATGATCTCAGACAAGAGGGATGGAGTGTAAAGACTGGTGCTACAATGGAGAAAAAGAAAGTACAACTGCTTATTTTTTACATTCTTTATTTTTGTCACAGTGATACATGAGTAAGGCATAGTGTATCACTGACAGAGAAAAATAGCTTGAGTATGGTTTTGTACAATAGTATTAATAAGAGCAATTGTCACACTGTGGATTTTCTTTTTTTAAGAAGCAAACATATTACAGTGAAGTAGGCTTAAGTACATTTGTTCTCATAAAATAGCAATATAATATTCTACACCTAAATTGCTGTATTTATAGTATACAAAACAAATATCTTAAGTTGATCCGGAAAAGCTTCCAGAACATGAGTAGCTTCTATGGAAAAGAGTGATTTGGACTTAATACTGTTCTAAAACAATAAATGATACTGCACTCAAAAAATATAATTTGATATTATATTTAATAATTAATAATTAATGGATTTCATAGATATTTCATAGGTATTTAAATATATACAAAAAATGTGAAAAATAGATTATTTAAAGCGAATAAATCCTATAGTGACCAATATGATTTCATGTATAAAAAGATCCTTACAAGAGCTGACTCACTAATGTACAATAAATGTTGAACTCTATAGTATCATGAAAAATTCACTAACCACTAGTCAATCCTCAGTTTCTCTCACCTGCCTCATATGATCTTCCAAGTCTGCTATAAAAGGCCACACCTATCTCTTCACATGGCCTTTACATTGAAGTCAGTGTTCTGACATTGAAGTCAGTGTTCTGACATGAAAACATCCTGTATCCTGGCTCCTGAAAACCTCCTGTATCCTGGCTCCTGAAAACCTCCTGATCCTCTATTGAGACTGTGTCCCGTCGCTGGAATCCTCCTGAAACTCCTATTTTCAACTATTGCAACACTGCATGATCCTGTAAGCAACCTATATTACATTATACTGGAATCTTCTTACCTGTCTCAACTGCTGCAACACTGCATGATCCTGTAAGCAACCTGTATTACATTATACTTGAATCTACTCACCTGTCTCAACTGCTGCAACTCTGCATATTCCTGTAAGCAACCTGCACTATATTATACTGAAAGTACTTACCAGCTTTAACCATTTCAACCCTGTATCATCCTGAACCTGGCTGCAGTGTGACATTCCACAGATTACTAATCTACTTGGAAATAACTTTAAACCTACTTGTATATAAAATACTTTTTTCATTTACTCTCAAAGTATTCTTTTTGTGGCATATTTCCTTAATTCTTTCTTACAAGTAAATTGTTATGTCTAAAAAGAAAAATAAAGTTTCAACCAATAACCCTGGCAATCGTCTCCTCTCTGACCTGCTCAGGAACATGACAATTTGGTTCATAGATCATATATATATATATATTAAACACATAACATCTAAATATAGAATTATAGATTATTATTTTTTTGCAATTATTCTGCTTGGTAGGTTGGAAATCGGGAGTTAAGATAAGAGACCTGATCAAGACAAATTTGGGCGAATTGCATTTCACAAGTTTAAAGTTCACATAAAAACAAGCATTAGGCCTAAGCATGCAAATAAAGTGACATTAAGCATAAAGAGTTGCAGTTATTATTAAAATACAGTTGTGCTCAAATGTTTGCATACCCTCGCAGAAATTGTGACATTTTGGCATTTATTTTGAAAATATGACTGAACATGCAAAATAATATATTTTATTAAAGGATAGTGACCATTTATTATCACATAGTTTTTTGGCTCCCTTTTAAATAATAATGATAACAGAAATCACCCAAATGGCTTGATCAAAAGTTTACATACCCTTGCATGTTTGGCCTTGTTATAGACACACACGGTGACACACAGGTTTATATGACAATTAAAAGGTACATTTCTCACACGTGGGGCTTTTTAAATTGCAATTAGTGTCTGTGTATAAATAGTCAATGAGTTTGTTAACTCTGACCTGGATGCACTGAGCAGGCTAGATACTGAGCCATGGGGAGCAGAAAAGAACTTTGAAAAGACCTGCGTAACAATGTAATGGAACTTTATAAAGATGGAAAAGGATATAAAAAGATATCCAAAGTTTTGAAAATGCCAGTTAGTACTGTTCAATCACTTACTGAGAAGTCAAAAATTCGGGGATCTCTTGATACCAAGCCATGATCAGGTAGACCAAGAAAGATTTCAGCCATAACTGCCAGAAGAATTGTTCAGGATGCAAAGAAAAACCCACAGGTAACTTCAGGAGAATACAGGCTGCTCTGGAAAAAGAAAATACTGGCAGACAATTTGCATTCATCTGCACAAAGGCTGCGCATGGGACGCTCTTGGACTTTCCAGCATGACAATGATTCTAAGCACAAGGCCAAGTTGACCCTCCAGTGGTTACAGCAGAAAAAGGTGTTCTGGAGTGGTTATCACACTCTCCTGATATCATCGATATAACTCTTAATATCATCGAGCCACTCTTGGGAGATCTCAAACATGGGGTTCATGCAAGGCGACCAAAGACTTTGCATGACCTGGAGGCATTTTGCCAAGATGAATGGGCACTTATGCTACCTGAATTAGGGGCCCAACAGACAACTATTACATTGATTCAAAAGGGCCAATACACCGTATTAAGAACTAAGGGTGTGACGGACCGCCTGTCACCCAGTCCGTGTACCTCTGCCAATCGACGCTGTGGACCATAAGCACCGCACTGGACACCGTAAGCGCCGTGGCCGCTTAGCCACCGCAGCTTGGCTGGGGTCTCACTTTCCACCCACCCTGGACCCAAGACCAGGATTCAGTTTCCAGTGGGTGAACTTTTTTTCCAAGAGAATATAGCTGTGAAGCTCTTATAAGAACTAGTGGTTATAGCCTGTATAGCAGGTCCCTACAAACACGAGGCGGGATTCTATGTTGAGGCTAAAGCTGGAACTGATTTTAATGGTGCCACACTTGGCCTTTTATGACAATCCCCATGCGAGGGGTAAGCCCACATGGACCTGGTGGTAGGTTCAAGGCACGACACTCCCACACATAAGATACAATCCCTCCCCTCTGCCTGGGAGATGATTGATTCAGATACTGTATTAACTCAATTATCTCCAGGCAGAAAAAACACATATTTCTAAAACCCCCAAAAGCACCCCAAAAACACATAATATCCCCACAAATGTTACATCCCATGATAGCCCTGATCTGGGTGACCAGAATATCCAAAAATCACCCAGTTCAGGGGTTCAGGAGTTTCCTGGAAGTCACATTTTGACCGACCGCACGCATGGTCCAATGCCGAAAACAGTTCCAGAGAATCAGGCTGTGCAGTAGGTCTACTTCGGGAAATATAAAATACCGAACGTATAGCTTCAGGAGTAGTCTCAGTTCATGTCTCTCATTCGGGAGTTTAGTCTTAACGAACACCGTTCGACTCCCGTTCGAATAGCTGAACATCCGTGGAAGGTAAATAGTTAGGGGTGTTCGTACCGTCGAGTGTCTGATTTGGGTTTCATGAACTCGACGACCAAACACTGCTCATTTACTCGCGGCTTAAGATGGCCGCTGCCACATGTTCGAATGCCGCTTCGAACCACTTTGACCGTTTGGGAGTTTGAAGTGCGACTTTGAACCACTTTGGGAGTTTGAAGTGTTACTGTACCAGTCCAGGAGGGCACAAACAGTGTTTTTAAACAAGGTCTAGTCACAGGGCAGAAGGCTGGCAAACAGGGGCCACAGTCACAGGGCAGGAGGCTGGCAGTGGCGTGGTTACTTTCCCCACAAAGGGTATGCAGACTTTTGAACAGGGGTCATTTCATTTTTTTCTTTGTTGCCATGTCTTTTTTTTTTTTTAATTGTGCCATTCTGTTATAATCTACACATGTCTAAATCCCATAAGAAATAAAAGAAATGTGTTTTGCCTGCTCACTCATGTTTTCTTTAAAAATGGTACATATATTACCAACTCTCCAAGGGCATGCAAACTTTTGAGCACAACTGTATATATAATATTGGCAAGCATGCATTTTGAATACCTGACTTGATAGCTAATGGACAGGTTTATATGCTCATCTCTTCCTCTTTCTCCTCCATAGAAATGATGGACTTGTACATTTGTTTTCATCTGAATTAAAATTCATCCAAATTTGCATCAATCAATATTAGAACTCCGATGTGCCATATGGAGATATAAACGAAGAAACAACTCAATGCAATGGACAAGCATGACAAGCATTATATTTTTTCAGGTGAAAAAAGCAAGTTAGACCATTGCTGTGCCTGTGTGGGAGCCTCTGTCATTGATCCTAATATGAGACTTGTTAGGATTAGGTTACTGCTGTGCCTGCCAATCTACTGCCAGTGCTACTTACACCAATTTTAAGTGGGAGACCGAGAGCGTGGGTCATTGACCTTAGTGTGAACAAGTTAGGTTACAGTTTTGTCATGCCAGTAGCCACTGCCAGTGACACTTACATTTTGAGTGGGAAATAGACTTAGCCTGTTTAATTGTTTAATTGATTTTAGTGTGTAACTTGTTAGGTTACTGCTGTGCCAAGCCACTACCAATTACACCAACCTTGAGTCGGAGATAGAAGTTGACTTCTGCACAAATGCTTTTCAGTTGGTATAACAGAATCAACTGTCTTTTAATCAGAGCCTTAGCAAATTGGTCCATCTGACATTCAATGGATTAAGACTCCGCAGGTAAATCCTGTATGGATCAATTCATTTGGGTGCGGATTTAAAGGCATTTGATTTGTTTGAACCAACCAAAAAGCATCTGCACACAAGTCTAATAGATAGCACATTCACTTAAATATTTTGATTGATCCTAGTATGAGACTGGCTAGGTTACTACTGGGCATAACTCCTTCCTCCCTTCCTCCCTTCCTCCCTTCCTCCCTTCCTCCCTTCCTCCCTTCCTCCCTTCCTCCCTTCCTCCCTTCCTCCCTTCCTCCCTTCCTCCCTTCCTCCCTTCCTCCCTTGACTCTCGCTCTCTCCCTCATTCCTTCCCTAGCCTCTTACACAAATTTTGATTCACTAATTTAGACTGTGGCAAGTATTTATTTTTAGCTGTTTGTAGAAATAATTGTGTTTGTGTTTTGAGTGTGCTTGGTAACGTGTGTGCTCTGAAGGTGTATAATAACTGTACAGTGCACTGTGTACTGTGTGCAATTTAGTGCTTCTTAAAGTCAAATACAATCAAGTTACAATAGTAAATCCACCAAGCAGCAACTAATTTTTCAATATAAACAATTATTTTTGCAGAATATTGTTGTGTTAGCTTACACTCTACACATTTATATCCCAAATTTGTTTTAATAATTAAATTAACTACCATAATCAATGTTGCATCCTAATCCCAAGAACAAATTGAGGATCTCTGAGTTTTAACACCTCGACCTCCACCACTGCCGACATTTGTTTAAGTTTGTCCTAGGAGGAATTACAAAAAGAAAAAAAGTCCAGACAGAAGAGGCAGCAGTCCACTACTGCACCTACATCTCTCTATGCCTTGATAAAACACTTTGCATGATTTGCACTCATGCACTATTGTATCTTGTTGTTAAATGGATTACATTTTTTACTCTCAAGTTGCACTATAGGTAGATGGTTCACATAGGCATTACATTATTAAAGCCTGCATGAGCACCACCATTATTTAACATACTGTAACATTTATCCCACAATATGAAATTTCCTTACCACTTACACTGGACAGGATAACTATAACACTTTTTCACTTACATAGGGATGTATAATATCATTGTTTGTTTGTTTTTTTTCATTTAGTTGTGAACCCTCACACAGCAGTGTGCATTATATTGTTTTATCTTCTTATTTCATATGTTTGTGGAGAGTACTATTTACCAACCACATATCTTAGAGTGGGGATCATACCACTCCACGCTATACATTCGTGTGAGAGTATATCCACCTATATACTTACAGAATACCTCATTGCTAACATACTGCACTATGTTATTTCTTTCTGTTCTTTTACATCCACGAGACCTTTCTCCATAACCCACAAAGATTAACCACTTTGCAAAACTTTACTATATCTACAAGCAGTAATCATATATTGGAGCTTCATCATAGCTCCAGAAAAGTGTAAGTGTACACTTTACCCTCAATACACATTCTACACTATCCGTCCCTGTGTTCGCTACTGTTTTTGTTGTACCATATACTTCTAAGGACATTCAAGGTTCAACATCCTGTTCTGCCATATTTGATATATTATTAGTTTAATGGGGGAAGTCCAGGAATTCTAGCAGTCCATCATGGTAGATTTTTAAAGAATTATTTTTATTAGAACCTTTCAAAATATATGAAAAATCATCGTCATCATAGTTCTTTGCTGTCATCATTACTATTAATGTTTTAAATACTTAAAGTGCTCACTTAAAGGGTGCAACAATCAAAGGATAACTCCTCCTAATAAAGTCCTACATTTCCTTTCTAATAATGCAGTTCCTGCTATACACCTATAGAAGTCACTGTTTCCTAATACTATAGATGAATATAACATAAACCTATTCAGATATTAAAGGGACACTCCAGGCACCCAGACCACTTCTGCTCATTGGAGTGGTCTGGGTGCCAACTCCCACTACCCTTAACCCTGCAAGTGTAATTATTGCAGTTTTTCATAAACTGCAATATTTACATTGCAGGGTTAACTCCACCTCTAGTGGCTGTCTATTAGACAGCCACTAGAGGTCACTTCCTTGTTTCTAGCACAGGTTTCCTGTGCTAGAGCGTCGCTGGACGTCCTCACGCTGTGTGAGGACTTCCAGCGTCGCTCAAAACCCCATAGGAAAGCATTGAAATGATTTTTCAATGCTTTCCTATGGGGAGACGTAATGCGCATGCACGGCATTTCCGCGCATGCGCATTAGGTCTCCTCGGCCGGTGAGCGAGATTAGTCTCGCCCACCGGCCGACGTAATCACTAGGAGGAGCATCGCGGAGGCGGAGACAGCGGCGAGGGACATCGCCGCTGTCCCAGGTAAGTGACTGAAGGGGTTTTCACCCCTTCAGTAACTGGGGATTGGTGGGTGGGAGGGAGAGGGACCCTCCAGTGCCAGAAAAACGGATCGTTTTTCTGGCACTGGAGTTTCCCTTTAACCATCCACATTACTCAAAAGTGGAGAAAATCCCATATGTCACCTATCTGGGGAGGGCTTCCACATACACACATATCAACATAGAGGTGCTAGTATGAAAATATATAGGAAGCCATAAAATAAGGAGAGAGGAAAATTATCTATACCCAGCTGTTCTCTAGTCTTATTGACTATGATACCTTAAAATGATACCTTAAAATGAAAATTTGCATGTATTCAATTATGCAAGTTTACATTGGGGTATATATAAAAAAAAAAGCTTGCAAAACCTGATATTCTCTTGTCTGCTGCCTTTGCAAACCCTCTACTTCTAACTCCACTCAGACTTTCTGTGGCTAACCAGTCACAGACTTCCCAATGCAGCTCAATGACAAGTCTTTGCACGACAGGTGTTCTGAGCAATTGCTGCCTCTTGAGTTTAGCTCCACTAAGCTAACCAAACCAGGAAGTAACATTACCAGATTAATTTATAAATACTTACCGGTAGTGTTGTCGCGAACCCGAAATTTTCGGTTCGCGAACAGCGAACGCGAACTTCCGCAAATGTTCGCAAACCGGCGAACCGCGCGAACCGCCATTGACTTCAATGGGCAGGCGAATTTTAAAACCAACAGGGACTCTTTCTGGCCACAAAAGTGATGGAAAAGTTGTTTCAAGGGGACTAACACCTGGACTGTGGCATGCCGGAGGGGGATCCATGGCAAAACTCCCATGGAAAATTGCACAGTTGATGCAGAGTCTGCTTTTAATCCATAAAGGGCAGAAATCACCTAACATTGACACCTGTCCTCAAAGCCCTGCCCTGATACACACTGACACAGAGCAGAATAGAGACTGTTCACCGTCCACAGAGACCATGATACACACTGACACAGAGCAGAATAGAGACTGTTCCCCGTCCACAGAGACCATGATACACACTGACACAGAAGCTGGCAGGCAGGCAACTGCTCTTCTATTACAGTGAAAACAAATTATTTATTTTAAATCTAAAGCTTAACCAATTGTTAAAACAGATATGAGTGGTGGCACTGGGCAAGTAGGCACAGTATCCAATGTGAACCTCACACAGAAGCTGGCAGGCAGGCACCTGCAATTACATTACACAGGAAAAAAAAAAAAAGCAGCCTGATGTTATAGCCCTAAAAAGGGCTTTTTGGGGTGCTGTCCTTACAGCAGAGATCAGATGAGTCCTTCAGGATTGTAGTGGACACTGAATACCCTAGCCTAGCTATCAATTTCCCTATCTAATCAGCAGCAGCTAAACTTTCCCTCCTCTCACTAAGCATGCAGCTTCAGAATGAATCGAAAATGGATGCTGGGAGGGAGGTTGGAGGGTGTGGAAGGGAGGGAGTGCTGCTGATTGGCTGGAATGTGTCTGCTGACCGAGAGGCACAGGGTCAAAGTTTGCCCAATGATGACGAATAGGGGGCGGATCGAACTGCGCATGTGTCCGCCCGCCGCGGTGAACGCGAACACGCTAAGTTCGCCGGGAACTGTTCGCCGGCGGACAGTTCGGTACATCACTACTTACCGGTAGTCAGAGACACTAAGCTTAAGGAACTTGAGATTACAAATATATTTAATGTGATTGATATTGCTTAGGTCATTAAATAGGTCACTGGAGGGTGTGTTGCGATTGAAAACTTAATTATATTATGTCTGACTAAAGTAAAACATATTTAAAAGTAACTGTAAATAAATGTGTTATTATATTAATTAAGTTATACAAATATAAATAATAACAGTACTCATTTGTTATGCTACATGAAAGCACATTCTAATCATGCTAGTTATTTTTCAATATATGTTTCTACCTTTCTTAAATGTAATAGTTTGCCCTGTCTTCCTGATCTTTATGGTTTTTTTTGCATTAAATTGTCATTTCTCTTTTTTACCACTTAGGTTTTAATCTTATTATTATTATCATCTTTTTCCTTGCATCCTACTAACATTTCCACATCTTCTAATTATTTTATCAGGTTTTTAGTAATTTTGTCTTATTAGCACTCCAGAAATCAGGCTGATGGCTCTTAATATATTACCAAATTGCTTGAGTATGTAATTTGCTAATAAAATCCCATTCACGGTAAGAAATCTTTAGCTTCTGAAATCTCTAATGAAGATTATCTTAAAACCATGCAAATATGTCTTATTAACAGGGTTGTACGTGTGAAGAAAATCTGTACATATTGAAAGCTTAAATAAAATAATTTTTTTTTTAGTTGAAACATATTTACTCTTCATACATCACGATTCCCTCTGGGTTCTATTTCTTAACTTGACAGTACTTCAAATCAACGGTAGCTATCCATCAACATTTAAATCTGACACTAGTACATTCTTTATATACAAATTCATAGTCAATGAAAGGAATTTCGGCCTGTTATTTCATTCTTTAGGGAAACATCTTGTCAAAGCATAAAATACTATAACAGATTGCATGAGTTTAATCACTTCTTTTTATTAGCATTCATCTTTTAGCAAGTTAGGGGCATATGAAGCTAAATTATAGCAATCACTAAAACATATATAATGTAGTAAAATGTTTGCATATTGTATTATTTAAAACTAAAACAAATATTATATTTGATAAACTCTGCATCACTTCTAGTATCCCAAATATGAACAATATGACTTTAAGGATTAAAAAAAATGCAGTAAAATAAAAATGAGAAAAACATCTTATAAGAATAAAAATAAAAAGACATAGAATTAACCTGCATTTTCTCAGCAGCTTCTGCAGTGTGCTCCCATCATATCAGGAAGTGACTTGACCAATCATGGTTGATTTACAGCACCCAAAACTTAAAGTGAAATTATTTTATCATGTCAGTAGCATTTTTTAGCAGAAAGGGAAAACTGCGGTTTTAAGGGAATTACATAAAAAGCTTTGTTTCTGGAGAAAAGGATGATTTAAAAAAAAAAAAAAAAAAAAACTTAAGCTAACAAGTAGAAAAGCCTGATGTTTACCTCAATTGTAGAGCATTTTATAAAAATAATGCATTCTGCAGGCTTTGGTCTGTAGTTGTGGGAGTGGTTACCCATATAAACTCAGGCAGCCCCCTAACCTGGGCCGTTGCCGTTCATTTTTACTTGTTGCTTCGGTTACCTAGACACTTTGGTTCCATCTCAGGCTCTTGAACAAAGTGAAGGAAAAACATACTGGAGTTCATTCCCTCCTATTTAGAAATCTTGCTGGCGAAATGACTTAGGCCTCTATCAGACACAAGCCAAAGGTACCTGGGCTTGCAGACTAACAACCTTCTGTTCCCCCCAAACCATGACTCAACTCAGAGCTTAAATGTGAAGTCAAGTTTTGCAGGGTATTATTTTGGCCCTCGATCGGCCACACCATATGTTTTTATTTCATTGTTATTCCATGCCTTCAATACGATCGGCCTGTTATTGTTTTCATGCCTTGCATTCAGTGCTCATTCAGCCCATTACTGTGTCATGCCCTAATTGTGTTCGGCCCTCATTCAACCTTTTTCTATGTGCGGCTGCATTCGGCCAGTCAAGTTAATTAAAAAAAAAAAAAAAAAAAAGTCAAGTTTTAAAAGCTGGTTATCTGTTTGTGTGTGTCTCAGCCCTCATTCGTCTGGCAAATGTAAGCAAGATCAAAAGCATTGGTTAGGTGCGTTCAGCCCCATTTGACCAGTCCAAATGTATGTACTTTCATTCAGTTTCATTCGGCTGGCCCACCTGTTCATAAGTTTGGGCGATCAACCTGCAGTCGTCAAGCCCACGCGTTTGTCAGTTTGGTGTTCAGTCTGTCATGTATTAGGAAATCTACTTGTACAGCCTCAATTGACTTTGTCACAAATAAGCATGAACAGCATTTGTCCAACATGAGGCCAAGATATATTGTTATTAGTACATTTCTACCCCCATATGGCAAAATGGTAGGATTACAATTATTCATAGTCATTCAACTATAAATCATGGCTATACTATATAGCCACATTCATGCTGTATACAATTATGTTTTAAGAATTATTCTTATTCAGGCCTCATTTCAACCACAAATTTGTAGATATTGCTGCACTTGGGCTCGTCCAACTTCGCTGTTGGTACATTTTACATAAAAATGGTCCACGTTCAGCCACACGGCTATTTACTAGTGCATTTACATTTGCCCCTTATTTGCCTTTGTCGTACATCTCTCATAAATATAGCCATTAAGTAGTCAGTTTCATAAAGCATCTCTGTTGGTATGCACTTGACCCACATTCGGCCTCATAGCATATTTACTTGTGTGTTTACATGCAACTCATCCAACATTTTGCTAATTTACAAATACAATCAGGTCCTCATTTTGCTGTTATACTTTCAGTACAAGTCACAATTATTGTTTTGTTCTTCAATTCTGGCCTATGTTTGGCCTGCATTCATACGATAAATCATCTACACGCCTCTAGCAATTTAAATAAGCTTGTTCATTTATACACATACTTTAGGAACTAAAAAAATACTTTCCAGTTGCTACATTTATACATTATTTAGCACTAGCAACACAAAGCTCTACCTTGTAGTTACATTAACCTATGTCATAAATTTCACCCAGGAATGCATGACTGTATTGATTGATTATAGGAGATATTCTGGTACTTATCAAGTCTAACTCTTACATCACAGAGAAATTTGCACATGGATAATGCTACTACTTTTCCCATTGTACGTAAGATAAAATTATAATTAGATATTTAACAATATTAATATTCACTAGTATGATATATTCTTATGAGTACTCTTATTATTAGGTCTACCGCAACCACCTCTCCCTCATCTAAATTATTAAAAGCAAGAACCAACACACTTTAGGTACGTTATTTTACTTATTAAAACACAACCCATGACCTCATATATACATACGTTACAATGCATCTATTCCATTCATTGGTTCCACACTACGGTTAATACGCTTGTGCAGTACATATGTTAAAAGGTACATAGGCTCCCTGATGTTATTGTTGCATGTGTCATGCCCAATACCAACAAATAGGGACAGAGTAACTGGCTTTAGGATAAAGGAACAGTCCAATAGTGTAATGTAGCTATACAGTACTGTGAGGCCAACTTTCATCTTCAACACAGAGGTAAATTGCGTATTGGCAAAAATCATAGTTAGATTCTCACCTCACACTCTTGCTGGGTTTATAGTAAGGGCTGTCATGGCATGACATACTGAACTTTGTACAGTCACAGAGAGGCAAACACCCTGCCATAACATTAACATTTAGTGGTTTCTGCCCATGGCCCAAATCATAGATAGAGGCTCTCACAGCTGCTTGGCACTTAGCAGGGCTATACCATCCCCTGGATAGTTAGCATTTTCACCACTATAGCTTGAAGGGCAATTTTACTCTAAATACATAGGGATGTGGAAAGAGCGCAGGTAACTTTTTTTCTTTGGTTTTTACTATATGTATTTTGGCTGATGTGTACTATAGTCATTGCTGCCGCCCAGGAGTAATGGGAGTTTTAGCGCAGGACTAGTTTCTTTGTATTTGTATTCACTTTTGTATCACACAGCTTAAATGTATGTTCACTATGTGTTAGAGACTTGCGTCCATCGAGTTCAGCCTTTCTCACATATATGTTTGCTGTTGATCCAAAAAAAGGCAAAAAAAACGAGTCTGAAGTGCTTCCAATTTTGCAACAAACTAGGAAAAAAAACATTCTTGACCCAAAAATGCCAGTCAGATATCTCCTTGGGTCAAGACGTTATTACCCCACTAATTAGAAATTATATCCCTGTATATTATATTTTTACAAGTATTTATCTAATTGCCGTCTAAACCTCTGTATAGACTCTGATAAACTTACCTCTTCAAGCAGAGAATTCCACATTTTGTTCTTACTGTAAATAAAAATGTCCTTTCTTCCAGCCTAAATGAGTGACCTTGTGTCCTATGTATAGTTCTGTTTATGAATTTATGAATTTCTACACAATGGTTTGTACTGTCCCCTAATATATTTGTATAATGTTATCATATCCCCTCTGAGGTGCATTTTTTTTTAACCTTTCTTCATAACTAAATGCTCCAGTTTTGTAGCTGTCTCTGCACTTTTTCTAGTACCATAATATCCTTCTTTACAACCGGTGCCCAAAATTGTACTGCATATTCAATATGTGTGCTTACCACTGATTTATAAAGAGGCAAAATTATATTTTCATCTCAAGAATTTATGCCCCTATGACAATACCTTACCAACCATAGCAACCGCCGATTGACATATTGCATATTGCTGTCTAATTTGTTGTCTATATAAACTCCCAAATCCTACTCATGTGTTATCCCTCATTCACTGCCATTTAGGTGATAAGTTGCTTGTGCATTCTTTACCCCAAAGTGCATTTTTCTACATTAAATTTCAGCTGCCGTTTGAGTGCCCACTTTTTGGGGTTGGTTTTGCTGTCTTTGGCTATCAATTTCTCGTTTTCTAGATTAGCCACTTTAATTGCCTTTTTGCAAGCATTATTGGCATCCTTGTATTTTATATAGGACACCTCCAATTTGTCAGATTTAAATGCTTTAAATACCCTTTTCTTATTTTTAATCTTTTGGTTTTCTTTCCTAAGCCACATTGGTTTCAATGTGTTTATTTTATATTTATTGCCCAATGGTACATACTGAGAAATGTACCTTTCAAATATTTGTTTGAAGATATTCCATTTATCCTCAGCGTTTTTTTTCACTAAGGAGTTTATGCCAGTCAATATGTTGGAGAGTTCTTTTTTTTTTTAATTAGACGCTTTAGTATACCCTATGTGCTTGTGCTTTTATTAATTTTATGTCAAAAGACACGATATTGTGATCACTATTTCCAAAATTCTCCCCTACCTGAATGTTGGTGAAAAGATCAACAATGTTTGTTATAACCAAATCCATACAAGCATCCTTTCTAGTTAGTGCTTGTAACAGTTGTGTCATGAAGGTGTCATTTAATACATTCAAAAACCTGATTCCCCTTGCTGAACTAGTAGTCCCTCTATCCAAATTTATGTCCAGGTAATTAAAATCTCCAATAATTAACATGTAATCCAGATGAGCAGCTTTCACAATTTGTTCTAACAGCTGTTCTTCCTCATTAATATTGACATTAGGTGGATTATTTAGTAGATATTCTGACAGCAGGTTTTTAACAATGGTTTTACACAGGACTCAGCACTTTTTACAGGCACTCTAGGATTCAAAAACTTACAATCCACTCTACAGAACCCTCTCACAGACGACCTATTACTACAAAAATAAATTGACGATGGACTCATGCTAGGTCCTTTCAATCAAACCCTCTTTTCATGTTGAAGGACCAACCCTATTGGTATAGCCACAGGCAAATTTAACACTTAAAAGAGAATGATCTTTCAGCTCCTCATTCGGTTTCATGCTAAGCATTAATTCTCTAATACCATCTAAAGAATTGTGGACAATGCCATACAGGCTATATTGAAGGCAGGAAAGTAGATTCAATAAAACTGATATTTCCAACATTTTCAAATTGCTTCCCATCCACCCATCTTTGTGGCACTTACATGGTGCAAAATTTAAAAAATATATATATTATTTTGCAATCATTCAGTGTCAAGATTTGCCCAAAACTATTTAGCAATATTGCAGACGCTCTCTGTTGTCTACTTCTTAATATCACAAGATGCATTATTGTGATGCATGTAATTCACTACCGTGACGATCTCTTAATGAAAGAACCAGGGAGCAATATACCACAAAACATTCACAGCCCTATGCCTCTGTTTTCTAAACTACGGGTCCCATTATCTAAAAACAAAACAATAGGTCCCATGACCAATCATGTTTTTTTTTTTTTTAGGCATACAACTGAACTCCTTATTAATGCAATCCAGCCTTCTGGATATAAAGATTCAGTGAATACGGTAGGATTTGGACAGTTTGCATTAGCAAGGTTCCAGCTCACACTGGGACCTACAATTACTCCTGGTTTCACTAAGCTATACAAAAAATACCCACAATACCATTAATTAATTTCTAGGTTACTCTGCCTTCTGCCTAATCTTCCCGACACACAGTCACCCCAGACATCCAAGTTAAGGCCGACTTAGAAATGTGGCAATAGTTTTTACACAACTGGAATGGCAAATCCATGTTCTTTCCCCCCTTAATGAACCAATCCCAATATGCACAGATGTCGCAGCCCATTCTGGATATGTAGCTATTTACAATGATCTATGGCTTAGAGACATGTATCCTCCCACCCCTCAAAATCATCAATCTACCGTAATTATCAGAAAAAATACAACGGAGCACTAACAATATTACCCGATTTTCACATAACTGAACCTTTTTCTATAGAGACCATGGTAGCATTTGCAGCTTTTTGCCACCTTAATTTACAATTGAAATATAACACAATAAAACTTTACATGACAAGAATACAACCCCTTTTCAAATCACAAACCTTTCATGCCTGTGACCAAACAAATAAAAACATTCTTAACCCCTTAACGCCGTTACGGCGTGCTATGCCGTCACGGGTTAAGTGGGCTTTAAAGCCGTTATGACGGCATAGCACGCCGTAACGGCTTGCAGCCCCAGGAGGTAAGTTATACTTACCTCCGCCGCGATCCGCTTCGGGAGGACTGCCTCACAGCCCAGGCAGCCCTCCCACGGCAAATCAGGCCCCCGGGGGCCATGTGATCGCTCTCAAAGAGCGATCACATGGCCCCCTATAGCTGGCTGTGGATATGCCAGCAGGGGGACTGTTTGAAATATCAGACAGTCCCCCTGCTGGTGGGAAGTATAAAAAATAAATAAAAGACAGGTGTAAAAATAAATTAAATATATTTTTATATATATATAATATGTATATATATATTATATATATAATATATATACATATTATATATATGTAACGTCATACAAAGTGTATTTTAATATTAATATAAGTAATGTATATATGTATATATATTACAAACTGCAAATGTCCCGCACTCAATGTACCGGTCTTGTGCTTGCCTCGGTGCTGCCTCAGCCTTCAATATATACAGATGAAAAGAGTGCACTCGGAAGGTCTTCTTAAAGATATAAACAATTTATTGTGCCAAACTTCAAAGACATACAAGTCGACGTTTCAGTCCTCGTGGGACTTTTTTCAAGACAATGAAAGACGGAAAAAAGTGATTTAAATATACCTTGCAGGTGATTTGATTGGAGAGTAGGTTATATGAAAGAGAGGCTGTGCAAACGTGAAAGTGATTACTCAACTTTGAAATAGGGATTAACCCCTTGAGTGCCTAATGAAAAAAGGCCTGAAAGTGAGTGTGGTTACGGCCAAATATCTAATAATCTGCACTCGCAGACATATTAAAATTCAAGGATAAGAAATATCGAAGCCACCTTAGAATGACTAAGTGTTTACGAATCTATTTGAATATTTAAACAAATTTGTTAAACAAGGTTAAACAATATCTTACGATTGCTACATCTTTAAACAATATCGTAAGGTGGCCACGTTTAAATTGGAATTCCAAGTGCCAAGTGATTGCAGACCTAATAGATACATTATAGAAAAAACTTCAAAGTATATTTGAATAACCCTAGGGATACTATATATATACTTAATTGTTTTACATATTAACGGCCATACAGTCTATAGAATATAACAGGAGTATCCATAAGCTAACATACCTAGCTAAATGAAAATACAAATACGTATATGAATAATATATGATTGATTTAACAAAAAATCTCATAAGATTATCACCAATAATGGTTTTTCTGTGACCTTTAGTCCAGGTATATATCAATTATTTACGAAACTATGGCTTCTTTATCTTTTCGGGATGAAGCAGCTGAGTGGGTTGATTTCATTAAGTCCCCCCGGGGACAAAGTTCCTAATGTGAAGATCCAAAATGCTTCTCTTTGAAGAAGTAGGACGTCTCTGTCACCCCCCCTGTTCGGGGCCGGTACATGTTCAATGCCCATAAATTTCAATGTGGGCAGTGTATGCCCTTTTTCCAGAAAATGTTTAGCTATGGGGGTAGTTGCTATGCCGCTGGATAACGCAGTCCTGATGGTAGATCTGTGTCCCCTCATGCGCTCCCTGAGGTCATTAGACGTTTTGCCGATGTACATGAGTCCACATGGGCAGGTGATGCGATATACTACGTGTGTAGTGGTGCACGTGATCCTTTGCCGTATCCTGTATTCTTTACCTGAGCGAGGGTGGTAGAACGCTTTGCCCGGGGTCATACTATTGCAAGCCATGCACTTCAGACAACGATAACAGCCTGGACTTTGAACAGACTGGTGTGCCATAGATATGTCTGTATGAACCAGATAATCTCTCAGGTTCCTGTTTCTCCTATAACTAATCATAGGCGTATTCTGAAATATCGTCGGTAGTGTCTTGTCTTTTTTAAGAACCTCCCAGTTGTGTCTTATTTTCTGGGACATCTCGCCCGATAGTGAATGGAACGTTTGGGGGAAGATCATTCTGTTTTGATTGCTTTTAATTTTAGGGCCATCAGTGTAGTTTTTGAGTGCTTTTGAATATGCACCCTCCAGCATTTGTCTTGGATATCCACGTTGTGAAAATTTTTCAAACATTTCTTGTACCTGGTTTGCTGCTTTTATAGAATCAGAGTTGTTCCTCAGTATTCTCATAAATTGAGATACCGGTAAAGATTTTATGAGGTTGGGTGGATGGTGACTGCTGGCATGTAGTAGCGTATTACGGTCAGTTTCCTTTGCAAATAAAGTATACCCCAGCTTGTTATTTTCTATGAAGATACGAAGATCCAGGAAGTCAATTTGTTTGTTGTTAATTTGATAGGTAAGTCTTACTGGTAAATCCAGTTGATTCAGTGACCCTATCATGTCATGGAGACTTTGTTCTTCGCCCGTCCATATGATGAACACGTCATCGATATATCTCAGATATTTCAGAATATGATGACCATATTTTTGAAGAATATGTACCTGTTCATATACATGCATGTATGCATTAGCATACATTGGTGCCATAGGGGCACCCATCGATGTCCCGGATATTTGTATGTAGAATGCTTTTTCAAATCGAAAATAATTGAGTATAAGACATAATTCCAATAATTCAAGTATATATTCAATCGGGGGCTCTATACATTCTTGGTACTGTGTTAGTACTTGGCGCATCGCCTGAATTCCCTCCTCGTGGGGAATTATGGTGTATAAACTGCTTACATCAATGGCTGCTAAGAAGACTCCTTGTGGGGGGAGTTCTATAGAGTTTAAGGCTGCTATGACTTGCGCCGAGTCTTTAACATAGGTAGGTAGTGACATTACCGTTTTTTTAAATTTTGTGTCTAACCATTTTCCTATGGGTTCTAACAGTCCCCCGATCGCCGATACTATCGGTCGTCCTGGTGGGCGCTCTAGGTTTTTGTGAACCTTAGGCACTGTGTATATGATCGGGCACCGAGGGTGGGTTTCAAATAAGTACTCATATTCCGTAGTAGTAAGGAAACCTGCTTCTAAGCCCCTTTGCAGTGTCTGTTGGACAATTTTACTGAATTCATAAGTGGGATCTATTAGCGTGTATTCATAGACTCTGGTATCCTTTAATTGTTTAAGGATTTCCTCCTTATAGTCGTCATATTGTTGGACGACTATAGCGCCTCCCTTGTCCGCTGGACGTATAGTAATGGACATATCTTTAGCCAGGCTGTTTAAGGCTTCTCTTTCATCTTTAGATAAATTCGGACGTCTTTGGTTCCGGGTAGTTGTAACCTTCATTGTATCAAATTTTAACATTTGTGAAAATGTTTTTAATGTAGGGTTTAAGTTGGAGGGGTCAAAGGTACTTCTCATTTTAAACTTTTCTCTGTTCTCCTCAATTTGATGTTGTTGATTAGAATTTTTGAAGAAATCTGCTAAACGGAGTTTTCTATTAAATTGAAATTGCTCAATTTCCCATTGGAATTTGTTAATATTAGCAGTCGGAACAAATGAAAGTCCTTTATTTAGAAGCATAATTTCTGTAGTGGTGAGGACTCTAGTGGATAGATTAATGATAGGGTTAACTAGCGTCTCCTTGGCGGTCGTCCCCTGTGTCCAGTGCCTTTTCCCTTTCTGTCCCCTCCTGGTGTAGTTTTGATGTTTGGGGGGCGCTCTATGCCTTGGTGGTTCCCACTTGCTGTTTCTCTCGCCAGACCAAGTCCCGGTTCTAAAAAAGACGTATTATATGATGCTGTGGTATTAGAGTAAACCCCCTCTCTTTGCGAATCCTTATAATCAGAGTCAGATGCCGACTCTCCTGAGGTAAAGTCAACGGTAGATGCAATGGGTTTTCTAATTCTAGGCCTGTAGGTTCTATATGCGGGTCTGGTGTTATCTCCTGATAACCACCTGTATACTCTATGCTCTGAGTAATCTGCTTGTACTTTGGTAAGTTTTTCTCTTTTAAACCTGACCAAATCGTTTTTATATTGTTTCAGATCTTCTGTTAGTTTCTGAATCAATGTGTCACAGTTGGGTGCTGTAATAGTAGTTGTATGCAATACTTCATAATTTGAGATTTTAAATTTAGTGATTTTTAGTTCACGACCTACCTCCTCTATCACCACCAGCATCAGGTCCAGGGAACACTTGTTTAGTATACCAATCCACTTTCGACACACTTCAGGGTTGTTTCTTCCAATAGTTGGAACGTTTTTAATCCGAAAACCTCTGGGGATTTTTTTCATGCGATAATAGTCGGATAAGTAGGTGGCATGTAATTCGAGGTCAATTTGTCTTTGTTTAAGTTTAAGCAGATTTCTAATGACGTCCCGAGGTTCAGTAGATACTGGTAGGTCCGAGTCCGTTTGCGGCCACAAAATCGCCGCGGCTTCTGCTTCTGTGTATTGCAGCACCTCTGCGTGGTCTGCATACGCTCCGGCTCTAGTCAGGAATTCCTCCATAAATCAAATCCTTGAAAACGATATGACTCTCCTGGGTCTGGTGCGTGGATTGAGCCCTGGCTTGACGGGCTCTCCGTAATCAATACAAACTGCAAATGTCCCGCACTCAATGTACCGGTCTTGTGCTTGCCTCGGTGCTGCCTCAGCCTTCAATATATACAGATGAAAAGAGTGCACTCGGAAGGTCTTCTTAAAGATATAAACAATTTATTGTGCCAAACTTCAAAGACATACAAGTCGACGTTTCAGTCCTCGTGGGACTTTTTTCAAGACAATGAAAGACGGAAAAAAGTGATTTAAATATACCTTGCAGGGTGCCCCTATGGCACCAATGTATGCTAATGCATACATGCATGTATATGAACAGGTACATATTCTTCAAAAATATGGTCATCATATTCTGAAATATCTGAGATATATCGATGACGTGTTCATCATATGGACGGGCGAAGAACAAAGTCTCCATGACATGATAGGGTCACTGAATCAACTGGATTTACCAGTAAGACTTACCTATCAAATTAACAACAAACAAATTGACTTCCTGGATCTTCGTATCTTCATAGAAAATAACAAGCTGGGGTATACTTTATTTGCAAAGGAAACTGACCGTAATACGCTACTACATGCCAGCAGTCACCATCCACCCAACCTCATAAAATCTTTACCGGTATCTCAATTTATGAGAATACTGAGGAACAACTCTGATTCTATAAAAGCAGCAAACCAGGTACAAGAAATGTTTGAAAAATTTTCACAACGTGGATATCCAAGACAAATGCTGGAGGGTGCATATTCAAAAGCACTCAAAAACTACACTGATGGCCCTAAAATTAAAAGCAATCAAAACAGAATGATCTTCCCCCAAACGTTCCATTCACTATCGGGCGAGATGTCCCAGAAAATAAGACACAACTGGGAGGTTCTTAAAAAAGACAAGACACTACCGACGATATTTCAGAATACGCCTATGATTAGTTATAGGAGAAACAGGAACCTGAGAGATTATCTGGTTCATACAGACATATCTATGGCACACCAGTCTGTTCAAAGTCCAGGCTGTTATCGTTGTCTGAAGTGCATGGCTTGCAATAGTATGACCCCGGGCAAAGCGTTCTACCACCCTCGCTCAGGTAAAGAATACAGGATACGGCAAAGGATCACGTGCACCACTACACACGTAGTATATCGCATCACCTGCCCATGTGGACTCATGTACATCGGCAAAACGTCTAATGACCTCAGGGAGCGCATGAGGGGACACAGATCTACCATCAGGACTGCGTTATCCAGCGGCATAGCAACTACCCCCATAGCTAAACATTTTCTGGAAAAAGGGCATACACTGCCCACATTGAAATTTATGGGCATTGAACATGTACCGGCCCCGAACAGGGGGGGTGACAGAGACGTCCTACTTCTTCAAAGAGAAGCATTTTGGATCTTCACATTAGGAACTTTGTCCCCGGGGGGACTTAATGAAATCAACCCACTCAGCTGCTTCATCCCGAAAAGATAAAGAAGCCATAGTTTCGTAAATAATTGATATATACCTGGACTAAAGGTCACAGAAAAACCATTATTGGTGATAATCTTATGAGATTTTTTGTTAAATCAATCATATATTATTCATATACGTATTTGTATTTTCATTTAGCTAGGTATGTTAGCTTATGGATACTCCTGTTATATTCTATAGACTGTATGGCCGTTAATATGTAAAACAATTAAGTATATATATAGTATCCCTAGGGTTATTCAAATATACTTTGAAGTTTTTTCTATAATGTATCTATTAGGTCTGCAATCACTTGGCACTTGGAATTCCAATTTAAACGTGGCCACCTTACGATATTGTTTAAAGATGTAGCAATCGTAAGATATTGTTTAACCTTGTTTAACAAATTTGTTTAAATATTCAAATAGATTCGTAAACACTTAGTCATTCTAAGGTGGCTTCGATATTTCTTATCCTTGAATTTTAATATGTCTGCGAGTGCAGATTATTAGATATTTGGCCGTAACCACACTCACTTTCAGGCCTTTTTTCATTAGGCACTCAAGGGGTTAATCCCTATTTCAAAGTTGAGTAATCACTTTCACGTTTGCACAGCCTCTCTTTCATATAACCTACTCTCCAATCAAATCACCTGCAAGGTATATTTAAATCACTTTTTTCCGTCTTTCATTGTCTTGAAAAAAGTCCCACGAGGACTGAAACGTCGACTTGTATGTCTTTGAAGTTTGGCACAATAAATTGTTTATATCTTTAAGAAGACCTTCCGAGTGCATTCTTTTCATCTGTATATATTGAAGGCTGAGGCAGCACCGAGGCAAGCACAAGACCGGTACATTGAGTGCGGGACATTTGCAGTTTGTATTGATTACGGAGAGCCCGTCAAGCCAGGGCTCAATCCACGCACCAGACCCAGGAGAGTCATATCGTTTTCAAGGATTTGATTTATGGAGGAATTCCTGACTAGAGCCGGAGCGTATGCAGACCACGCAGAGGTGCTGCAATACACAGAAGCAGAAGCCGCGGCGATTTTGTGGCCGCAAACGGACTCGGACCTACCAGTATCTACTGAACCTCGGGACGTCATTAGAAATCTGCTTAAACTTAAACAAAGACAAATTGACCTCGAATTACATGCCACCTACTTATCCGACTATTATCGCATGAAAAAAATCCCCAGAGGTTTTCGGATTAAAAACGTTCCAACTATTGGAAGAAACAACCCTGAAGTGTGTCGAAAGTGGATTGGTATACTAAACAAGTGTTCCCTGGACCTGATGCTGGTGGTGATAGAGGAGGTAGGTCGTGAACTAAAAATCACTAAATTTAAAATCTCAAATTATGAAGTATTGCATACAACTACTATTACAGCACCCAACTGTGACACATTGATTCAGAAACTAACAGAAGATCTGAAACAATATAAAAACGATTTGGTCAGGTTTAAAAGAGAAAAACTTACCAAAGTACAAGCAGATTACTCAGAGCATAGAGTATACAGGTGGTTATCAGGAGATAACACCAGACCCGCATATAGAACCTACAGGCCTAGAATTAGAAAACCCATTGCATCTACCGTTGACTTTACCTCAGGAGAGTCGGCATCTGACTCTGATTATAAGGATTCGCAAAGAGAGGGGGTTTACTCTAATACCACAGCATCATATAATACGTCTTTTTTAGAACCGGGACTTGGTCTGGTGAGAGAAACAGCAAGTGGGAACCACCAAGGCATAGAGCGCCCCCCAAACATCAAAACTACACCAGGAGGGGACAGAAAGGGAAAAGGCACTGGACACAGGGGACGACCGCCAAGGAGACGCTAGTTAACCCTATCATTAATCTATCCACTAGAGTCCTCACCACTACAGAAATTATGCTTCTAAATAAAGGACTTTCATTTGTTCCGACTGCTAATATTAACAAATTCCAATGGGAAATTGAGCAATTTCAATTTAATAGAAAACTCCGTTTAGCAGATTTCTTCAAAAATTCTAATCAACAACATCAAATTGAGGAGAACAGAGAAAAGTTTAAAATGAGAAGTACCTTTGACCCCTCCAACTTAAACCCTACATTAAAAACATTTTCACAAATGTTAAAATTTGATACAATGAAGGTTACAACTACCCGGAACCAAAGACGTCCGAATTTATCTAAAGATGAAAGAGAAGCCTTAAACAGCCTGGCTAAAGATATGTCCATTACTATACGTCCAGCGGACAAGGGAGGCGCTATAGTCGTCCAACAATATGACGACTATAAGGAGGAAATCCTTAAACAATTAAAGGATACCAGAGTCTATGAATACACGCTAATAGATCCCACTTATGAATTCAGTAAAATTGTCCAACAGACACTGCAAAGGGGCTTAGAAGCAGGTTTCCTTACTACTACGGAATATGAGTACTTATTTGAAACCCACCCTCGGTGCCCGATCATATACACAGTGCCTAAGGTTCACAAAAACCTAGAGCGCCCACCAGGACGACCGATAGTATCGGCGATCGGGGGACTGTTAGAACCCATAGGAAAATGGTTAGACACAAAATTTTAAAAAACCGGTAATGTCACTACCTACCTATGTTAAAGACTCGGCGCAAGTCATAGCAGCCTTAAACTCTATAGAACTCCCCCCACAAGGAGTCTTCTTAGCAGCCATTGATGTAAGCAGTTTATACACCATAATTCCCCACGAGGAGGGAATTCAGGCGATGCGCCAAGTACTAACACAGTACCAAGAACGTATAGAGCCCCCGATTGAATATATACTTGAATTATTGGAATTATGTCTTATACTCAATTATTTTCGATTTCAAAAAGCATTCTACATACAAATATCCGGGACATCGATGGGTGCCCCTATGGCACCAATGTATGCTAATGCATACATGCATGTATATGAACAGGTACATATTCTTCAAAAATATGGTCATCATATTCTGAAATATCTGAGATATATCGATGACGTGTTCATCATATGGACGGGCGAAGAACAAAGTCTCCATGACATGATAGGGTCACTGAATCAACTGGATTTACCAGTAAGACTTACCTATCAAATTAACAACAAACAAATTGACTTCCTGGATCTTCGTATCTTCATAGAAAATAACAAGCTGGGGTATACTTTATTTGCAAAGGAAACTGACCGTAATACGCTACTACATGCCAGCAGTCACCATCCACCCAACCTCATAAAATCTTTACCGGTATCTCAATTTATGAGAATACTGAGGAACAACTCTGATTCTATAAAAGCAGCAAACCAGGTACAAGAAATGTTTGAAAAATTTTCACAACGTGGATATCCAAGACAAATGCTGGAGGGTGCATATTCAAAAGCACTCAAAAACTACACTGATGGCCCTAAAATTAAAAGCAATCAAAACAGAATGATCTTCCCCCAAACGTTCCATTCACTATCGGGCGAGATGTCCCAGAAAATAAGACACAACTGGGAGGTTCTTAAAAAAGACAAGACACTACCGACGATATTTCAGAATACGCCTATGATTAGTTATAGGAGAAACAGGAACCTGAGAGATTATCTGGTTCATACAGACATATCTATGGCACACCAGTCTGTTCAAAGTCCAGGCTGTTATCGTTGTCTGAAGTGCATGGCTTGCAATAGTATGACCCCGGGCAAAGCGTTCTACCACCCTCGCTCAGGTAAAGAATACAGGATACGGCAAAGGATCACGTGCACCACTACACACGTAGTATATCGCATCACCTGCCCATGTGGACTCATGTACATCGGCAAAACGTCTAATGACCTCAGGGAGCGCATGAGGGGACACAGATCTACCATCAGGACTGCGTTATCCAGCGGCATAGCAACTACCCCCATAGCTAAACATTTTCTGGAAAAAGGGCATACACTGCCCACATTGAAATTTATGGGCATTGAACATGTACCGGCCCCGAACAGGGGGGGTGACAGAGACGTCCTACTTCTTCAAAGAGAAGCATTTTGGATCTTCACATTAGGAACTTTGTCCCCGGGGGGACTTAATGAAATCAACCCACTCAGCTGCTTCATCCCGAAAAGATAAAGAAGCCATAGTTTCGTAAATAATTGATATATACCTGGACTAAAGGTCACAGAAAAACCATTATTGGTGATAATCTTATGAGATTTTTTGTTAAATCAATCATATATTATTCATATACGTATTTGTATTTTCATTTAGCTAGGTATGTTAGCTTATGGATACTCCTGTTATATTCTATAGACTGTATGGCCGTTAATATGTAAAACAATTAAGTATATATATAGTATCCCTAGGGTTATTCAAATATACTTTGAAGTTTTTTCTATAATGTATCTATTAGGTCTGCAATCACTTGGCACTTGGAATTCCAATTTAAACGTGGCCACCTTACGATATTGTTTAAAGATGTAGCAATCGTAAGATATTGTTTAACCTTGTTTAACAAATTTGTTTAAATATTCAAATAGATTCGTAAACACTTAGTCATTCTAAGGTGGCTTCGATATTTCTTATCCTTGAATTTTAATATGTCTGCGAGTGCAGATTATTAGATATTTGGCCGTAACCACACTCACTTTCAGGCCTTTTTTCATTAGGCACTCAAGGGGTTAATCCCTATTTCAAAGTTGAGTAATCACTTTCACGTTTGCACAGCCTCTCTTTCATATAACCTACTCTCCAATCAAATCACCTGCAAGGTATATTTAAATCACTTTTTTCCGTCTTTCATTGTCTTGAAAAAAGTCCCACGAGGACTGAAACGTCGACTTGTATGTCTTTGAAGTTTGGCACAATAAATTGTTTATATCTTTAAGAAGACCTTCCGAGTGCACTCTTTTCATCTGTATGTATATATATTATATATATAATAGATGTACATATATATATTATATATAAATACGTATAATTAAAATAATAAATAAATAAAATAATAAAATAAATAAATAAAATATTGAAACAAAATTTAATATAAATTATATATGCATATGTAATTTCATTCTAACTGTATTTTGTTATTAATATATATATATCGGTAACAAAATACACTTAGAATGACATTCTATATATATCTATATATATATATATAAAATACAAATAACCGCAAATATATATATATAGATAAATACATATAATTACATAAAAGATTACATTAGTATACACGTAGAATTTAAATACCTATAAATGCATATATATTAAAATTCTACATGTATATTTAAATAATCTTTTAACGTAATTATGTGATTTGATTAATTAAAATTTGATTGACATGCCTGACAACACAGGGAGAAAGTGCAGAGAATACAGGACTCAGCACTTTTTACAGGCACTCTAGGATTCAAAAACTTACAATCCACTCTACAGAACCCCCTCACAGACGACCTATTACTACAAAAATAAATTGACGATGGACTCATGCTAGGTCCTTTCAATCAAACCCTCTTTTCATGTTGAAGGACCAACCCTATTGGTATAGCCACAGGCAAATTTAACACTTAAAAGAGAATGATCTTTCAGCTCCTCATTTTGTTTCATGCTAAGCATTAATTCTCTAATACCATCTAAAGAATTGTGGACAATGCCATACAGGCTATATTGAAGGCAGGAAAGTAGATTCAATAAAACTGATATTTCCAACATTTTCAAATTGCTTCCCATCCACCCATCTTTGTGGCACTTACATGGTGCAAAATTTAAAAAATATATATATTATTTTGCAATCATTCAGTGTCAAGATTTGCCCAAAACTATTTAGCAATATTGCAGACGCTCTCTGTTGTCTACTTCTTAATATCACAAGATGCATTATTGTGATGCATGTAATTCACTACCGTGACGATCTCTTAATGAAAGAACCAGGGAGCAATATACCACAAAACATTCACAGCCCTATGCCTCTGTTTTCTAAACTACGGGTCCCATTATCTAAAAACAAAACAATAGGTCCCATGACCAATCATGTTTTTTTTTTTTTTAGGCATACAACTGAACTCCTTATTAATGCAATCCAGCCTTCTGGATATAAAGATTCAGTGAATACGGTAGGATTTGGACAGTTTGCATTAGCAAGGTTCCAGCTCACACTGGGACCTACAATTACTCCTGGTTTCACTAAGCTATACAAAAAATACCCACAATACCATTAATTAATTTCTAGGTTACTCTGTGTTGCGGTCACCGGCCCGCCGAGCCTCACGGTCGTGCCCGAATGGCACGACCGCTCCGACTACACGAGCTTACCTGCTCGTCGGCGAGCCGGGAACCGCGCGTGTAGTTCTTCCGGGCATCACGCCCGAATCCAATATGGCGCCGACCACGTGGTCGCGTCTATGGATAGCCCCGCCCCCGAGAATTATACTAACGTGTGCGTGACGTCACGACGTCAACGCACACGTACGTTCTGGGGTCAGAGGTCACCCTCTGACCAATCATAGCTTAGAGAGGGGTATTTAAACCCCTAATTCACCCTAGTACTTTGCCATGTCGTGGTTTCAGTTTCCTGGTTTCCTGAAAGTGCTAGTTTCGTGTTTCTGATTTCCTGGTATCCTGATCCTTGGCGTTTCCCTGGTTATTCTGATCTCTGGTTTCCCTGACTTGGCTTGTCTTATCGGTATTGAGTATTTTCTGGCTTCCTTGACCTCGGCTTTCCCTTTGACCATTCTCTGTCTCTAGCGTATTAGTCCGGCCATTCTAAGGTCCGGTTTACGCTCTGTCCTGTTATTTTTCCTTTTCTGACTTATGTATATGTTTACATAGATTCTGCGTGCTGGACCACATTACTAGTCGTGACATTACGACATGGCCACCTACAGTTCCGATAATACTCGGTTTCCCTTGGCTCCTGAAACACAATCCACGTTTAGATTGGATTGAAGGAGAGATTGTGAGTTGGGGTGAGAGATGCAAAGGTGTTTGCTTTAAGCAAATCCCACAACCTATTGGCACCATTAATGTTCCTGTTACACCTCCCTTGACCACACAAATTCCTCAGCAGTATATGGATTTGAAAGAGGTATTTAACAAGGTCCAGTCAGAAGGGTTACCTCCTCATAGACCTTATGACTGTACTATAAACTTATTACCAGGGACTATGCCTCCCAAGGGAGGAGTCTATGCCTTGTCCCCCCAGGAAAATCTTTGTTTGGAGGAATATATTAAGGATGCTCTCAGAAAGGGTCATATCCGCAGGTCCTCCTCACCAGCCGGGGCTGGATTCTTCTTTGTCTCTAAAAAAGAAGGAGACCTACGCCCTTGTATTGATTATAGGGGTTTGAATAGGATTACCATAAAAAATGCCTACCCTATTCCCCTTATATCAGAGCTATTCGACAGATTAAAGGGAGCTCGAGTCTTTACCAAGCTCGATCTCCGAAGTGCCTACAATCTAGTCAGAATTAAGGACGGTCACGAATGGAAGACCGCATTTAACACCAGAATGGGACATTACGAATACCTGGTTATGCCGTTTGGATTATGTAACGCTCCAGCGGTATTCCAGGATTTTATCAACGATGTCCTAAGAGAGTACCTTCACATGTTCGTTCTAGTGTATTTGGACGACATTCTCATCTATTCCCCAGACCTAGAGACACATCACGAACATGTGAGAATTGTACTGAAAACCCTGTTACAGAACGGCCTTTACTGTAAACTGGAGAAATGCCAGTTTGACCAAACGGAGATACAATTCCTTGGATACGTTATATCTCCGTCTGGTTTCCAGATGGATCCTCGTAAACTGGAGGCAGTCTTACAGGGGCCATTACCCAAGGGCCTTAAAGCTACTCAACGCTTTATAGGTTTTGCGAATTACTACCGCAAATTCATAAGGGGATTTTCCTCCGTGATTTCCCCTATAACCAATTTAACAAAAAAAGGAGCAAATTGTATATCTTGGCCCAAAGAAGCAAGAGAGGCATTTGAACGATTAAAATCTTTATTTTCCTCAGCACCTGTCCTGACCCATCCTGATCCATCCAAACCATTTATCCTAGAGGTGGATGCATCAGAGACAGGAGTTGGAGCCATTCTGTCTCAAAGAGAGAGTCCTGATACGCCTTTACATCCCTGTGGATTTTACTCTCGCAAACTCACACCTGCAGAGAGGAATTACGACATAGGGAATAGGGAACTTTTGGCCATTGTACTTGCCCTTAAGGAATGGAGGCATCTCTTGGAAGGTTCCAAAGAGCCACTTTTGATCTTTACTGATCATAAGAATTTGGCTTATATTGGGGACGCTAAGAGACTGTCCTCTCGTCAGGCTAGGTGGTCATTGTTCCTCTCCCGATTCAATTTCGTAATTACATACAGACCTGGTACTAAAAACACCAAGGCAGATGCACTTTCTCGGCAGTTTGAGACAGATGAAGTTCCGGAACAGGTGATATATCCTATTGTACCTCCTGAATGCCTCATTGCCACTACAGTTTCCGAAGTGTCTTCTCCACTCTTCTGTGCCATAATAGCAGATCAAACTCAGGCACCTGTGGGAAAACCTCCGGACAAACTGTATGTGTCACCTCAGTTTCAAAAGAAGGTACTAGATTTGTTCCATGACAGCCTCACAGCGGGCCATCCTGGAGTCCATAAAACTCTCTCTGCCATCTCCAGGAGATTTTGGTGGCCTGCTCTTAGAAACGATGTCAAAGATTATGTTGGGGCATGTCAAATATGTGCTGTTTCTAAAGTTCCTCCCAGGTCACCTCCTGGACTATTACAACCACTGCCCATACCTAGTGCTCCATGGACCCACTTGGCCATGGATTTAATTGTGGATCTACCCAGTTCAAACGGGTTTAATACAGTCCTTATGGTCATTGATAGATTCACGAAGATGGCACATTTCGTCCCACTTAAAAAATTACCATCTGCTCAAGATCTAGTTCAAATATTCTTGAGAGAGATCTTTCGGTTGCACGGTGTACCCAAAAGCATAGTATCTGACAGAGGTACCCAGTTTGTTTCTAGGTTTTGGCGTTCCTTTTGCAAACAATTGGGCATCGAACTCTCCTTTTCGTCAGTATATCACCCTCAAACAAATGGAGCAGCAGAGAGGGCGAATCAGTCTTTAGAAGCCTATTTACGTTGCTTTATAAATGCCAATCAATCTAACTGGTACGAGCTCTTACCCATGGCTGAGTTCGCCAGAAACAACGCCACTCATGAATCTTCTAATCACAGTCCATTCTTTGTTAATCAGGGTTATCACCCCACTGTTTTTCCTTCTGCATTCTCAGACACAGAAATCCCCGCTTTGAACACCCGTTTAGATTAGATTCATGATACTTGGGATTCCGTCCATTCAGCTCTGCAAAAAGCCTCATTACGAGCGAAGGTCCAAGCTGACAAGAAACGGGGCGCTAATCCTGTCTATATTCCAGGTGACAGGGTGTGGCTCTCCACAAGACATATCAAGCTTAAGGTCCCGTCCATGAAATTTGCCCCTCGGTACATTGGTCCCTTTCGAGTTACCCAACGTATTAATCCAGTGACCTATACTTTGGCACTACCGGCTCATATGAGAATAGCGAATACTTTCCATGTGTCTCTGCTCAAGCCCCTTACTTGCAATCGCTACACAAGGGTATCCACTCCTCCTCCGCCCTTGGTAGTGGGTGATCAAGAGGAATACGAAGTCCGTTCTATCATGGACTCCAAATTATCCAGAGGTGTCTTGTCCTATCTCGTTGACTGGAAGGGTTATGGTCCCGAGGAACGTTGTTGGGTTCCTGCTGACCGGGTCCATGCGCCCCGTCTTATCCGGTCATTTCACAACCGCTTTCCTCTTAAGCCGGGTCCTTCCCGCTCGGTGCGCGGTCTTCGAGTGGGGGGTACTGTTGCGGTCACCGGCCCGCCGAGCCTCACGGTCGTGCCCGACCGGCACGACCGCTCCGACTACACGAGCTTACCTGCTCGTCGGCGAGCCGGGAACCGCGCGTGTAGTTCTTCCGGGCATCACGCCCGAATCCAATATGGCGCCGACCACGTGGTCGCGTCTATGGATAGCCCCACCCCCGAGAATTATACTAACGTGTGCGTGACGTCACGACGTCAACGCACACGTACGTTCTGGGGTCAGAGGTCGCCCTCTGACCAATCATAGCTTAGAGAGGGGTATTTAAACCCCTAATTCACCCTAGTACTTTGCCATGTCGTGGTTTCAGTTTCCTGGTTTCCTGAAAGTGCTAGTTTCGTGTTTCTGATTTCCTGGTATCCTGATCCTTGGCGTTTCCCTGGTTATTCTGATCTCTGGTTTCCCTGACTTGGCTTGTCTTATCGGTATTGAGTATTTTCTGGCTTCCTTGACCTCGGCTTTCCCTTTGACCATTCTCTGTCTCTAGCGTATTAGTCCGGCCATTCTAAGGTCCGGTTTACGCTCTGTCCTGTTATTTTTCCTTTTCTGACTTATGTATATGTTTACATAGATTCTGCGTGCTGGACCACATTACTAGTCGTGACACTCTGCCTTCTGCCTAATCTTCCCGACACACAGTCACCCCAGACATCCAAGTTAAGGCCGACTTAGAAATGTGGCAATAGTTTTTACACAACTGGAATGGCAAATCCATGTTCTTTCCCCCCTTAATGAACCAATCCCAATATGCACAGATGTCGCAGCCCATTCTGGATATGTAGCTATTTACAATGATCTATGGCTTAGAGACATGTATCCTCCCACCCCTCAAAATCATCAATCTACCGTAATTATCAGAAAAAATACAACGGAGCACTAACAATATTACCCGATTTTCACATAACTGAACCTTTTTCTATAGAGACCATGGTAGCATTTGCAGCTTTTTGCCACCTTAATTTACAATTGAAATATAACACAATAAAACTTTACATGACAAGAATACAACCCCTTTTCAAATCACAAACCTTTCATGCCTGTGACCAAACAAATAAAAACATTCTTAACCCCTTAACGCCGTTACGGCGTGCTATGCCGTCACGGGTTAAGTGGGCTTTAAAGCCGTTATGACGGCATAGCACGCCGTAACGGCTTGCAGCCCCAGGAGGTAAGTTATACTTACCTCCGCCGCGATCCGCTTCGGGAGGACTGCCTCACAGCCCAGGCAGCCCTCCCACGGCAAATCAGGCCCCCGGGGGCCATGTGATCGCTCTCAAAGAGCGATCACATGGCCCCCTATAGCTGGCTGTGGATATGCCAGCAGGGGGACTGTTTGAAATATCAGACAGTCCCCCTGCTGGTGGGAAGTATAAAAAATAAATAAAAGACAGGTGTAAAAATAAATTAAATATATTTTTATATATATATAATATGTATATATATATTATATATATAATATATATACATATTATATATATGTAACGTCATACAAAGTGTATTTTAATATTAATATAAGTATATATATTAATATTAAAATACACTTAGAATGACGTTACATATATATAATATGTATATATATTATATATATAATAGATGTACATATATATATTATATATAAATACGTATAATTAAAATAATAAATAAATAAAATAATAAAATAAATAAATAAAATATTGAAACAAAATTTAATATAAATTATATATGCATATGTAATTTCATTCTAACTGTATTTTGTTATTAATATATATATATATCGGTAACAAAATACACTTAGAATGACATTCTATATATATCTATATATATATATAAAATACAAATAACCGCAAATATATATATATAGATAAATACATATAATTACATAAAAGATTACATTAGTATACACGTAGAATTTAAATACCTATAAATGCATATATATTAAAATTCTACATGTATATTTAAATAATCTTTTAACGTAATTATGTGATTTGATTAATTAAAATTTGATTGACATGCCTGACAACACAGGGAGAAAGTGCAGAGAATACAGGACTCAGCACTTTTTACAGGCACTCTAGGATTCAAAAACTTACAATCCACTCTACAGAACCCCCTCACAGACGACCTATTACTACAAAAATAAATTGACGATGGACTCATGCTAGGTCCTTTCAATCAAACCCTCTTTTCATGTTGAAGGACCAACCCTATTGGTATAGCCACAGGCAAATTTAACACTTAAAAGAGAATGATCTTTCAGCTCCTCATTTTGTTTCATGCTAAGCATTAATTCTCTAATACCATCTAAAGAATTGTGGACAATGCCATACAGGCTATATTGAAGGCAGGAAAGTAGATTCAATAAAACTGATATTTCCAACATTTTCAAATTGCTTCCCATCCACCCATCTTTGTGGCACTTACATGGTGCAAAATTTAAAAAATATATATATTATTTTGCAATCATTCAGTGTCAAGATTTGCCCAAAACTATTTAGCAATATTGCAGACGCTCTCTGTTGTCTACTTCTTAATATCACAAGATGCATTATTGTGATGCATGTAATTCACTACCGTGACGATCTCTTAATGAAAGAACCAGGGAGCAATATACCACAAAACATTCACAGCCCTATGCCTCTGTTTTCTAAACTACGGGTCCCATTATCTAAAAACAAAACAATAGGTCCCATGACCAATCATGTTTTTTTTTTTTTTAGGCATACAACTGAACTCCTTATTAATGCAATCCAGCCTTCTGGATATAAAGATTCAGTGAATACGGTAGGATTTGGACAGTTTGCATTAGCAAGGTTCCAGCTCACACTGGGACCTACAATTACTCCTGGTTTCACTAAGCTATACAAAAAATACCCACAATACCATTAATTAATTTCTAGGTTACTCTGCCTTCTGCCTAATCTTCCCGACACACAGTCACCCCAGACATCCAAGTTAAGGCCGACTTAGAAATGTGGCAATAGTTTTTACACAACTGGAATGGCAAATCCATGTTCTTTCCCCCCTTAATGAACCAATCCCAATATGCACAGATGTCGCAGCCCATTCTGGATATGTAGCTATTTACAATGATCTATGGCTTAGAGACATGTATCCTCCCACCCCTCAAAATCATCAATCTACCGTAATTATCAGAAAAAATACAACGGAGCACTAACAATATTACCCGATTTTCACATAACTGAACCTTTTTCTATAGAGACCATGGTAGCATTTGCAGCTTTTTGCCACCTTAATTTACAATTGAAATATAACACAATAAAACTTTACATGACAAGAATACAACCCCTTTTCAAATCACAAACCTTTCATGCCTGTGACCAAACAAATAAAAACATTCTTAACCCCTTAACGCCGTTACGGCGTGCTATGCCGTCACGGGTTAAGTGGGCTTTAAAGCCGTTATGACGGCATAGCACGCCGTAACGGCTTGCAGCCCCAGGAGGTAAGTTATACTTACCTCCGCCGCGATCCGCTTCGGGAGGACTGCCTCACAGCCCAGGCAGCCCTCCCACGGCAAATCAGGCCCCCGGGGGCCATGTGATCGCTCTCAAAGAGCGATCACATGGCCCCCTATAGCTGGCTGTGGATATGCCAGCAGGGGGACTGTTTGAAATATCAGACAGTCCCCCTGCTGGTGGGAAGTATAAAAAATAAATAAAAGACAGGTGTAAAAATAAATTAAATATATTTTTATATATATATAATATGTATATATATATTATATATATAATATATATACATATTATATATATGTAACGTCATACAAAGTGTATTTTAATATTAATATAAGTATATATATTAATATTAAAATACACTTAGAATGACGTTACATATATATAATATGTATATATATTATATATATAATAGATGTACATATATATATTATATATAAATACGTATAATTAAAATAATAAATAAATAAAATAATAAAATAAATAAATAAAATATTGAAACAAAATTTAATATAAATTATATATGCATATGTAATTTCATTCTAACTGTATTTTGTTATTAATATATATATATCGGTAACAAAATACACTTAGAATGACATTCTATATATATCTATATATATATATAAAATACAAATAACCGCAAATATATATATATAGATAAATACATATAATTACATAAAAGATTACATTAGTATACACGTAGAATTTAAATACCTATAAATGCATATATATTAAAATTCTACATGTATATTTAAATAATCTTTTAACGTAATTATGTGATTTGATTAATTAAAATTTGATTGACATGCCTGACAACACAGGGAGAAAGTGCAGAGAATTTAATTTGCAAGCACTATATTTGACCCTGTAACTCTCCAAGACACCATAAAACCTGTACATAGGGGGTACTGTTTTACTCGGGAGACTTCGCTGAACTCAAATATTCGTGTTTCAAACTGGTAAATTGTATTACAACGATGATATTTTAAGTAAAAGTGACGTTTTTTGCATTTTTTACAAGCGAACTGCACTTTTATGGTCTATATTATTGTTGTAATATGTTTTACTGTTTTAAAACACTAATATTTGTGTTTAGTGAAGTCTCCCGAGAATAACAGTACCCCCCATATACAGGTTTTATGGTGTTTTGGAAAGTTAGAGAGTCACATATAAGGCTTGCATTTCATTTTTTTCACATTGAAATTTGCCAGATTGGTTATGTTGCCTTTGAGAGCGTATGGTAACCCAGGAATGAGAATTACCCCCATGATGGCATACCATTTGCAAAAGTAGACAACCCGAGGTATTGCAAGTGGGGTATGTCCAGTCTTTCTTAGTAGCCACTTAGTCACAAACACTGGCCAAATATTCGTTTTTTGCTTTTTTCACACAAAAACAAATATGAACGCTAACTTTGGCCAGTGTTTGTGACTAAGTGGCTACTAAAAAAGACTAAACATACCCCACTTTCAATACCTTGGCTTGTCTACTTTTTCAAATGGTATGCCATTATGGGGGTAATTCTCATTCCTGGGCTACCACACCGTCTCAAAGGTAACATTACCAATCTGGCAAATTTCAATTTGAAAATGTAATGTTCTATATTTGACCCTGTAACTTTCCAAAACAACATAAAACCTGTTAATGGGGGGTACTGTTGTACTCGTGAGACATCGCTGATTACAAATATGTGCATTTTTTTGCAGTAAAACCTAACAGTATTATGACATTCACAGTTAAAATGTCAGACAGAAATGCAAATTTAAAAAAAAATCTTATTTTCTCACATTTTTTTTACTTTTATTCATAATACATTATGTTCCATATATGAATAGTTAATGATAGATTAAAGCCCTGTTTCTCCTGAACAAAATGATATATAATAAGTGTGGGTGCATATAATATGAAAGAGGGGAACTACGGGTGAACAGACATGTAGCGCAAATTCCAGTTTTTGTTTACGTTTTGTTTTGATCAGAACGTGCACTATTGACTCCGTCCTGAAGGGGTTAAAGGTATCCAACGAATACAAACCCAAACAATACATAATAATGAAAAATGTCTACACAAGATATAGACAAGTACTGTTTTGTTTTATTTATGTTAGTGGTGTAGGACTGCAATATTGGAACTCAAACGTAGGGGCTGTAAAGGTATTTAATGGAACTGTTTCATGGAATATTCAGGGCTTAACTCACCTAAAAAACGGGGGACTTTTTGTAAATTCTTAAAAGAAAATAAGCTGGATATAGTTTTTTATCCAGGAAACAAATTGGATCTCTTCTCCTACTAAAATATGTCAATTTTCCGATAGTATATCATGCCAACTTTGAAGGTAATCATAAAAAAGGGGTGTAGCTATCGTTTTGTCAAACAATCTCAAATTTGAATATGTTCATTCAAAAAGTGAAGCAATTATTATTTCTGTGGCAAGTACAAAAGAGGAGATAGACGAAAAAGTTTCTATTTGGATTGATGTGGGTCTGGAACACAAGGAGGTGGTCACTTATTGTCTCTATAGATACGCCTTAATTCCACCTCTAGGTCAGAATCTAATTCTAAGTGAGTCACCACCTTTCATCTATATTTTTATATGCACTGTAACCTTTATTAAGTTCTGCCTTTGTCTGGTAAAGAATCACGTTACCTGAAGAGACTAGTTAGTGTGTTGCAAATTCTTAAATATTGTGCAAAGTTATATTTGGTGGGTTTATATTATTAGGCTACCTGGGGGACCAAACCATTTATAAATTGTCTTGGTGTTGACAGCGTAAGGGATTTTATCATTGTTTATGGTCTAGTGCAGACAGATAGTGAACTTTAACCCTTCCACCACCACAGCTATGTAACGCACACTCTTGAAGTAGGGTGCGTTTGTGACAATTTGTATTAATATGGTGATAGTAACTAAAGAGATGACCATGCCCACAATTTAGATTTAAAGAGATACCTACTATTTTATCTCTGATCCTAAATTCTTGTAGTTTAACTTTTCAATTTATTCAATACAATATAGCAAAACAATAACTATAGTATATTACCTAAAAATACAATTTATTGTAGCAACAACTATCTACATGATGATAACATATTCAGTGATCATACAAAAGAAATTGCTTCAAAACATAACAGCATATAATTTCCAGAGAAGACAATACAAATCTGGATAATAAGCAATGTAGTTATTGGCTCAAAAAATTTATCAGTAATGCATGCAATAAATCAATATAGCATTGCATTAACATTTCATTTTCTTTACTAAGATATGGCACAATATCACACTACAATATCTACTGCAAAAAAAAAAAGCATAGACCAAAAATGGTTGCCAACCAAATTAACTTTTACCAATCTACTTAGCAACTAAACACTCTCAAACTGGAATTGCAAACTGACAATATGCAAATGCATAAAAAAAAATGGTAATAAAATTAACTTTATCTCACTATATTGGTAAAAAATAATATTACATAGAACAAACCAATTTAATAATATCAACATATTTTAAACAGAAAATACTTGGAAGCAAATCTTCAGATATTTACAAGATAACGGGCTTTGATCAATATCAGAATTTAACAAAGAAATATCTCAATAATTACAGGTTTATTACCTTAAGAATTATTGCAATCTGAGCTGCAGACACATTTTAAATATACAGACTATTTTCCCCAAAAGGAATTTGGGGAAAATTCCTAATGTAGGATTTGTTATTTGGATCTGTACCTGTACTATTTTCCGCATTCTGTCTAAGATTAGGTGGAGGACCACTTTATTCTTTAGGAGGTTTGTCTGTCTATTTAATATCATCCATATGGATATTCCCCTTGAATGGTGGACATGAATTTTATCACATGACAGGAGGCTTCCTATTTTGCATTACTCTCTTTACTAAACTCCACAGCAGTAAAGAAAGTGAAAACATTTAAACCAATCAAAATGCAACAGGGAGTATGACATTCCCAGTAAATAGGCTCCTCCCCCTCTTTCTTTACTGCTCCATCGCAGACAGGTCAGAGTTTTGGCTCTTCCAGCTTTTTATATTTATTATACTCTTAGATTTATATATTTTATTGCTAGTCAATCTATTTACCTTTTAGTTTATCATATATACACTGTATTTTCGGAGGTTTTGTGCATATTTCTACTACCTTGCTTCTAGTCAGCCTCCCTTTCCCTGTCAGATTTTCTCCTCTGCATTATTTGTCTATTTCACTCGTTTTCCGAGATTCTCCTCTACCCCGCCCTCGGGCGGGTGTCTCCCCCCGTCACCGCCGGCACCTCACCTCCTCCCGGTGCTTGGCTCGGTAAATCAACCGTTTCCCGTGCCGCCCGCGATTTTGCCCTCACACGCGGCGGCCATCTTGGTTCGCGCATATCGCGAGACCGCGGCGGCCATCTTGGATCGCCCGCGCGCTCTTTTCACACGGCAGTTTGCTCTCCCTTCTCACTCATTACGGAAGATCCAGCCAAGCTGCACTTAGACTAGTTACAGAGGTCAGTTTCTGATTTAAAGCTGTACTTAGCACAAAGGTTCTACTTGTGCTTTACTGGGGTGCTGCCCCTATTCTGTGCTGCTGTTGGAGGTCGCCCTGTGGCCACCTCTGTTATTTCCTGGGTGAGGCCCAGTAACATATAATTATATATACCATATAATAACATTATATTATATTATAAATCCCAATTTCTGTGGTATTTCTGCCCTGCTGGGGCATACTGACACTGCTAGTGTCAATATACTATCTGTGATACCCTGCTGGGGCTCTCACAAATTTTGTTTTCTCCTCTATACCATTAGTTACTCTGCTCGAGTACTACATACCACAAACCCTGCTGGGGTTATATTATACGTGTCCACTCTCTAGTTACACATTATACACAACCCTGCTGGGGTTCAAGGGTGCTGCCCTTACACGTTATACACAACCCTGCTGGGGTTCAAGGGTGCTGCCCTTATTGTCACTACTGTGACTCCAAAATACAGCTTCACTGACCTCTGCCACGTACGCGCTGTGCCACGCCTAAATTCTATTTGTGAACAAAATGGAAGCTCCTCAAACAACCGACTTCCAAACTATGATTAATGAGGCTGTAGCCGCCTCCATGGAGAAGGCTCTCTCCAAGATGATGGCCTCTGAGAAGAGGAAACCATCTAAATCCCACCACTCCCGACACGACTCAGACTCAGAAGACCCAGAGTCTCACGAGAGCCAAGATCCCGCCCCCCGGCAAGCGCCACTGGAAAGGGGAACAGGGACGCCAGAACCCGACTAAGGGAAAGACCCAGGCCAAAAAGCACAAACCATCCATGGTCGCCACTCCGACCCCTCAACAGGAATACTCCTCAGACGACGACACTCACAAGAAGCCCATGGCCATACTAGACGAATGGCAAGCACACGACTCGGACTCACAAGAGGACGTATGGGGCTCGGACTCCGGATCACAACCCGGTTTCTTTCAAGATACCTTACTAAGGGAACCCCTAGATCCCGACACCGCGGAAACCCCACAAGAGGGTGAAGACGCTATATTGGATCCATCGGGTCACAGACTTTTTGACCCAAGAAACATACGCCACCCACGCTCAGGGGACTGGACACCCCCGGACCACCTCGCAAAATTCATGCACCTTTGGCTACGTAAATCCCTAGACAAGACCGTCCGCAACCGGCTGCGGTCAGAATGCCCAAGACCAACGCTACCCGATCACGTAGCAGAAACCCCCGAGTTTGATCAGGTGATGACCACCTTTATGTCTCGAGGTGGCCGTGACCCCCGTAAAGGGGTAGAAAAGGGTTTCAGAGGGATACAGGACAAACTGCTGGACTCAGTGGGACCACTGGCCAGAATCATGTACCTGGCCGACGATGTCCTGGCTCGGGCAGACCAATTTGACACAACCATGGTGCGTGAATGGGCTCACGATGTGCGGGAGTGGGCACAAAGGTGCTTTTGTTTCGTGGGTAATACAAACGTAGCCCTCTCCTCAGAGCGGCGCAAGGCAGCACTACTCCGTATTGACGGAAAACTGGTGGAATTGGGCACCAAAGAGTTAGGCCCGCTGGCACAGGGCAAGTTATTTGGAGATGCTTTCCTTAAGGACCTCAACAGACATGTCAATGTGTTTACATCTCTAAACAAAGCCCAGTCCTCGATGAGGAGAGTATTCAGACAAAACACCACCAGAGGTGTTTTTGGACGGGCTGGCCGCCACAGGGGCCGCGCTGCCAGCCGGTTTTGGCCTTCGGGCCCCCGCACCCAAAGGCCCCAACCTTTCTACCCAGAGGTGGGATATCGCCAACCATTCAGCTATACACGAGGTGCAGACAGAGGTCGTGGACCACGTACCCGAGGCAGAGCACGCTTCTCTACAGGTAAGCAATCATCTAACACATTTCCCTCTCCCACTGTGTACAGCAGGCCGTATCTCTCTGTTTTTTCAGGAATGGACGACCATCTCCGCGGACGCATGGGTCCTACAGACAGGGGAGGGCTGGCAGCCTTAGGCCTGGGGGGCAAAACCAGTCAAGTGGCCCATTGCGCCACCAAATCAGTTCACCATCCATGCCCACCTTTTTCTGGTTTTATAACGGATATTGATGTTATGCTAATCAGTAGCTCTTTGCCATACCCGCTCCTTCACGGCTCTGACTTTCAATGTTGTCAGAGCACAGGCTGAGAATCTCTGAGCCTGTGCTCTGACTCACTAACTGAGCGCCGGAACCACGAGGGAGAGGATATGATCTGACTGCACCTACTGCTGTTGCGCTCCAGTGGACCACCAGCGAATCGTTTAAATTAAATATGCTGGTGTACCCAACTTGTGAGCTGTGTTGGCCGCCGGGCGCCTCTGTTGTCATGGCACCCTGCGTGACCGCACAGCTTGCCCACCCTAACGGCTGGCCCTGCTGACACACACTGATGTTACTACTTAGACATCCCTCAATATTAATACAGAGATGAGAGTAAACACCAATAAACTGTGGAAACAGAGCTGATCCCCCCAAATTTATAAAGGTTTGCTTAGAGGATTTATTCAAGATTAAATCATGCCTCCTCCTCTCTCCCCCATGCACTGCTCTGTAGGCTGGGAGGAAGTGAGGAGTAATCACAGTCTCCCAGCACAACGCCATCTGTGGCTGCATGGGGAACAGCTGTTTAATGTAATGCTTGCAGGACGGCCAGCTGCCGCAGAACCTCTTTGTTTCCGTCTCTGCAAAGGGCTCTAGGCACTGATTGTTGTGAGTGTGAGCCACTGTAAATTAGGGGCAGGGGGCACTTGCACTGCGGTCAAGACGGGTCTGGGCAGGAGGAGAGTGCAGTGCAATCAGTGCACTCCCCTCCTGTGGGTCACCAGTAGACTGGTGCACCTGCCCAGGATCAGAGCCGGTGCAAGGATTTTTGCCGCCCTAGACAAAATATAAATTTGCCGCCCCCCCCATGTGACATCACAATGCCCCACCCATATGATCTGCCATATGAACTAACGGCAGTGCTGCACACAGTGTGTGTTTACATTAAAAAGCCTGCAGGGACCAGCTATAGACACCAGAACCACTTCATTAAGCTATAGTGTCCCTTTAATGTGAGGTAAATTATAGATTAGTGTCACTAATAATATACTAGATTGCCTACTTACAATTAGATGAGGATGATGATGGGCTGCAGTTTGGCTCCACTGGTCTGGTGTAGAACAGGACCTCTGGAGGCTGTTTGCAACTGTGGTCACAAAATTCAACGTTCTGGGAGAATTGGAAGCAGCTCCATTTTTGGGGGGCCTCTTACACAGCTCAAGGTCTGGGCCCCAGTGCCTGACGGTGAGTATGTCCATAAGGCCCACTCATAAGTCCACTTATATGTTCCACCCACCCATGAGCTCGCTCACAGGGAGTGGAGTGTGTAGGGGATGTGTTATGTGTTATCTAATATGTGTGCTTATGGTATGTAGTGTATAGGGATACCAGTTTGTGCAGGTGATGCAGTGTGTTTGTGTGTAGTGGAAGCAGTGTGTATTTGTGTATAAGGGATGTATTATGTGTTTCTGGTTGTGTGTGAGGGATGCATTGTGTGAATCTGTGTTTGTATGCATAAGGGATGCAAGGTGTGTGTCTGTATGTGTGTGCATTGAGTGTAAGAGATGCATTGTGTTTCTGTGTGTATGTAAGAAAAACAGTGTGTGTGTTTGCATGTGTGTGTAAGGGTTTGCATTGTATGTTTCTGTGTATGTGTGCAAATGATGCATTGTCTTTGTGTGTAAGGGTTGCATTGTGTGTGTGTGTAATGGATGCATTGTGTGTTTCTCTGTGTGTAAGGGAAGCATGTTCTGTGTATGTATGGGGATGCATTGTGTGTGTGTGTGTGTGTGTGTGCGCGCGTAGTGTTAAAGAGCTCCCTGTCTTGCCCCCTGTCCTATAGAGCTGTCCCTTAGAGCTCTCCCCTGCCCCTTAGTGGTCTCTCCTCTCCCCCACCCTCCCCTAGCGGTCTCTTCTCACACTCACCCACCCTCCCTGTGCTCTTCTCATCCACCCTCCCTGTGTTCTTCTCACTCCTCCCGCTGTGTGTTCTCACCCCCCCCTGTGTTCTTCTTACCCCCCCTCCTCCCTGTGTTCTTCTTACTCCCCCCCTTGTTCTTCTTACCCCCTTCTTCTTATTACTCCTCCCTTCTTCTTACCCCCTTCTTCTTCTTAACCCTCCTACTTCTTCTTACCCCCTCTTCTTCTTCTTACCCCTTCCTTCTTCTTCTTACCCCCCTTCTTCTTACCCTTCTTCTTCTTCTTACCCCATCTTCTAATTACTCCCCACTCTTGTTCTTACTCCCCCCTTCTTCTCCCCCCCCCTTTTTCTTATTTCCCCTCCTTCTTACTCTCCCCTCTTCTTACTCCCCCCTCCCCTCTTCTTACTC